>NC_079497.1:5068101-5410078 GCF_030052815.1 Hevea brasiliensis | reverse complement strand
CTTATCCCAGTCATTATAAGGTAGAGTAAAAACTTCTTCAGGAAGGGCAGGTGTGACAGTTGCTTTATTTAGCATTGCTCATTGTCATTTCTTGTGAAAAATTTGTTTTTTTTTTTTGTCATGAAGCTGTTTGTCATTGAAGCTTACATACTTTCAAGTTGTGTGGCAATGAAACAGAAAGACAACCAATTGAGATCATCTGATAATTTATCTACTTCATTAACTTGGAGCATGTTTAATGTTCTCGGGCCCGCAACATAGTTTTTTTCTTCTCCTCAATTCTCAGGAACCTGCAAAGGCCAAGCACCCTCAGCTTCACTACGAATCTAAAATTTACATGCTTCTTCAAGGAGGAAGTAAGTTCTCACTCTCATGTCACTGAGAATAAATTTTGGTTTTAGCCCAATATGCTATAATTAAGTAATCATTATAACTGGCATATAGACACTACAATTGACTTGAGTGATTGTCTGTTTTGTTGTTTAATGAAGCGGGAATTCCTCAACTCAAGTGGTTTGGTGTTGAGGGTGAGTACAATGTCATGGTCATTGACCTTCTAGGGCCAAGTCTGGAAGACTTGTTCAACTACTGCAATAGGAAGTTTTCCTTGAAAACAGTGTTAATGCTTGCAGATCAATTGGTTTGTATTCACTTGTCTTTTTAAAAAGTTGTTTGCTTAGATAAATGAGTATCCTCTCTTAGAAGTTCTTGCACTAATCTTTTAATTGCTTCTTAGATTAACAGAATCGAGTATATGCATTCGAGGGGTTTTCTTCATCGTGATATAAAGCCTGACAACTTTCTAATGGGCTTAGGACGCAAAGCCAATCAGGTATGTACTCACAGAGGCATTTGATTGATGCAGGACTTGTACATTCTAAAGTCCAACTCATGTTATCAATTTTCATAGCTTGTTCATTGTGCATACTATGCTTTCTGAAAGAGCCTGTGCAATGGAAAAGGGCCTGATTCCTGGTTAATTTTGACCCTTTTCTTGTTTTATTTTTCTTATTCTTTCTTCCTTTGTTAAATTTTAGATCACATATTGCAGAAATGATACTGTTGGTTAACTCATTCTTGTTTTATTTTTTCTTCCTTTCTTCTTTCAATTTTAAATCACATAGTGCAGAAATGATACTGTTGGTTAACTCATTGTTGTTGCTCAAATTCCAATAAACCTGTTCTGATATGAAATGACACTTCAGCCACTATTTTTATCCTGGCTGTTATGTTTTTTGTAGGATGTGTTGTGTGCAAAATAACAGTTCACTCTTTGCTGTGTTGTGAGACTTCATTTTATTCGATCCTTTGCATTGCCTATAAATACAACAAACCATGTCCATGTGATGGATGTGTAAGCCTCGATACACAAGTATAGCAGTAAAATATGTTAATTGTAGTTAAAATCAATAGATAATAATTTATAATAGGTAACCTAGTTGAATGTGTAATATTTGTAATGAGCACTGGACTCATAATATTTAGATCATGGTGCAGTTACTGAATCAGATGTGGAAATAAGCTAATGATATGGTTAGTATTATCTATGTTCCAGAAGTATGTCATACAAGTTTATTATTTGATCAAAAGTGTTAAGTATATAATCAACTGCAAAGTTGTTATGGTTGCGTTTGTTTTGAGAGAGGCCTCATGTTACTTGCACTTATAAATATTGCCTAATTAGAGCATTTTGTTTCTCCAATTCCTAATTATATCGAAATGAGGACATTTTCTTTTTTTTTTTGTTTATCAAGTTACCATATAATTACTGGTTGACTATGCAACAGGTTTACATCATTGACTATGGGCTTGCAAAAAAGTATCGGGATCTTCAAACACATAAGCATATACCTTACAGGTATTCTCTGTGGCTTTCCTTTTTCTTATATTTGTTCCCTCTTTTCTGTGGTAGTATCAGAGGCAGAGCCTGTATCAGCTTTGTTGTTTTCCCTCTGCCATCTTATTTCCTTGTGTAGCAATTTATGTGAAATTTTCATTGTTCAAAGTTGGAAGAGAATGCTGTAATAGATCGATCTTTCATGTGTCGTTTGAATTTAAGGCTGGTTACTTGCCAGGATGGTATAATAGAAAAACATTTATTTGGCATTTAGATGAACTGGCTTGCAAGTTGTTAATCACATGGTGTTCAAATTCTGATAATGCTGGGATTGATTTTGGTTACATTTAATCTCTTTTTAGATGCATAGACAGTTAGCACTTTAATTGGAGCAAGATATAAATTTATGAAAATTGGCATTTACCAGGTTTTTTCCTATAAATATTTAAATGGTTTACCAAAATTCTAGTTTACTTTCTTCTGTGATCTTGTATTGGGACAGTCGTGTTATGGGTTGCTTATATTGTTTTGAATCTTCTGTATCTAGGGAAAATAAGAATCTCACGGGCACGGCTCGATATGCTAGTGTGAACACTCACCTTGGAGTTGGTGAGTAAACTACTCTGTTGGTTATTGAATGTTAATTACTAGACAAAGAATTTCAGATAAATTTTATGTGCATCAAGTTACAATCTAACTGTTTTTTGCTTTTTCTGCAGAACAAAGCAGAAGAGATGACTTGGAATCTCTTGTTTATGTGCTCGTGTATTTCTTAAGGGGAAGGTTGAAAATATGATAGCTGTTATCCTAGCCTTATTTTTTTTTTTTTATTGAACAATGAGAGGTTGTTTATTTGCTGCATCTTCTAAGTTTGTGTACCATTGGTTTCAGCCTTCCCTGGCAGGGCCTTAAAGCAGGGACAAAGAAGCAAAAATATGATAAAATCAGTGAAAAGAAGATGTTAACTCCTGTTGAGGTATTAAGATTTTCAAATCTGACACCTACATGTTGAATTTTGTACCTTTAGTTGTGCATATTGCATTTGTTTCAATATTTAACTCTAGGCTGGTGTCCTAATAATGCTATTGTTTTTGTTGGTCTTATTTTTAGTTCATCTTGTTAGTATTCTACTAAAGACATAATTGCTGAAAATTCTTTCACAGGTTCTTTGCAAATCATATCCATCAGAGTTCATATCATACTTCCATTATTGTCGATCATTGCGTTTTGAAGACAAGCCAGATTATTCCTATTTGAAAAGGCTTTTCCGTGATTTATTTGTTCGAGAAGGTAAATAAAGGAAGATTCTATTTGTTACAGTTGGGTTTGTTCGTGTAATTTCAGAGTATCACAAGCAACTAATCTTTTCATTGGAAAAGTTGTTTGCTATTTATTACTCCTGCCTCCTTTTGCTAGCAACAGCTGCAAAGCTTGTGCTTTTAGGAAACTTACTGTATTCCTGATGTCTAGTTGAGAGCAAAATGTTATTTCTTCCTCGCTAGCCTATTGTGTGGCAATAACAAATGTTGTTTATGCTATAACAAATTGCATGGCCTAGTCTGGTTATTAACATGGGTTACATATGCAGGTTATCAGTTTGACTATATCTTTGACTGGACTATATTAAAGTATCCTCAGCTTGGTTCCAGTTCCAGACAACTGGTCGGCTCTTGCTAGTTTTTTATTGTGAATTTCTTCTTTGCCTTGTATTTTGTAT
Source organism: Hevea brasiliensis (assembly GCF_030052815.1). Taxonomy (NCBI): domain Eukaryota; kingdom Viridiplantae; phylum Streptophyta; class Magnoliopsida; order Malpighiales; family Euphorbiaceae; genus Hevea; species Hevea brasiliensis. The sequence goes on along the minus strand of NC_079497.1, from coordinate 5,406,524 downwards.
TCATTATTCTGTTTCTTCTTTCTTTTTCAGCAGTCTAGTGGGAAAGCTGGTATAAAACCACAACAATCTGTCGAACAAACAGAGAAGGCTCCAGGTTTGTTCCTTCTGAAGATAGGAACGTATAGAGAGGACTGCTGAGACTGTTTATTGATATGTTTAACTCTGTTAAAGTAACATAAACTTGTTTCTTAAGCCAACTTCTAACTATCAGCTGCTAGATTAACATTTCTGGTAACGGCCATTTAGGATTTTTTTTTTTCCCTTCAGTTTTATGTTGCTAGGACTTGGGTATGAATATCTGATGTGGGTATGTGTCCAGGGATCAGATGCAAATATTTTCCTCCTTATTTGAAGTGGCAAAGTGTCTTACCCATGTCAAAAGAATCCTTATTCAACACAGAGTCACAGATGCTTTAGGGTTATGTGAAAAGTCCAACTATGCATGCATAATCTTTTCATCTGGTAATTTGGCAATCTATTTTGCTTTGTCCTTTCAGAATATTAAATGACTTTCTGTTTATGTTTTTGTTTTAAGTGGTAGGACAAGAGAATCGTGATAGATCTTCAGGTGCACTTGAAGCATTCAGTAGAAGACTTGCTTCTGGTGTCGGACAGCAGGGTGACCGCTTAAAACACAGGACATCAGAGGATGCATCATCATCTAAGGATGCCGTAAGTACTGCAAACCAAATAGTGCTTCACTTTTGTGCTTGCACATCTCCTGAATTCCTCATCTGTGATGCTAAATTCAGATGTGACTGTCCATCTTTTTCAGCGATCTTATTCAGAAAGAGGTCGAACTTCTCGTAATGGCAGTGTGTCAAAGAAGGCTGTTGCTTCGAGCAGCAGGTTAAGCTCCACTGTTGCAGGCAGTGAGAGTAGATCAAGTTGGTTGTTCTCAAACAGTAGTCGTGTATCTACCACCCACAGAATTCATTCTAGAGCCGAGTCCAAAAACTCCCATGGCACTGCAACAAAAGACACTCATAATGATCAGCTCAGAAGCTTTGAGAACCTCACCGTTGGCACAAACAAGAGCAAGCGATGAACATTAGTGCTATACATTTGGTAAAAAATGGTGCTGCCTTATTCAGGGCAAGTGATCATTTTCCATTCTGCTTCGCGTAATCACAAAAAAACCTAAATTACAATACACTTTGCCCATTCGACAAAACTCATAGACGCCATATTCATCACCATTCCCAATGATCTGTTCTGAAGTAGTTCTGTAAATTCATCAGGAAGAAGACACAAATTTACCCAGAAACTGGTGGACATTTGAGGCTAGTCTTCCTTATAGGATTGCAACTATGGGTAGAATACTGAGTGTCTGCAATCTTCATGTAGCATTTCTATTGCACTTGTATGTCAGTGTACCTCATGGGGTGCAAAATGGCCTCAAAATTATCAGATTTGAATAAGATTTGAGAAATGTTTGCCTATTGTTGATCCTGCTTTGTTTCAAAATTATCAGATATGAATTAAGAATTAAGAAATGTCAAATAATTTATTTTAGTTTGACTTAAATTAGGTCAAAATTTTCAGCTTGAATATTAAAAAGAGGCCTAGTGGGTACCTAAATATTTATTTTAGTTTGAATATTACAATCATGATGCCACTTAGAGCCTCAAACTTATCACATAAGCATTGTTTGGTTTATTTGTTAATACTATTATTTTTATTTCCCATCGCCATCCTTTGTTGCTGCCGTTACTATCTAAACCCTTATTGTCAAACTGGTTGAAATTTACTTAATTTCTCAAAAAATATCTCTTAAAATATTTTAATAAAAAATAATTAAAAGGTATTATTTAATTAGTTTAGAATTTTTATGATGTGAATGTGTCAAAGTTACTTTTAAAATAATGGAACTCAGGTTGTTCTTTGTTGCAGCTTCAATAATAATTCCATGCACTAATTAATAATTATCATATCTTAATGTTTTGACTAGCTTGACTAATATTTGTAACAAAATCTAATGCCCCACAATCCAACAACTTAAAATTTGTTATTCTTTAATTAATTAATTATTACACTGTGATTATGAATTCAATGCAATTTAGAATTTCATGATGCATGGCAGAACATTGTCATTAAGGCCATTAAATATAAAATCAGAAAATTTTAACTTCATTTGATTATAGACATTACCCCATGATTATATTGGAAAATTCGTATTTTCAATTTTTTTTCTAAAAATAAAATATTATATGCATCACAATTACTTCATCTAAAAAGATTATTTTCTTTCGTTTATTTTTATTTATCATAATTAAAATTTTTTTTATTTAAAATTATTTATTATATTTAAAAAATTAAAAAATATTAATTATTTTTTAATTTTATTCTTTATTTCATTAAATATAACAATAAATGTTTATAAAAATTATTTTAAGTAAAATAAAAGGTAATTTGTATGCAACATTATTTTTTTTTTTTAAGTAGACCTGATAATCTCAATTATTGTTCAATTATTAAAAATAAATTAAAAATCGGTGAAGAAAATTGACTAATAAATTTGTGTTCACAATTCACATGTTTCGGCACGTGACCAATAAGGCCACCTGTCCCATCTCTTTTAGTTCAACCATATTCAGGTGTTATTTTACAGAAACACCCTCACACGTACGCACTCTGTCCCTCCTTTACTCAAATCTCTGCATTTTCATAGCTATCTCCCATTGAATCGCATTCATCTCCATCTTCACTTGCACAAAAGTTTTCCCTCATTTTCCTTTATTTTCTCTTCCTCCAATCACCTCTTCTTCTCAGAGGAGGACACCAGGAGAAAACAATTGTTTCATTTTGTAAAGATCTAGGGTTGCATAGCCTTCCTAGACCTCCAAATCTGAGTTTCTTGATCGTGTTTCTGTAGACATATATCAAATTTAAATTAATCTAATCTCTGTAAATCCGTTGAAAAGTGAAAACTGAAAAGTTTAGAGAGGTCTGTTTTGGAAGCTGGGGTTCGGCGATCCTTATGTTTGGCCTGTTTCGATTTGATATAAATTATGGATACTGTTGGCGATGTGGCGATGCTGGATGCAGAGTTGTTGCAGCTGCCGGAGGTGGCTCCTTTGGCCTTCAAATCGTACCCGGACTTTGCACAGAAGCTCTTCGAGCAGTGGCTCGCGCTCCCTGACGCTAACCGGCTGGTACCTTTTTATTGTTATGCACAAATTGCCTCTCACAACTTGATATGGTATCGGTGGTTTAGATTTGTTAGTCATCAATTTCCAATTGCTTTCATTATTTAATGCCTGGTAGAGTTCTTGTATTTTTTTTTTTTCTACTTTGGTAGTTATTTAGGTCAGTCTACGGTGTAGACTCAGTACGAAAAGGTTGGATAAGTAGGAATGATAAGGGTTGGATAAAATTACCTGTGCAGTTGTTGAGGTTCATGAGGAATGTGATTGCTACCGTGACAATGAAGTGCCCGAGGAAAATTATAGTTATGGTATATGGATCTTGTAACTCTTTATCCCATGTCTGGCCCCAGATTGAAAATAAACACGCTTCATCAATTACTTGTCACCTTTGATGTTGAAAGGTTGAAGAAGGAGATGCGGTAGTCTTCCATTGATTTAGCTGTGGATGACTTCTAATAGGCTGCTTTTGGTTCAGAGATATATGGTAGTCATGAATTCTGTTTTGAGCAGATTATGTGGGTTGCCAGGGCCTGGCATGTTGACCTTGCTGATACTTTGTGATTCTGTATTTGCTATGGCTGGATGCCTTACTATGCTGGAGTTGTTGGCATGGTGGCATTTTAGAGGAAGTTGACGAGGGTTATGCTTATTTCTGAATTTCTGCATGGAAATTTCTTAATGAACTGGGTTAGTGTTAAATTGGTTGTACAACAGTTAAAGGATTAAGTTAGGGTTTTATTTAAATCAGTGAAATAGTGATCACAAGAAATATATAGAGAGAACTATAATATGAAGAACATGGGTAGTTGAGGAGAGTGTTTGGAATTTTCTTGCCCACTTTTGTGTTTAACATATCTTTCCTGACACATGCTGTGTACATTTGCTGATAACAATGTTGAAACACCTACCCTGTCTAGCTAGCTTTACATTCACTGTAATTGTAGCAACATGGTTTAAATACCTTTTTCCTTTCCTCCTTTTGTCAATTCAACAAGCTGTTATAACTTATAACCCAGATAATTCTTCAAATTGTGGATTTTATAATAAGAGTGATTGGTTCTAGGTTGAATCTTGTATCAAATCTAGAAATATGTATAAATGCATCAATTTGGTACTATTTCTTGACTATGTTATCGTGCTCAATTTTATATTTATCTATATGCATGTATGTGTATAGATAGTGATGTTGTTCTCCTCTAATGTGTGTTTGGATCATGGATCTTGGATCTGCAACAACACAAAGAAACACCGGTGGGCAACCTCTTTGATGCTTAAGTCAGTGTGAGAACTGATAAGAGATTAATGGATTCAAGTTGAGATAAGTGTAGTTGATGGCCCCTTTATATAGGTCTTTGTTTTAGTCTCCTGCTAGGACTAGGAGTTGGTATTAGATTGGGACTTGGAGTCCGGATATAGGAGTCCTATGGATGGTAGGATTGCAAACACAACAATATCTCAAGATCCTTAACACCTGGTAACTGGTATGAGTAATGTGTGATGGACTGGGCGAGAGGATTTTGTCCGGGTATGTTAGTCGGTATATGGATACCTGCCCATCAGAGCCATTTTTAGAGGCTATAGTATCAAATAGATAGGTTTACATGAATTTAATTTAGGAAGAAAAGTTAGAGAATATATATTTTTCTGTTTTTTCTATCTTGAAGCTTGAAGCGAAAAAGTTCAACTACACTTGAAATTCCTTGCTTGACATTTTTTTGGTATGTCATATGGTTTTTGTATCAAATCTAGAGTCTAACAGAAGTATGCAAGAAAAGTCTAGTAAAAATATGTGACTACACATTTGAAGAGGAGGATGAAAGTTTGTTTAACAAGCTCCCTTGGCTTAATTTTTACCCATTTTGTCCCTTGTTTTGATGTTTACTCAACTCCAATGGGTATTGTTAAGATCTAAGAATTAGAGGTAGAAAGAAGAAAGAGAAGGGAAGAAACTATCTCAAAGGGCCACGTCTTTTTTCTCTTATTAGTTCTATAAAATAAAAAATTACATATTTATATATAAATCTCCTATAATTACTCTACTTTATTAGGAATATAAATCCTACACTAAATAACTCTACTAATTAGGAAAATAAATCATATTTATTTAGGTACATGAACCCTATGCTAAATAGGAATATAAAGTTGACTTTTTATAACACTCCCCTTTAAAATTGAATCTCATCAATTTCAACACTCCCCTGTGATAACTCTCATTGAAGCCAATAACCTCCTCACAACACAAGACTCTGATAACCATCTTGTTACAAAACTTCTCTTAGAACACTGCAACAAGTCTGGTGATCCCTTAGGTTTAATAACACAAAATGACAGTAATGTACCAAATTCAGAAACACTTATACAAAGGCAAGAACACAAAAACACAACTCTCTCCAAAAGCGATGCCTGTTAGGAAATATCAACACAAAGCAATTCATTGGGCTGCTTGCAAAGGCAGTGACGGGGAGGAAAAAGACGAAACAGTTAGTGAATCTTTACCTAAATGACTCACATGACTGCAATACAATGGTTGTCCAAATTTCAATAAACCTTCAAGGGAGTTTCAAAATGAGACAGCAACTAAGAATTGCTCAAAACGGGCATCCTCAAAATTTTTCCAACGTTGGAGGGGAAAAAAAAAAGCTAAATCCAGACCTCAAACCTTTAAGAGTGCTACTAAAAGTAACCAGAAATTGAAACAGAGATTCGAAATCCATAAATTGCTCAATCCCAGCAAAAGAATGCTGTTAGAACCAAAACTAGCAATTGTATTCACTGAAAAGGAAAAGATCTGAAACTTCAAATTGCTATAATCACTTTTGATGCTTCACAATTCAAGTCACAGTCTACAATCACAGTAATAAGTTCCCAAAATGCTCTAACACAATCAAAATTTCAACAATACTTTTTAACTGAAACAAGTTTCCACAAAATCTTCCTAAAGGTAACAGGGTATCAAACTATCAAAAAACAAAAACCCACAGAATATCTAGAGAAAACCATACCCGTTCGAGAGCACAAAGGTTTACCAGCGGCAGAACATCTCTGAATCACAGAGCAAATGGCTACACTAGAAACCTCTAGGCGAGGCTGATAGTGGAAGCCGGAACAGCACCTTTGGCAGACGCACCGCCGCTCACCAGCATGTGGGGAGATGGTAGAAGACTGATCTGGTGCGTGTAGGCTACTCCCTTGAAATCCGGTGGCCGGATTTTCAAGACAGGCCGGTCTGTGGCTTGAGATTCTCAGGGGATGGCGGTGAGACAAAAATATCACCCTAAATGGGTGACCCAGAAATCTTAATAGGGTTGTGTTTAAAACAGGAAGGAAATAAATTTCCCAGAAAAGAAACTAGATGAGGAAAACTCAAATTTGGACTTTGATACCATTTTAAGAAGGAAGTGAAGATAAGGAAAATATCTCAAAGGACTACATCTTTATTCTCTCATTAATTCTATAAAATAAAATATTACATATTTATATGTAAATATCCTATAATTACTCTACTTAATTAAGAATGTAAATCCTACCTGTGAGGAATATAAATCCTATGCTAAATTGGAATAAATAAAATTGACTTTCCATAATACTCTTTCTTAAAATGGAATCTTATCAATTCTAGGAATACCACATTAATTGAACTTTATCAATTGTCTTGTGGATGAAAATTTCTCGTCTTTTCTGGACTTATAAATTCTGGATAGCCATGCAATTTATAATGGAACTTTAGAAACGCTGAATTTTTTTTGTCTTCTGAAAATTTTCTATTAAACAATATGGAGCTTAATCCAGTACTATTAAATACCTGGTTTGATCACCCAAATCACTTTTCCTTTTTAAGGAGAGGCTATATTACTTTGTCTTATTTCTTGCTTTTCCAATTTTTTTCAGCAGTCATGGGAATGTCTTAAGAGTATGGATCATACGATTGCTTATTGTATTTTCCACCCTTTCTGTGTAGGTGACATCGTTGCTTAATGATGCTAAGGCAGGGGCTCCCTTGAATGTCTCTGGAAATTCTTCTAATGCAACTGCTACCACAAGCAGTTCTTTACCTTCCATGTTCCCTGGAGGAAGTACTCCCCCTCTTTCTCCCAGAAGTACATCTGGTTCCCCTCGTATAATGAAACAGAGAGCTGGCCCTTCTAATTTAGGTTCCCCTCTAAAAGTAGTCAGTGAGCCGGTAAAGGAGTTGATACCTCAGGTTTGTAAAAATTATTTATTATTATTTTTAGAATAATTATAATTGCATCAGTGTTATATTCTCTTCTTTGGATTGCTGTCTTTGAATTTTGTGTGCTAATATTGTTTCCCACTTAAGTTAGCTGATCTATTTAATATAAAAACTTGCAGTTTTACTTTCAAAATGGCCGTCCAGCTCCAAGTGAACTAAAGGAACAATGTTTGTTAAGGATCAATCACTTTTTCTATGGCCGCTCAGATGGGCTACAATTGCATGGTGAGATATGCACGAAACTTGTCAACCTGCTGTATATCTAGGGCTGATATTTTCATTGTTTCTTTTGCATGTTCAGAATTCAAATCTGTCACCAAGGAAATTTGCAAGCTGCCCTCATTCTTCTCCACTGTTCTTTTTAGAAGGATTGATGTTAATGGCACTGGTTTTGTGACAAGGTAATTAGCAGGACATGTAATCTTGGGGAGGAATAAGTTGTATATTAACTGCTGTTTATTTGATCTCTGATGATTTTCCTGATATTTCATGTTGTAAATACTTGAGATCTCTTGCCCATTTCAATCACCATTTTATCAGAATCAATTTATTATTGAATACTTGAAGTTACCTCTCTGCTTTGGAAAATGGAAGTTTTTTCTTAACTTCCCTTTTAGAACTAATGTTATTGACTTCAATAACCATATTTATTAATAGTTAGAGCTGGTTGGTGAAAGTGTTATGGAAATTGGGGCCTATGGTGATGATGAGAAATTTTGTCATTATTTTAAGCAACCTGAGAATTTTGTGGTAACATATTTTTGAGAATTTTTTCATCAATTGCACAAATTAGAAATAAATGAACATTATAGGTTGATCATCAACTGTTATAATTTTCCATATTTGCTTTCTATTTGTGTCAGTCTTCGCAAACAGTATATTTGATTTGTCAGCTGAAGGTTGTTTTCACCTGTGTTGTAGGGATGCCTTTGTTAATTGTTGGCTAAACGGCAGCATGCTGACGATGGATACAGCGACTCAAATGTTTAAAATTCTAAAGCAACCAGATCTCAAATACCTCACTCAGGTGTGTCTGTTTTTGTTTTTATATAACTTTATTTGTATATGCTTGCACATTATAAATTGTTGCAATGGTGCCTTTTTTTAATCTATATTGTTATGAAACCTTTGCCAATTTTGGATGTTATCACCATAATTTCTGTTCTACTTAATGTTTAGGATGTTTTGAAATTGATAACAGGAAGACTTCAAACCTGTGCTTCGAGAACTTTTGGCAACTCATCCAGGGTTGGAATTCTTACAGAGCACACCAGAGTTTCAGGAAAGATATGGTTTGTGCTCTGATGAGCTTTTGATTGTCCATTCAACTGAATATTATAGATATAGTTGATTTTGATTGGTACTTGGTAGTATTTACATACACAGACACATGAATATGTTCAAATTAATGAGGTGCTGGTTAAAGCTTTATCTTAAGTGGTTTTGTGCCACAGTTATGGGGAACCCCAATGGCGAAGCACCTTAACACAGGCATTTTTTTATGGGAATCTGTTCATGGTATTTTTGGTTATTCCATGGACATCGAATGAAAGGCCAAATATATAAATTAGTCCCTAAACTAATTGATAAAATAATATTGCACCCTTGTATCTTTATTTTTGATCTATTATGCCCTTCAATTATATTTTTTGAAATAAATATGCATGATTTTCCCAACTCATCAGTAGATGTAGCATTATTATGAATGCTATACCTTTTATATGATGCACTTTGATAACTTAAATCCTTCCTCTTTACAATTTTCCAGCTGAAACTGTAATATACAGAATATTTTACTACATAAATAGATCTGGAAATGGTCATCTTACCCTCAGGGAGCTGAAACGTGGAAACTTGATTGATGCAATGCAGCATGCAGATGAAGAAGAGGACATAAATAAGGTTTTGAGGTTGGTATCCTGCTTAAGATTTGATGTGCCTAAAGGAACACAAGTTTGTCATAGATTTTCTTCAACCAAACTCAACTCAAGTGAGACTAGGCTGAGTTGAGTTGTAGGGAACTTTTCTTGGCAATAAGCGTGTAAACTAGGAAATGTTCCAGTTGTCATATAATCTGAATTGCACTTGCAAAATTTCATGAAACATATGCTGAGAAACATGCGTATGGTATTAAATTCTCAATGATAATACTTTTTTTTTATGCATCTTGTGTACAGGTACTTTTCTTATGAACATTTTTATGTGATATACTGCAAGTTTTGGGAACTGGACATGGATCATGATTTTCTGATCGACAAAGAGAACCTGATCAGATATGGTAACCATGCACTTACATACCGGATTGTTGATAGGATATTTTCCCAGGTTTGTGTCAGTGAGATGATGCTTTTGTACTTCAAGCCCAGTCACCTGCTACCTGCATAAAGAAAATGTCCTATTCAACATTGCATATTTCAGTCATTCCCTCATCTTTATATTCTGTATTTAATCATATCTTCATCATTATTAAGTTAAAGATCAAAGATCTGATTATGTTTAATATCATTCTAGGTTCCAAGAAAGTTTACTAGCAAGGTTGAGGGGAAGATGGGATATGAAGATTTTGTCTACTTCATACTGTCAGAGGAGGACAAGTCGTCTGAACCTAGTCTTGAGTACTGGTATATTTGCATATCTTATTCTGTAGATTTAGGGGTACTATTGTAAAATTTATGCATTAATAACAACAGTTTTATTCACCTACTAAATGTTGGAATATTTTCATCTTATATCTGTTTCATTGGTGAGATTACTTTGTGAGGTGTTATAGTTTAGTCATGAATTCATTATTGAGGATGAAATAAAACCAAATTAAACATATTGTGTTGTCCAAAATTGTACTAGGGAAATGACTTTTGTCCAATGCAAGTTAATAGTATAATAGAAATAAAACATCTATGAACTTGGGGAATGTTTATGCAAAACAAAGAAATGTGATTTTCTAATTGTGATCATTGAGGGATGGTAGTAGGTAGGGTGAGAGGGTGTTGGGTAGATTAATAAGTTGTTTTTGGTCATTGTTTCCAATTTGTCAAATTTGATAAACACAGTTTGTAAGTATTATTATTCTTCTTGTTCCATTATCACACTGTTAACACACAGCTATATCATGTTGTTTCTCGAGGAAGTTAACTTTGTATATCACATTATGTGCATGACTATTTTGCTTTTTTTAATAGTTGAGGAGAGTTTCTGCCATTGATTGCATATATTTAATGTCATTTTTCTTTCTTAGGTTCAAGTGCATAGATTTGGATGGAAATGGAGTTCTGACACGAAATGAAATGCAATTCTTTTATGAAGAGCAGTTGCATCGAATGGAATGCATGGCCCAAGAGCCTGTGCTGTTTGAAGATATATTATGCCAGATAATTGACATGATTGGACCAGAGGTTTGCTCTATGCTCTTCTGTAATTTTATGGGTAGTTCCACTTTCGGATACTTGTAGGAGCCTGTTGAAGGAAAAACTTAAATGGTGGTGATTGTAAATATGGTTAGCTTTTGCCACTGCAATGCAACACTTAGAAGTGAGGTTTCTTGCAACCGCTGGCATGGATTTTAAAGTGTCATGGCTAAGGCTCTAAGCGAACTCAATGACTAACTGTTCCTTGATTTCCAAGAAGATAGCATATACTGCGCATAGTTAGCCAGTAGGATCTGATTTCCTGTATTATTGTTCTAAATGCACCATTTTTGTAGATATTCTGGTTTTCACCCTTGACTTTTTCTTGCATGCAGAACGAGAGCTATATCACATTAAGTGATTTAAAAGGTTGTAAACTTTCAGGAAGTGTGTTCAATATCCTTTTCAACCTTAACAAGTTTATGGCCTTCGAAACCCGTGATCCATTTCTGATTCGTCAGGTGTGCGACTCAATTTATATTTGTTGCTCAAAAATTAATTTAGAAACTATTATTACAGTATAGTGCTTGGAGACTGTTGGTAATAGACTTGGTGACATTGTAACAAACAGGAACGTGAGAATCCAACATTGACAGAGTGGGATCGCTTTGCACATAGGGAGTATATTAGGCTGTCAATGGAGGAAGACGTTGAAGATGCATCTAATGGAAGTGCAGAAGTCTGGGATGAATCACTTGAGGCTCCATTTTGAGGTTCATTAGGTAAACCACTTTGATTTATGCAGTGATGGTTTTATTGGTGGCATAAGATTTTATGCATCTTTCTGCCCACACTCAGGCACTTACCTTATGGGATAGTGAACCTTATGGATTGTATGTGGTGTATTCATCTCTTGGAATAGCGGCTGCTGTCTGATATGAGTTAGTCACTGAAAGAATCTGTTGTTTTCACTGATTATGGCTGTACTTACTTTGGAAAAGAGGACAATTTTGTTTTCAAAACTTACATTATGTCAACCTTCATTGTTGCTGTTTTCTTTGGCAATACCATCAGCATTGCTGCTATCTTACCCAGTCTTGTGATATAGTTCTTTGACGCCTATCTGTCAACTTTCTTGGTGTTCTGTTTTCCCTCAAATGTGTTACCAGGCTGAGTCCTGACTGGTTTGCTTACCAGGAATTTTCATATCTTGTTTAGTGTGGTGCTGCATTTGCCTCCATCATGCGAAGCATTTTTCCTTTTTCATTTTTTTTCCTTTTTGGGTTAGATTCAGTTTTCTGTCGGATTGTTTCTACTTGATTTATCAATTTACATTTTGCCAAAGGTTCTTGCATGAGCGCTCCAAATTCTTCTACAGAGATTTAAGGGAACAGTAGACTCAAAGGATATTCTTTCCATGGGATGTGGCAGCTGTGACCTGTGAACATTTTTATGGGAAAGTCCAAGCTTTCTGGGGTGGAAATGTATCTTTACCAATTGCCAGCCTACAAATTATCAAAGCCTTTGTGTGCTTACTGACAAACAATGAGGAACATTGCAGTGGAAGTGCTGATTCATGATGCTGAAGTTACTGGAAAGGAGAGGTAGTTCCCCAGAGGTGAGATTTTGATTATCCAGGTTGGAGTAGCTCAAACATTTACTACATTTTTTATTTATCAATTTGTAAGATATAAATATATTGTCAAGGTCTTTCCCCTTTTAATTTAGAAGTTGGTTCTTTTGATGCTTTTTGTCTTTACGGTAACAACTTGGGTGCTGGTTAGGCTTTGTTATCAATTTTTTGGATTGTCATATATCAATTTCTGCGTTTATAGGGCTCTCCCCTTCACTTGATGTATACAAAATGGTAGCATCATGTTGTCTGTGGAAAACATACAAGTTTCTATTTCAAAATTTTAAAAGCGGCAAAAAAAAAGTTGCCTTTTAGCAAATGCACGTTTTAGTTCGGATTTATTTGTTTGTAGAGACATGACAGTTGGATTTCGGAAGTAATTGTGTAGAAATGGAATTTTGGCCTTGTTTGGTTGGGGTAACTTAATTCAAGAACTTCAAATTCTCGCTAAAATTTGGGGTTAACTATTAGCCTGCCTTTATTAACTTTCAATGTTCTCTTTGGAGCTTCATGATGTCTGGTTGTGTGATATGTGATTCTCTTTTCAAAAGTATGTTGCTCGTATTTCTGAATTTACTTCTACTTGTTTGTAAATATCGGAGAAGGGTAACTATGGGCTTTCAAGCGTGAAAATTATTGTATTGTTCAATTAGATGGATCTTGAAATGAGTCGAGGATTTTCATTGTCATGTAATTTCTTTAGTGCGATGTTATTTTTTTTTTCCTGATTATTTATGATGCAAAGGAAAGAAAAAAAGGAATGTGTCCGCGTTTCAAATGCATAAGCTAGAGTTAATTTCGTTGCCAATGTATAAACATAGTTAGAGAAAATAATTATTTTTTATTATTCAATCGTAATATTGAATTTATTTTTTAATATTTTAAATATACTAAAATTATTAATTTTCTTTCCATGTGTGAAGATTTTGGAGTCATAAGAACTTGAGAATTTTAGTTTACGTTTGGTATCATGTAATGGAATAAAGTTATAATGTAATGCAAAATGTTAAGCATTAGATTTTTTTTATTTTACTAATCAAATTAGTAATAAAATTTTAATATATAATGTTATTTTATTAAATATTATTTAATTTAAAATTATTAATATTTTCACCCTCACTACTTGGTTACTAACTGTGGTGGTAGCAGTGATGTGGTGGTGGTGGTGGTGGTGGTGGTGGTGGTGGTGGTGGTGGTGGTGATAGCAGGGTTGGGATGAGAGTAGTGGTGGAAGCAGAATTGGGGCGAGAGTAGTGATGGCAACAATGGCCAAATATTAGTGATCATGATAATAGCTAAGTATTGGTGATAATAGTGGTAATGATGATAGTGATCAGGTGGTGGCGGTGGTAGTTAGTGGTGGCTAAGTGGTAACAACAATGATCAAGTGGTGGCTAAGTGGTAATGATAATGGTGATAAGGTGGTGGTGGTGGTGGCGGTGTGGCGGTGGTAGCGATAATGGGGATAAGGTGGTGGTGGTGATGGTGGTGTGGTGATGGTAATGGTGATAGTGGTAGGGTAGAGAGGTGGTGGTAGTGACAATAACTAGGGGGTGATAGTGGTAATAGTAGTAGCTAGGTGATAAAGGATAGGGGTGTGCATGGTTTTGGGGAGTCTCGAATCAATTGAAAAATCATACTAAATCAAAATTATTTTGATAATTTGGTTCAATTTTAATTTTTCATTAAGAATCGAATCAAAATCATACCAAAATCAAATTTATGTATATTTTTTTACTTTTTTAGATGTATTATATATTTTTAATTACATAATTATAAATAATTAAAATATATATTATATGATATGCTTCATACTTACTAAAAAATATATTATATGATATATTTATATTAATAACTAATTTAAAACTTAAATGATAATTTAAATATAATTTTTTCTAAAGGAATAATTACAAAAAAATTATTTCAAGAATTGAGAATTGTCGAAATTATATCGAACTGGAGTCGAAATCAAAAAAATGAGAATCATACTAAATTGAAATTGAAATAATAAAGAATAAAATTAGAATCATACTAAAATTTTAATTCATTTCTAATTCCTAAACAGAGTCAAAATTAAATAAAAATTCCACTCCCAATAATAATAATAATAATAATAATATTAACAATAATTGTGCAAATATAAAACAAGCAATTATAATTTATGAAGGTTCATAAACTTTTCGTAGTGATAAATTATCATGTTCTTTATCAATTGCATTTTTAGTCCATTTCTCATTACCCTTTGCAAGGACATCGCCAGTAGGCTAAATAATTGGAGAATTTCGATGATAGTAGTTATACAAACAAATTTTAGAAGCATATCTTCTGGTGGAAGTCTATTATGGCCATAGAAGGGAATATATAGCTGTTACAAGTTCATGTTGGTCTTTTTTTTATTTTATTTTTTTAACCATATTACTAAAAATATAATTATTGCATTATCTAATTATATTATATAATTTATATATTAAATAAAATAATTAAAATATATAAATATAATTACTATTATTTTATATATTTATTACGTCATCCTAGACATGGGTTAGTTATTTAACTTTTAATAAGAATCCCGTCATTGGTGAGGTACACCTATTTCTTTCTTGGCGTGTTCTGACTTATTGCTCGCGAATTTCTCGCAGTTTCTCTATCAGGTGTTAGGACAAGGGCAGCCAGTGTTAGGGTATTACAAAAGTCATTCAATTCGAATTTTAATTTATTAATAATTTTAATATTTAATCTTAAATTCATTATAAATTACTCAAACTGTTTTAAATTTAATTACTATTATTTGCTCGATTTTTTTTTCTAATGGAAATTTGACAATAATTTTAGAGATTGTGATTGCTATTGGAGCTATGTTTAAAAAAATTATTATTTTAAACAAATTAATTAAATTATGTTAAAAATTAATTTTTAATTAAATTTAACATATTTTATTTTAAAAATTTTAAATAATCAAATAACTTTTTAAATTATTTTTAAAAAAATGTTTAATATATACTGTCAAATAGGTTTCTTATATGTATGGACTACTCATTTAAAATTAAAAAAAAATATATATGGCTAAATTTTATTTTATTTTTTCATAAAAAATAGATTTATTTTTTTATCTATTTTAAATTATAAATATTTTCTTTTTAAAATAGTAATTAATTTATTAATTTTAATTTAGTAATATGAGTTATTTAATTTTTAATGAAAATAATATGAATAAATAATATATTAAAAATTTAAATAAAATTTATTATTTTAATTATATTAATTATATTTTTTAATTTATGTAAAAATAAAAATAAATACATCTTCATAGTACAGAGATTGTAATTAGATCAAATATGAGGAGTAATTTTGTAAATGATCATAATTACAAAAAAAAAAAAAAAGGGCCAATTATAAAGGGCGAAAACTGAAAAGCGTTAGAAGTACCAGTAAGTGGAAAGTAAAAGGCTGGCTTTGTGTTTTACGACAGAATTCAAAGCAACGCTACTGTACACGCGCGGCCTGCGTTCAAAGCTAAAACCCTAACCGGGAAAACTCTTACCTTGATACTTGGTGCCTCACCGGTAACGATTTTTATCGGTGAAAACGATGAAGGTGGTGGCGCTCGTAAGCGGCGGCAAGGACAGCTGTTATGCCATGATGAAATGCATCCAATACGGCCACCAGGTTCGTGTTTGTCTTCCCAGAAAAAATAATACTGGAAAAATCAAAAGCGTTTTCACTATCTTTTACTTATTCTGGATTGTAATTTTCAATTGCTTTTTGATAGATTGTTGCATTGGCAAATCTGATGCCTGCTGATGACTCGGTGGATGAGTTAGATAGCTACATGTATCAAACTGTGAGTCTCTTGTTTCTTCATGTGTAGTTTCAATCAAGCTATCTTTATATATATGTACGCACATAAACTGATTCCTGTCTGTGCTGCTAATAATATTTTGAAGTTTTAAAGGTGAAGAACTAAGCATATTTAATTACATAAGTGTTTCTCTTTTTTTATCTTTTATTCAGTTGTCGAATGCTTTTGACAGGTTGGGCACCAAATAATTGTCAGCTATGCAGAATGCTTGGGGGTGCCATTGTTCAGAAGGAGAATACAAGGATCCACAAGGCAAGCTCATGTAATTGGTAAAAGCAATTGTATTGTTTTGGGTTAACAAATAAGATCTCAAGAATTGGATGCAGATTTAACATCTTCTAAAGTGGAGTGAAATCTTTGATCAGATTTTTAACTGCATGAAATCTGTGAGATTTAACATCTTGGAAGTGTCATACTCATTTTTGTTTGAAGTTCGTATAGTTATTTTATATTGACAAAGGTTCTCAAATTAAATATTAGAAAAGGAAAATAAATATTGTATTTTCCTTGGAAATTGCAGTTTGAAGGGGAAAAGGTATGAATTCACTAAAATAGGTGAATGTAATTATCTCATGTTAAAGTTTCTAATAATATTTGTGCATTGTACAGGCATCAAAAGCTTAATTACATGACAACTCCAGGTGATGAAGTGGAAGATATGTTTATTTTGTTAAATGAAGTTAAAAGACAGATACCCTCTATTACAGCAGTATCTTCTGGTGCTATTGCATCTGACTATCAAAGGTTACGAGTTGAGAGTGTTTGTTCAAGGTTAGGGCTTGTTTCTCTAGCATATTTATGGAAACAAGATCAGTCAGTGCTGCTTGAAGAGATGGTAAATTGTATTTGCTCAACATAAATAGTAAATCAAGATTCTTTTTACCATTTTCTCATTGGATGATTTTGTTCTTTGTTGGATAGATAAAAAATGGGATTGTGGCTATCACCGTAAAGGTACAAGTTGTTTACACTTTTTTTTTTTTGAGTTCGATGCAGAATCAATTTCACATTGATATATTTTCTTAACCAGTTTGCATAAACACTGATTCTTTTGCATTCAGTACTTTTCTTGTAAACTAATGAATTATGGGATTTTAGATCTCCACAAGATTTTACATGCATGAGTAGTTTTAGTTCAGATTGTGAATCAGCAGATCAATTTACTATTATAAATGTCAATATATATTAAATGAAACGTGTTATTTAAGTTGTATGAATGGCTCGTGGAATCAAATATGAACGAGGATGCTCTTTTAATGCAATAGGTTGCAGCCATGGGATTGGACCCAGCAAAGCACTTAGGCAAAGAAATAACCTTCTTGAAATCCCATCTGCACAAGTTGAAAGAGTATGCCGCTTTCCTCTTCTCTTGCTGAAGCTATTCTATTCGTGAAGTAGAACTTTACACCTGTAATTCACTCTGCTATCCTTTTGACAGGTTATATGGGATTAATGTATGTGGTGAAGGAGGGGAATATGAAACTTTGACACTTGACTGCCCACTCTTTGTTGTGAGTTTACTAGTTGATTCCTTTTCCTGTAACTTTTATATCATATTTTAGCAGTGCTTTTGTTGTCAAAGTTGTTTATTATCTTTTTGTTTGTTTTTCTCCCAAATTGTTGTCATCTTCGTAACATTTTAAATTTTTAGAATGCCAGAATCGTGCTCGATGAGTTTAAAATTGTACTGCACTCTTCAGATTCTATTGCTCCAGTTGGGGTCATTCATCCTTTAGCATTTCATTTAGAAAATAAGGAAAAGGCTGCTTTATCTAGTGATAATGACAAAACCAATGATTTAGTCCATGAAAAAGTGGGTTCTGTGATTGAAGTGGAAGGAGATTGCTCAAAAGGAAGTGAGACTCCTTCTCAGTCGGCTACTGAAATCACTGATTTAGTTGAAGTTAAACATGAAAGACTTCACATCTCAAGAACAAAGAAGGATAATACATTTTCTATTTCATGCTGGTTGCAAGAATCGTGCCAAACTTTCACAGGTATGCATTAAAAGCATGATGCATTTGCTTTGTGCTTGTTCCTGAAAAGCATATTTCTTCATCCATGCAATTTCATCATTCCTCCTGATCCCCTGTTTTTATTGGCAGCTTTGCACGAAGATCTAGCGATTGTTCTAAGGCACATTGAATCGCAGCTTACAAGGTGTGGCTTTGGTTGGGAGCATGTCCTGTATATTCATCTCTACATTGCTGATATGAATGAGTTTGCTTCAGCAAATGAGATGTATGTTAGGTTCATTACACAGGATAAATGCCCTTTTGGTGTTCCATCCCGTAGTACAATAGAACTGCCTTTGTTGCAAGTGGGTTTGGGAAGGGCATACATTGAAGTTCTGGTGGCAAATAACCAAAGCAAAAATGTCTTGCATGTACAGAGTATTTCCTCATGGGCTCCTAGTTGCATTGGACCATATAGCCAGGTAATTTAATTTTCTCAAGTTTATTTGTATTTGACCAAAGTCTGTCCTCAGGCAATGCCAAACTTGTTGCACTGGGTTTTGTTTGTGAGGATGATCTTCTTGACTGGGGAATGGAAGTTGTTGAGAAATCAGGATCATGCAAAATCCCCTAGTTTTGATAATAAGAAAATAACTGCACTGCTTCGCTTAGGTTTTTGCTGGAATTGTTGCGAAGTTCATTGAATTTGTCACTTCCTTGGGCATCTACAATTGCATGTGCCTGTGTTGTCACCAGCGTGAAATAATTGTATGAGTACACTGGGATCTGAATCTCTTTTCTTCTGTTAAATTGTTTACTCTTAGGCAACTTTGCATAAGGAGATGCTTCACATGGCTGGGCAATTGGGGCTTGATCCTCCCACAATGACCATATGCAGTGGAGGCCCTGCTGCTGAGCTGGAACAAGCACTAGAAAACAGTGAAGCGGTGGCAAAATGCTTCAACTGTTCAATATGTACCTCTGCTATTCTCTTAACCGTTTACTGTTCAAAACACATTCCTTTGTCCGAGAGACTTAAGATTCAGGACAAGCAGGACTCTTTTATTAAACATATGAGAATGCTTGAACTAGATAAAGCAAGCCCATGTGAAGTTGTTGATCCCATATCTCTATATGTCCTTGTGCCTGATCTACCGAAAAGGTAATTCTTTATCCACCTTGTCTAAGTCATGTTATTTTTGTACTTATGAATACATTATTATAATGTTTTAAGCAGTTATGTGATTTTAGTGTTTTTCATTCCTGAATACTTGATTTGACCTTTGAATTCATAGTCTCTTTCAGATTTCTTAATGAGAGAACTATTATAGAAAATAAAAATTATCTTAGACTTTCACTTTTCCTTTCATTATGTGCTTCTACGTGCTACAAGAAACACACCGTGTTTCATTATCATGTTGAGATACAAAATAAGTCATGCTATATTCTCCTGGTTGATACCTCTCTTGAAATGGCTACTTAAATGCATTCATCACCTCACTGGTTATTGCAGAGCATTCATTGAAGTAAAGCCTCTTCTTTTTGTCTCAAAGAATGCAGACATGGCGAATGTAACTGCTCATAACCTGTCTTCTACAATGCTGCCTAACTGTTGGGGTTTTCAGAAGGCGCATTGGCATGATTCTTGCATTCAGAAATGTGTTATTAATGGGAAGATATGTGCAGTTCTTTTGTCTATTACAAGTGATATTATTGCAAAAATCTGTTCAGAGTCTCTTGGTACCAATGAGGATCACGAAAATTCTATCATGAAGGGGCATATGGAAAGAGTTTCAAGATTTTGCATTTATCTTCTTGATGAAGTGGTTATGGAGAATGGTTTTTCTTGGGAAGATACAATGGTGAGTTTCTTATACCTCATTTCCTGAATTTTTCTTTTCTCAGATTCTGATTATTTTGATATTTTGGTTAATTGCATCGATTTTCTGCATAACTGGTGTGTGCATGTTTATTTTGTATTATATTATCCTGTTATTCCCCTAATCATAAACGGTAAAGACTTACCTACATTTAGTTATTTACAACCATTTGATTTACAATTTACACATAATTTAAAATCATGTTGGGCCTATTCAAAAATATAGTAGGTTCTACCTAAAATCATGGTGTGCTAATTTCTTATTAATTGGGTACGTAAATCAAGCTATACGCACCGAGTGTAGTAGATAAGAATTTCCTAATTATAAACACACAAGTGCTTGTAAGTAAAATGATAAAGGAAAAGTCAATGATGGAACAACCCCCCGACTAACACACAAACAAATAATAATAATAATAATAATAATAATATCCTCTAAAGAAGGAAACTTGTGCATTTGTTTTCCTCATTCATTTTAATTTATCGTTTTACTGATAATTTATTACCTATTATCTTGGCTTTCCATAGACATTGAGAGTCTACTTCCCGAGCCTTGACATGACCATGGAGACATTGTCACTCATGTTCACTAGTGCTTTCAAAGAACTTTCTGAAATGGGCAGGAGGGTTCAAATTGGATCAGAACCCATGTTCAATATTGTTCCAGTCTTAGGTGCTGGCAGGTCTGCATCAATGGATGATGTAATTACCTGTGAATTATTGGCTCAGAAATCCTGAATATTGTTATTTCATGAATCTTTTATAAATCTCATTTATTTTTTTGCCCCATCAGAAATTCATGAAGTTAAACGAAATGCATGCATATAACTGTTTGGAAAGGTAAAATAATCCGACAAATATGTTGTGTTGCCGACTTCTCCTGATTAATTGCTCTCCACCGAAACTTCACAGAATTTTTCACTATGATCATTTTGCTATTTTTATTTATTTGATTATTTCCGTTATCAATACCATGTTATTGAGTCGATGTAAATGTTAACTCATAAAGAGAGAAAAAAATTGTTTTTCAAGCTTATTTTTTTTCAATAGACTTGCAGCCTTATAGGCTTACATCAAAACAGAAATATTGAAAACTGAGGCTAAAAATAAGGAAACGTGACCATGTTCTGCAGAACATTAGCCGCTTGGAAAGTACTTGCCTAAAGACTAGGAATAGACTTGACTTAGAAAGCTAAAAACAAATTGACAAAAGAAACGTACAAATAAAAACAACTATTCAACAACCCCTCCCTTAAACTGAAAAAAAGAAAAAAAAAAACTTTTTGACTTCAGTTTATGTGCAGCTTCTTCATGCTAAATTCTCCAAAGTGCAAATTCCCATTAACTTTCTCAAATATTGGAAGGGAAGCAATTTGAGTGGTTTAGTAAATAGATCAGCCAGCTGTTCTTCACTTCTGCGGTACTTCAAATTAATTACTCCATCATTGTTGAGATCTCTTAAAAAATAATACTTCACATCAATGTGCTTACTTATTCCATGAAGCACAGTATTCTTGGAAAGTTTAATAGTTGAATTGTTGTCACAGAAAATAGTTGTAGCTCCCACTTGCTTGAAATGTGGCTCTTCAAGAATTTTCCTCAAACAAATTGCTTGACAAGCACAAGCTGTAGCCGCAAACAAATTCAGCTTCTGTAGTCGACAATGTGACAATAGGTTGCTTCTTGGATGACCATGAAACAACTGCTATACCCATCAGTAAACCCATACAAATCTGAACTTTTACCTTTTTTATAGAACAGCCCAAATTCTCTAGTGCCTTGCAAGTAGCGAAAAATTCTTTTGGCAGCTAAGAGATGTATTTCAATTGGATTTTCCATATATCTACTTATTAAACTCACAGAATGCATTATGTCTGGTCTTGTGGCAGTCAAATACATCAAACTACCAACAATTTGCTTGTACAGTGTGCTGTCCACTTTCTTGCCTTCATGATCTTTGTCTAGCTTCAAGCCAAATTCAGTTGGAGTACTCACTGGATTGCAATCCTTCATCTGAAATCTATCCAAAACCTCTCGCAAATACTTCTTTTGAGAAACAAAAATTCCATTAGTAGATTGCACTACTTCTATGCTAAGAAAGTAATGCATTAAACCAAGATCAGTCATTTCAAATTCAACCATCATAGACTTCTTGAATTCTTCAAACATGAGATTATCACTTCCAGTAAATAAGATCATCTACATATAAGCAAACAATGAGCATTTTTCCTCCATCTCCAATTTTAACAAAAAGTATATGCTCATATGGACATTTTCGAAAACCTTCTTTTAAAAAATAAACCTCAATGCGACTATACCAAACCCGTGGGGCTTGTTTTAAACCATAAAGAGCTTTTTTTAATCTATACACTTTATGCTCATTTCCTTTCTTAATATAACCAGGAAGTTGATCAATAAATACCTGTTCCTCCAAGTTTTCATGGAAGAATGCGGATTTGACATCCAACTGGAAGATAGGCCATGAATTTTGGGCTGCCAATGCAATCACCAATCTAATTGTGTCATGTCTTGCAACTGGGGCAAAACTTCTTTGTAGTTGACCCCATACTCTTGCTTGTAACCCTTAGCCACCAATCGCGCCTTATATTTGTCAACTTCACCATTTTTCCGTATTTTTGTCTTGAAAACCCAATTTACACCAATGGTTTTGTGCCTTTTAGGGAGGTCACATAGCTCCCAAGTATTATTTCTTTCAATGGTTGCAATTTCATCATCCATTGCCTTCCGCCACTTTGATTCTTTGACAGCACTTTCAAAAGTTGCAGGGTCACAATTTGAAAATAAAGCAAAGTGAGTAATGGGATCTTCAACTTCATTAATTCCAGTTACCTCATAATATTTCATCCATGCGAGCCTTTTTCGAGCACGATGAAGAGGTTGAGCTACTACATCACTGGTTTCTTTTGTTGTTGCTGAAATTTCTCCAATTGTTGGAGTTGAACATGATGAATTTTCAGAATTAAAGACTGCTGGAGTTGGCTGCCCATTTTCTTCAATGTCAAAATCAGAACTGACTGGAGTAGGCTGCTGCCCATTCCAGTCCCCAGTGCTTTCTTCATCAAAAATAATGTCCCTGCTGATCACAATCTTATTTGTTAGTGGATTGAACAATTTATATGCTTTGGATGTATCACTGACACCTAAGAAGACACACTTTTCACCCTTATCATCATGTTATTCCTTTTCTCATATGGGACATGTGCATAAGCGATGCAACCAAAAATTCTGAAGTGATCTACTGCTGGTCTCCGTCCACTCCAAGCCTCTTCTAGTGTCATGTTTTGAACAGCAAAAGTAGCGCTTCTGTTCAACAAGTGGTTGCTCCAATTTACTGCTTCCGGCCAAAAACTCTCTGGAATTCTCCCTCTTGCCAACAAGCTTCTCACCATATTAAGGGTGGTTCTATTTTTTTCTCTTCGATACACCATTTTGTTGTGGTGTATAAGCAGCTGTGAGCTCTCTTCGGATACCATAAGCCTCACAAAAAACCTCAAATTCTTTTGGGCAATATTTGCCACGAAGAGCAGAACAGAGAGTTTTAATAGTTTGTCTTGTTTCATTTTCAACACTTGCCTTGAAGCTTTTAAATGCACTAAAAGCTTTTGATTTTTCCTGCAAAAAAGAAACCCAAGTTTTTCGAGTATATTCGTCAATGAAGGTAATTAAGTATCTTTTACCCCCATTAGAGGCTGGTTTTATCGGCCCACAAATGTTGGAATGAACAAGCTCTAAGATAGTTTTTGCTCTCCAAGACTTTCCTTGAGGGAATGGAGAACGCTGTTGTTTGCCAACAACACATTCTTCACAAACTTAGGAAGGAGTAATGATTTGAGGAAGACGTGTCACCATATTTTTCTGCTGGGGAGTCTTTAATCCACCAAAACTCAAGTGATAACGAAAATGCCATAGCCATGAAGGGTCTTTCACTTCAGCCACCAAGCAAGATGAACAGTTTCAATCTTTAATGGAAACAACCTGTTTTCACAAGCATCCTTCTGGATAGTGATTATATAACCCTTCTCCTGTAATTGACCAGCACTTAACAAATTGCTTTTTAAGTTAGGAACATAGAGGACATTAGAAATCTTTTCTATAAAGCCATTCTTGGTTCTTATCTCAATATGACCCTTTCCTAACACATTAACAGTAGAACAATCACCAAAACTTACTATAGAATGAAAATCTTTATTTAAAAAAGAAAAAGAAGACTTACTAACACACATGTGGTTACTGCAGCCTGTATCCACATACCAAACATCAGACACAGGTTCTTCACTAGCTTAAACAGCCATTTACAAAGTTTGCTCTTCATTTTTTCTTGTAAAATTTGATGTCTCTCCCTTTTCTTTGTTGTTAGGCAGCTTAGTAAAACATTCAAAACGATAATGACCCAATTTATGACATCTGACGCACTCTACCTTAGATTTGTCAAACTGTTGATCATGTCCTCTGCCTTTGATTTGAACTTGTTCATCATCAGCTTTGAAGTAGCTGCTGCCATCTCTGTTGCCTTGTCCTCTCCTTCCTCGACCTTTACCTCTACCTCTACCCCTTCCTCTAGAACTTGTAAGATGAATAGAGGCAGAAGCCTTTAGAGCTTGCTCCTCTATAGTTGAACTACGGTTCATTTTCTGTTCATGGGCCAACAAGGAGCTTTGGAGTTCATCAAGAAAGAGTGCATCTATGTCTTTAGATTCTTCAATTGAGCAGACAACATAATCAAACTTTGGTGTCATGGGCCGCAATATTTTCTCCACAATGGTGACACCCTCCGTCTTCTCTCCATGGAATCGCATTTTGTTGCTTATCTCCATGGTTCTAGCACAATAACTAGTGACAGATTCACCATCTTTCATCTGCAGAGTCTCAAAATCCCTCCTTAATGCTTGGAGCTGTGCACGCTTCACTCTAGAGGAACCCTGATATTTCTTTTTCATGCAATCCCAAATAGCCTTGGAGGTTTCTTTAATAAAAATTGTTACCAAGATGGGACGATCAATTGCCTGGAAGAGGTAATTTTTGGCTTCCAAGTCCTTTAACTTCATCTTTTCCAACTCTATTTGCTGGGCATCTGTCAAAGCTTCATCTGCTTTTGGTTCGTCGATTCCAGATTCAATAACCTGCCAATACTCTTTTGATCATAGAAAATTCTCCATTAGCATGCTCTAATGGTCATAGTGACCATCAAAACGTGGGATTGCTGGTTGCACAAAACTAGAATCTGTAGCCATGAAAGGAAGAGAAAGGAAAGAAAGTAAAGCTGCTGCTTACTTGAAGACTCAAGACCTTTTGCAAAAAGACACTCACTTTGGTGTTCGTCTCTCACCTCACGTATACCCTCTTTTCAACTTCTGCTCATTTTATTTTTACTCTGACAACACTGTTAACTCATAAAGAGAGAAAGACAAAAGAAATTACTTTTCAAGCTTATTTTTATTCAATAGATTTGCACCCTTTATAGACTTACATCAAAACATAAATATTGAAAACTGAGGCTAAAAATAAGGAAACGTGACCGTGTTCTGCTGAACATTAGCAACTTAGAAACTACGTCCCTAAAGACTAGGACTTGACTAAGAAAGCTAAAAACAAATTAACAAAAGAAACGTACAAATAAAAATAGCTATTCAACGGTGAATGATACAGGGACCCTTTCTTTCTTTTGGTTTCATTTTTAGATAAGCTGGAAACATGTTCGTTGCTTTTTATATTTTGTTAATAACCAATCTGGAGGCTCGACAATTGTCTTTAGCATATGTACCCGATAATAATAATAATAAACACAAAGTCTTTCTATTTTTTCTTGCCAAAAAAGAAAAACTCTCCAGGTTTAAAGGTGATTGCTCTTTAAGTTCAGGGTTCGCAATTAAATAATTTCATAGTTTCAGTTTGACTTTCCTTTAAGTTTTTATTTTAGCGTTGGGACTAAATATTATCTCCATTGTCAGCAATTGATGAATTGATTATGGGCTTATGGATTGTAATAAGCAATGGGTGAATTGATTATGGGTTTATGGATTGTACGTATTCTCGGTGATAAGCTGTATTCCCAGTTCCCATATAGTTTGCTTCTTCTCGTAGGCCTTGTATAAGGGCAAACTTAGGAGTAACCTTTTCTCATCACAACTGCTGTCTGGACCATCTTACCCAGCCTATATAAATTGAAGTCCAACCATTTTTGGAATAAGGCATGGGCCGGTAACTCCCAACTCTGTCATTATTATTCAGTTTTGGATGCAAACCTAAGTTCAAGAAAATGGGACCATTCCCATGATAGCTTTTTCTTCATTTTTTGTTTTTCTGTTTTCTTTAATTGGTATCATGGATTACGTTCTAAGCATAATATTAAATAATCTATTGCTAAGTCATGAGTTTTCCACCCATGATATAGCTTCTAGCCATTGATACAAATTAAATTCCATAGCAAAGTTATGAACTACCATTAATGTTTGGCCACCAAATGTTTAGTGTTTTCCTTCATGTATAATAATATGAAGCATAAACAATGCTAATGATTCTTCTGTTTCTTTCTGTCTTCAAGAGAGGGTCAACCCCTGCATTATTACCAAAATCTACCATACTCAATGGACAAAAAAAATACTTTTTACCTTGCGTACAAGGCTAGTTTTATGATACCCAACTTGCATGCTCGTGAATGATCAATACACAAGTCTAGCTGGATATCACCAGAGTCTTAAAATTAAATGGTGGAGAGGCTAGATATTTAAATTTTACCATGTTAATATTCTACATTAATTTGAGATAGGGTTAATGTTTCACTTATAAAGTAGTGTACACTTCTCCTTTATTAAACTAATTTTTGACCAACTACCAATTGGTCTAGCGAGATGAGACGCTAGGTCCCTTAAGCAATGTCCAGGGTTCGGATCCTGACGTTGTGGATGGAGCAGACTGGGTTGGGAGGGTCACCCCCATAATGGGCCTTTGCAATACCTGATCCGGATTAGTCAGCCAATGGGCCGGACACCCGGTGGTCTAGACCGAAAAAAAAAAAAAAAAAAAAAAACTAATTTTTGGAAATGAATTAAGTTTGGTCTATTTTTTTAAAATAATATTAGAGCCTCCACAACTAATGTTAAGCCTCCTGTAAGTATTTCACATTCTAGAAGTTTGGTTTTGCGTTTGAGGAGATATGTTAATATCCAATATCAGTTTGGAATAGAGATAATGTGCCATTTGTAAAGTCTTGAGTATTTTTTTTTTCTCTTAAGTTCACTTTTAATAATGAATACTTTGTTAAAAAAAATAAACATTGAATAATTTCTTTTTAAATAAATTATTAATTCATTTTTATTAGAACCCTACGGTGCAAACTCTTATAAAATTAAACACAACAACTTTACACAATTGAATATATATATATATATATATTTGCCAGTTGCAAAATGTAACTCAACCCACCACTGTTGTATTGGTCACTAATCTTGATAGTGACCTTGTCAAGCAAGAGATTTCAAAAATATTTGAACCCACAACCATAGAGAATATAAGTGCCAAGGTTTTATTTGTATCCATGGCCAAGTGTGGGGGCTTTCACTAGCTAAAAGGTTGTGAGCTGTGATTTTAGTGAGCCATGGCCACATGGGTGTGAGGGGACCGTTGGACAAAGTTTGAAACAACAGAGCATGTGTGGGTTGGGCGACACAGAGCACCCCACATAGCTATAGTTGTTTGAGAAGACAAAAAATAGGATCAATTTATATGTGTGTGTGTGTATATATATATATATATATATATATATATATATATATATATATACATATGCACGACCTTTCTAGCAATGAACCATGTGGGTCTTGGCTATGGTCCACCAAGGCAGGAGTTATCAAAATGCAGAGGTACAATGAAATGGGGAAATTAACACTCTGTTTAAAAGATAGTGGAGTGAAGTAAAAGTTTTATAAAATAAAGTTTTTTAAAGTAAATTTCTTTTATAATTTTTAAATTTTCATAATTTTTTAATGTTTGAAAAGAAATAAAGGTTTTTTTAAAGTATTTGGAAGTTTGGAAGAGAAAATTTTGTTAACCCACTAATTTGGTGGGTTCAAAAATATAAGTTTTTGAAATTTTTTCAAAAACCTCCAAAAATTATATTTTAAACCTTCTATCTTCTTTTCAAGGTTTTTAAATCTCGAAAAACCTTCCGTTACTTAAAAAAAAAAAAAAAAAAATTCCTCCAAAAGAAAGGCTAAGTCATAAAATTGCTAAAAGATGTAAACTTATTTGGATCTTAATTATTACATATGGTAATAGATAAAGTATTTGAAGTACTCGATTTGAATGAATTCTAATGTGATAGATTTTGATAATATATAGTTGGATTTAAAAGGAATTTAGATTTGATGAATAATATTTATGTCGGATTCAAATTTAATTTAGTATTCATTATTCAACGAGGAGAAAATTTAACATTTTATTAATAAAAATAATAAGATAAGTACAGTATAATATTCTCATAAAAAAAAAAAAAATAAATATAAATAATTAAAATATTCTGTTCAGAGATGATTTGCATAAAATATAATAATTTTCTAGATCTTTTTTGATTTTTGAGAATCACAAAAACTTTTATAACACTGCCCTTTTGAGAATTT
This sequence comes from Hevea brasiliensis, assembly GCF_030052815.1. Classification (NCBI taxonomy): domain Eukaryota; kingdom Viridiplantae; phylum Streptophyta; class Magnoliopsida; order Malpighiales; family Euphorbiaceae; genus Hevea; species Hevea brasiliensis. Next base: position 5,377,838 of record NC_079497.1, on the reverse strand, counting down.
GTTGCCTCTATGTCCCACAGAATATATGAAACCACCAATTGTCAATGGAGGAACAGGTTGCACTAAAAGGCTTCATTGATAGAAGAGCATTACTTATACCCGAGTCTCTAGTCAAAAGAAATCAATGATCAATACTGTATTTCGAATTGCTAAATAACCCATTTAGGGAAAAAAACAAAATTTCACTGAGAAAAGAAAATTAAAATCCCAATAATGAGAGAAACAAAACCCTAATATTGAGGCAAAAAACATCAAATTTGTTCCTAAAGCATACAAATCTAAAAAGAGAAAATCAGATTTATTCCAAATGAATATAGATATGAGAGATTATTAAAAAATAATAAAAAAAAAAATAAAAGAAAATAGATTTAGGAGTAATCACCTGTAAAAAATTCATCCGTGGATGTTTAAAAAAAGAAATCTGAAAGAGAAGAAAAAAAAAAAAGAAAAGAGGAAGAAAACTTGAAATTCTTTCAAATAATTAATTAAATATAAAACCTATCTTTTTATAATAATATTTATAAATTTTTTATATATTATATTTTAAATAAATATAATTAAATATTTTATAATATTATTAAATTTAAAAAATATATTTTATTAATAAAAATATTTTTATATAAATTATTAATTTAAGTATATAAAATTAAATAAATTTTAAAATTATTTAAGCTAACGGATTCAAATAGTTGTGGATATGCCACTCATTGCCACCTCCATTTATTAATTGCTTGTTTGGTCACATGAAGTCGCCCTAAACAAAATAATTAGAAGAAATTTATATTAATTTTTTTATTTTTTATTTACATTTTCAACTTTTTATATTCGGTTCAATTCAGAACTAAGCCCCTGCTGAAGTTGGTTTCTAATTCTCTCCTTCTCCCTCAAAATAAAGGGCAGTGAAGTGAACCTCTTAAAGCCCGTCCATGCTCTGCTTTAAATCGTATTAGATCTACTGTTGAAATTACCGTTAAAAAATTATTTTTTTGAAATATATTAATTATTCTTGGCATCTGATAATTTATTAAAATAATAAATATATCTCTCAATTTATGTATAAATTTATATTTAAGTATTATTATTATTATTATTCTTAAAAAAAATGTGAATGAAATATCATGCTAAATTGAATGGATCCATAAATTAAAAAATAATGAAAATTCTAAAAAAATATTTTTAATAAAAATATTTATTATTATTTAATTATAATATTAAATTAATAATACATGTATTATATTATATTTTTATAAATATTTTAAAATTTTAATAAAGTATTAAATTCTAAAAAATTAATTTTTTTAATATATATATATATATATATTTTAGTGTTATAAATACTGAAAAATAAAAAAAATATTTTTATGAAAATATTTTTCACAAAATAAATAAAATTTTAGATTTTTAACTTTTAAAATTTTAAATGATAAAAATATTAAAATTTAAAATTTAAATTTTTATATTAAAAAATAAATATTTAATTATTGAAATGCCAGCTAGCCAATTGCTTAGCTATTGAAATTTATAATTTTTTTTATGGAAATTCATATATTTGAAAAAAAAAAAAGAAGTGGAAGTATACTTTTCTAATTTTAAAAAAGGTAATCCAAATTAGCATCTAAATAAAAAAAATACTAAAAATATATAGAATTATTTTTATTGACAATATAGAATTATTGATTATTATAAAAAAATAATAATTTTCACTGTAGTCAGGGTGTCCCGTTGCTGGGTCAGTATCAGGCATCATTGGATCTCGCACTGATGCTCATTGTTATTACCTCCGCTGCCCCTCCTATATTTATCAATTTAACAATGGCACTAAATGTAATTTCGGAGAAAATAAATGGCTATTGTATAATCCCACTTGAGAACACCCCTAATTTTTTTAATAAATATTTCCCATAATTATTTTATTTTTTATTATTAAATTAAAATTTATCTATTAAAGTAATTATTAATAAATAAAATTTATTTTATAAAAATTATAATAATAACTCCCTTAAAAAAGAGGTCAATTACAAGTTTTATTAACATCTAGATCACTCGATTTTTTAAAAATTCAATTGAAATCATTTTTAAATAATTTTTATTAATTATTTAAAATTAATTAAGAAAGTGGGAAAAAATCATTGTGATTGGCATAGTTGTAATTTTCAGCAAATTAAAGGGTCTTTGAACGTTGGAGCTATTAAACGGTAGGGAAAAAAAGCGGTGGGAAAAAGGAAAAAAAAATAAAAATAAAAAATAAAAATAAAAAAAAGGAAAAGAAATTGCAGAGAGCATAGGGAGCGAGGGACTAGAAAACTGCTAAACGAGCCAAAACAAAGACCAGAGGCAGGGAGAGATCTGAGTTGGGGACCGAGTCAAGCCCGAGTTAGGTCACGTCACGCCATCGTCTTGTCAGCATTATTTGGCAGTGAAGATCCTGACCGTTAGATTTCATTCGTGTCAACCATCTGATTCTTCTCTCTCTCTCTCTCTCTCTCTCTCTCTCTCTCACGCTGCCTCCGCGGATTTGAAGCGCACAATCTACAGGAAAAAAGCTGCAATTAAGAAGCGGAACGATCGGGTCGGGTTTTGGGGATTGTTTTCTTGTACGACTCAGTGCTTTCTCAGGTAATTGGTAGCAGACATACTGTAATTTTCTATTTGGTTACTGAGAAAATATAGGTATAGAAAAGAAGAAGAAGATAGAAATTTTGGGATTGTATATTTTAGTTCGGTTTTATTTTTCTTTGGGAGGGAAATGGAAATTGAGTTAGTTAAAGTTAGTTACTTGTGTTGGGATTCAGCTTAGCAGTTGCTTGTTTATTTTGGTTAAAAGGTGAGGAGTAGAAAAATGGTTTTTTTTTTTTTTTTTTGTTTCTTTAAGTGAACTGTTATTTTAAATTCTTTTTATGGAATAAATGAACTAAGCGATGTTCTTTGTTGAGTGGGTAAGCTTGACGTGTTTTTGGTAATTTGTAATCATAGTTTTCTTAAAAGACTTTTTCTTGTGTTATATCATTTCAGATTTGAACTTTGTGGAAGCTTGTTACAGACTAATGGGGCTCAAGATCACTTGATTAAAGTGCGATTTAGTGTTTGGAAGCTGAGAAATATGGGAGAAGTTTGGGCAACATTGAGGGGAATAAATAATAATTATCTTATGTAGTAGTTCATGCACGAAGTTTGATGATAATTGATCTCTTTCATTTGGGTATGATTTGGACTCTCAGAAACACCTAAAGATGATTTGTGGTAGGACAGGGCTGAATAGTAGAAGCCCTAACCTACTGGGTGTTCTCTACTAAGTAAAGCCCTAGAAATTTTGAGAACTATACTTGCCAGAAAATGGAACAGATTTCATAGCTGAGAAATAGAAATATAGAGAATCAATGGAAGATATCTCCAAGTATTCCCACAGTCCTGCCCACTTTTCAGTTGCACGACGTGATTATGCAGCCCTCAGGCGCATTATCTCAACCTTACCATCTCTTGCCAAGGCTGGTGAAATTAATACAGAAGAAGAGTCTCTTGCTGCTGAAGAACGAGCTGATGCTGTTTCTGCTGTCATTGATCATCGAGATGTTCCTGGTCGCGAGACTCCTTTGCATCTTGCAGTAAAATTGCGAGACCCAATCTCTGCTGAGATTTTGATGGCAGCTGGTGCAGATTGGAGCCTGCAGAATGAAAATGGTTGGAGTGCTCTTCAAGAAGCAGTTTGCACAAGAGAGGAGCAGATTGCTATGATAATTGCTCGGCATTACCAGCCTCTTGCTTGGGGAAAATGGTGTCGTAGGCTTCCACGAATTGTTGCTTCAGCAGCTCGTGTTCGTGACTTTTACATGGAGATAACATTCCATTTTGAGAGTTCAGTTATCCCATTTATTGGACGCATTGCCCCCTCAGATACTTATCGCATTTGGAAGCGTGGTTCTAACCTCCGTGCTGACATGACTCTTGCTGGGTTTGATGGTTTTCGCATTCAAAGGTCAGATCAAACATTTCTCTTCTTGGGTGAGGGGTATTCTTCGGAGGATAGTAATATATCTTTGCCACCAGCTTCTTTGATTGTTCTTGCTCACAAGGAAAAAGAAGTTACTAATGCTTTGGAGGGGGCTGGTGCCCAACCAACAGAAGCAGAAGTTGCCCATGAAGTGGCTTTAATGTCTCAAACTAATATGTATAGGCCAGGCATTGATGTCACTCAGGCAGAGCTTGTTCCGCATTTGAATTGGAGGCGGCAAGAGAGGACAGAGATGGTTGGAAATTGGAAGGCCAAAGTTTATGATATGCTTCATGTAATGGTGAGTGTGAAGTCAAGGCGGGTTCCAGGTGCAATGACTGATGAGGAGCTTTTTGCCCTGGATGATGAAGAAAGATTGGGAAATGGAGCTGAAAATGATGAGTTTGATGATGTATTGACAGCTGAGGAGAGGAAGCAGTTGGATACTGCACTTCGTATGGGAAATTCAGATGGCCTTTGTGAGAATGAGGAACATGGGGTCCTGGAGTACCAAGAAAATGGATCTGGAGGTTCTTATGAAAATGGGGAATCCAATGGTGCCATTAAAGAGAAGAAGAGTTGGTTTGGTTGGAAAAGTAAAGGTTCAAAGAACAATATTGATGATCCTGAAGATTCAAAGATCTTGAAGAAGTTTTCTAAGTTGGCACCTGAAGGTGGGAACCAGAAATCCATAGACAATCAAAAACCGTCATCTGAAATTGCTAGGGAGGAGTTGGGGGATGGCAAGAAAGGAAAGGATAAAAGCAGCAAGAAGAAGAAGAAGAAAGGGGCCAGTAGTGAGTCTAAGCATGAAAGTGAGTACAAGAAGGGTTTGAGACCTGTCTTGTGGCTGACACCAGATTTTCCATTGAAAACTGAGGAGCTTTTGCCTTTACTTGATATATTAGCCAACAAGGTCAAAGCCGTTAGGAGGCTTAGGGAGCTTTTGACAACTAAATTACCTCAAGGAACATTTCCTGTCAAGGTAATCATATCTGTTTCTTGTATTATTTTGTTCTTGCACAGCCTGAACTGTTATTTGCATCTGTTTCATTTCATCACTCGGTCATTTTACATTTATTTTCTGAGATATATGCTTATATATTCTGCTTTTATTATGATAGTAAGTTAAGTGTATCAATTTTTATTTCTGAGACTTTTTTGTTTCCTGTTGCTGTTGGTGCATTCTCTTCCTTTTTCCCTTTCTTCTGCATCGTGTGGAGGTGGGGGGTGGGGGATGGGATGAAAATTCACAAACATGTAGATTCTTCAAATCTTTTCATTTGTTTTTTGGAACTTTCTTGCAAAGGGGAAAATGTTATAGGAGTTGATACAAATATCATCAAATGATTGTTCATCAGGAACTTTAAAAAAAAAATTAGTGGAGAGTTCCTTTTGAGGATATCTTAAATGAAAATGTGAAGATTCTTTTTGAGAAGTTTCATGGTTTCCCCTCAAGGATTTTGGACTTGGATTCCATGCTTTGACTATGTTCTATTAGCATCTGCCATTGATTTATTTATTTTTAAATCCAGCAATATTGTCACTTGGGTTGGAGTGGTCTTTACACTTTCAAACTCAAGCAATTTTCAGGTAGGATCTCATGCAAGTCTCTTGCTTGATTATGGTTAATCTAAATCTCGTAGTAGGAAAATTAACCAACATTTAGATTCTTCAAATCTTTGCATTTGTTTTTTGGAACTTTCTTGCAAAGGGGAAAAATATTATAGGATTCAATACAACTATCATCTAGTGATTATTAATCAGGAACTTAAAAAAAAATTAGTGGAGAGTTCCTTTTTGAGGATATCTTAAAGGAAAATGTGAAGATTCTTGTTGAGAAGTTTCATGCTTTCCCCCCAAGGATTTTGGACTTGGATTCCATGCTTTAACTATGTTCTATTAGATTTATTTATTTTTAATCCAGTGATACTTTTGAACATTTTAAAGTTAAATAACATCAGTCACAAAAATAATTGTGGTGTTTCTGTCGCAAGTACCGGTTTTGACCTGCTTGCTGCTGGCATGATATTTTGTTGCTTCAAGAGTTGTCTTTGAATGTGGCATGCATTATATTTTAGGCTCAAAATGTGCATTGTTCTGATAATTAACAGGATGTAAAAGTGAAATAATGTGCTCATATCAAGGTAGCATATTGCTAGAGGCAGGGGCCTCTAATTGGCATGAATGTTGGGCATGATTTGCAACATGTGCAAACCGTTATTTTGAGGCTTGAGTGTTGTGTCTCGACTTGCATTCACACTGACTGATATTGGGGGAATTCAAAGCTTGCTGTATTTATCAGATTAGAATACGTTTGGGTCGTGAGGTGCAAACCTTAGTCTGTACTTGGTTTCAGATGCCACATTAGTTACGCTGCAAGTGCAGTCTGAGCCCGAGTTATTCTATAACTGCATCCCGGCTCATTAGTAGATAATATTCTTAATCTCTTTTTTGGAGAAAAAAAAAATTAGAGAATTTCCAGTAGTTGGGACAAGTGCATGTATATGATCAACAATACCACATGTCGAACTTGCAGTTACTTTCTGCTGCAACATAGGTGCAAAATGAACTTTCTATCATGCATATTTTTGTTTGGAAAATTTATCCCAACTTCAGAATAGATTATACACGACATTGATTTTTCATTAATAATTAGTAGCTTCATCAACCTGAAAAACTGGTATGGTATAATTCCAGTTTCTGGTTAATAACATATTCTGAAAGAGGATGTTGCATGTGGTATATGTCTACACTGCATTCAAGTACTGAGCTATGAAGAACATGATAATATCTTATTTCCTTCATTGCAGGTTGCCATCCCAATTGTCCCAACTATTCGGGTGCTTGTTACTTTTACAAAATTTGAGGAGCTTCAGCCAGTGGAGGAGTTCTCAACCCCCCTCTCCAGCCCAGCACATTTCCAAGATGCCAAATCCAAGGAAGCAGAAGCGTCCACATCGTGGATTTCATGGATGAGAGGGAGCCATGTTGGACAATCAAGTGATAGTGATAGTCACAGATATAAGGATGAGGTTGAACCATTCAACATACCATCTGACTATACTTGGGTTGATGCCAATGAGAAGAAACGCCGCATGAAGGCCAAGAAATCGAAGAGTAAGAAACACAGGAAACAGACTCCAGCAAGAGATGGTGATGGTGGAACACATCATGTGAGGGAAGACGTGGAAGAATAATTGGATAAACCATCCTATTGACCTTTGCCAGTTCAAAATCCTTTGCAAGGGAAAAGACATCTGACCTTAATTCTTCTTTTGGATTCACGCTGGATGATTTACCAAATATCTATTAGGCAATCAACTCATGTTGATTACGAAGACTGTTGTCGTCTTCTGTAGTTGTATTTTTATGTGATGAAATTGAAGAGAGCCAAGTCTTCACCCAACACCCCCCCCCACCACCCCCCCCCCCCCCCCTTTTTTCGCTTGAATATCTTACTTTCATTCCTTTTTTAGACGTTAATCTTTGTATCAAAATCAGTTGGTTATCGAGCTTTCACTCTTGTTATTGGTATTCTTTCCCCTTGGTCATTTTGACCTACATTGTTTGTTTGTTTTGAAATGGAGAAACGATGGCAATTTTCTTGACTTCCACAAATTTGACCTGTTCAACATTTTCAGAGTAACTAGTGTAGAGAGTTGATTTTCCCTATGAAATTTTCTTTAATGGAATCATATATGATGGTGATCAGCTGGAAGACCATTTTAGTAATGCTGTTTCACAGTAAAATTACTTGCTCATTCCGTAGGATGTTATATCATTTTATTACTATGCTTTGCGTACATTGAAAGAATTTACAAGAGAGACGGAGTACAAAATTGGATACTCATTTACAGATAACCATCATATTCTAATTTACATGCCTATTTACTTAAATAGGAGATAGATCTCTACCAGAATCGATCTTTGTTTACACTCAGGTAACCAGCCATTACTTTCCCTCCAGTATTTCTCATGCCATCTATGAGAAAGCACCATGTAGAACCCAATGCTCCTATGAAAAAGTCTGATTCTGTCGCCATCAAGAAATTAACAAGTGGATAGTTTGTGCTGGTTTGCCTACCCAGACTCGCCTCATATCTGGCCATTGTCATGTTTCCTACTTGGCGTGTCACATTAGTGTAGTAGAAGTTCCAACTGGTGTAAAGTTTTGATTTATTGATAACTTCCTGAAAGTAAAATAAATCATTGGTAGGATGATATTATTAAATGACTATTGAAATGAAAATCCTGAATTATAAAGGATCAAGCTCTTACCTGCATTTCAGTTGATAGCCAAATGCTATTGAGATGTGGAAAACGTTGTCTGATCCGATCAGCTAGTTGCATGTACTCTTCAAATTCAACCACCTTCATTTCACATGCTTTGTCTCCCATTCTTACATGCATGCTTAGCATTGGCCTAGGAATCCATGGTTTGTGGTTTGACCATACAAATTCTTGAATATCTGATCTTGGCTTGTTTCTGACTTCCTGTCACGAGAGAGACATAATGAGACAGGTCATTTGGAAAGAAAAGCATTTAGAACTATAATGGAGAACATTATAAAATAGCAAGGCAACTATTTGGGATTCAAGACTCCATTTGATCTCTATTTCTTCATTTGAATACCTTTGGCCATTTATCACCAAGACTTGCAAGAACCATCTTTGCAACTTCCTTCCCAAATGCAGTATTACGGGCAACATTCATCAAGCCACATGTATACTCAGTTTGAAATCTCATTAAGTAGCGTATTGCCTGAATAAAATCATAATCAAATTAGGAATCAGTATCTGATTGTAGAAGTCTAATTAAAAATAAAAGTATCTGCCAACATTTCTTGGAACAGAAAAGCAACAGCTGATTGGAGAATGAGAACCACACATCAGATCTCTCCTCGCTAGATCAATTTAAATTTTACCTGTGCTCTCCACCACCTACGATCCATTTTATGATGAAAAGTGAGCAAACTCCCATTTATTTCTGTTGTTGGCTGCAAATAACTCCAAGGATCACCCCATACCCTACATTAGATAACAACAATGTGAAAATTAACATGTCAATGCCTCCACGAGTGAGAATCGATTACGCGTGCAATTACTTGCCTGGGAGTTCGTCCAGCCCATATTTCCTTTGAATTATAGTCATCTTTTGTAGTTACGATTCCACTTTCCCGCGCTTCTTTATTGCTCATAAGCTCAAAAGCATAATCTCGGCATTCTTGGGATGTTTCAGGAAAGAAGTAACAGGACCAGCTAGACCGAGAAGAACCTACAAAACATACATCACATGTTATTTATCAGTAACAACATAGTTTTCTTCCAAGTGGGCTTGTAAGTTGAATCCAAATCTTCAACCCACAAAAATGAATTCTCAACTCTTGAGTATCCAACTACAAGTAAATGAGATGACTAGAATTCATATGATGCACTTTACCATTAGTTCTGAATTAAAACCTTATTTTAAATGGATCACAACCTTAACTGCAGATATTTACTATGATCCACAAAAAATGCATGTAAAAAGAAAATTTTTGTAACAAAGTAGACATCAAAATTTTAACTAATCAGAAGAAGAATTGTCACAATACTCAATTGATTTTATTTTTGTTCATACCCTTACAGCCATCATGGTCAGCCCGATTATAGTAGTTTGTAACAAGGACTCTTTTCTCTTTAATTGCAATAGCAAGAAGTCCACACATTCCAGCTAGCTGGGCTCCAATGCCAAAGCCAGGCAACCTTTCCCAGTCAGCAACAAGAAATCTTACATTAGGATCCCTGCAGTTTAGTGGATGCTGATGGATCCATATGTCACGTTGCACTTTCCTAGTGAGAGGGTAATTGTCTTCATCTGATCCAGTAATCTGAGAAAATAATATTAATAAAAAAATTCTGTTTGTCAAACATTTTGAGGAACATACCTGAAGATTGCAAATCTAACAGTTTTCTAAGTTCATATTCAACTGTAACACATTCAGATTGGATTATATAACTCAGAAACGTACCCAGGGAGGATAAGCACCTTCTGATATAGATTGATGCCTAAAGTATCTAAGCTGCTCATTGGCTGAGGATGCTGGGTGCATGTCCAGTAACCCCTTCCAAGTTGTCCAGGGAGGGAAGGTCTCATTTCCAGCATGCTTGTCAAGACGTTCATTTATTTTTGCACTCAATTTACAATTCTCTAAATGAGGGGCAATAGGTACAGCAGACTTGCTCAGTCCGACACTCTGCAAGAATTCACTTTCTCCATCTACTGCTTCAGAAAGTGATGCACTCCAAGCTGATTGCAAAAATGAAATTCTCTCATCATCGACCCCATTTGTAGTTCTCTGTGAATTATCCCATTTCTCGTCCATAACTTTAAATTTGCAGTCTGTACTTGTAACCACAATTCAACAGTCAATATGAACTAATTATCAAGAATCAATTCATTTTACATAAATCAATATCAATGATCAATCCACATTTGCTACCAGTTAAAGATGTAGCTGAAGCAGTCCCATTCCATTCCCTTGGATGAATTCTTCAAAGGAAATAATTTTAGTACTTTGCTTCTTTGTAAAAGCTAATTTTTCCAGCCCATAATTTTTTTGAACCTTCAAAACTACTTATCAATCATCAGCTCAAAGAGTAGGTATCATCGGCTTCAACGTATTAAAGAAACTCTAGTCAAAATCAAGTGGTTACATGTTCCTTCAAAATTACTTAAAAATCACCACCTCATAAAGTAGGGATTATTGTCTTCAATTTGAAGAATATTAGATAACTAAATGGATTAATTAATTATGATAAACAGTGATATACAAACTTTAGTCAAAGTTAAACAACTAATTAAGTTCCTTCAAACACACTCTTTAATGATTTGTATTACCACTTTTCATGCATGGGTTTCTGTCATATCTTATCTCAACACAAAAAATATTACTACTCTCATTGATTTTTACTATACATTGCATATTAAAATTTGTTTGGTACAACTTCAAATTCTCAGAATTCAAGGAAGTTTAATTTTCATTAGTCCTTAAAATTTCTACCTGCTAAATTCCTATCTTGAAAGACTTTCTTACTTCTGTCAAGTTCAGGTAATATATATATATATATATATATATATATATATAATTTTTTTTTTTCTGAAACAGAAAGTCAATCACAAATGGATAAAACCAAGATATGAAGCAGAATCGCTAATGATATGTCCAGAGAACATCGTTGAGAAAAGAATTAATAGGAAGAAAAGGAATAGAATAACAAAGGAGTAAATTCAACTCACTGATAATTTCATGGCTTGAATTCCTTGGTGGTGAACTCCCCAGTGAAGTGGCAGAAAATGAAATCCCACCAAACTCAAAAGTCCCCATTGAAGTAAGAGCAGCAAGAAACAATGAGGTGAGACAGACTCCACAGAGAAAACCCACCACACAAATTTGACATGGAAAAGAACTGCCCATTTGCAGAGCTTTCTGTGACACCACCCTATCAAGAGATTTCTGGCCAAATGGCTCCATATTCTGCTCTTCAATTTTACTAACTTCAAGAAGTCAAGATCAAAATACCCAAAATTCAATTAAAACTGTCTCCTCCAGCACTAGGCTTTTATGCCTTGCTAACCAACATCCAACAGCCAACAATCACATGAAAGTAAGTTGCTGAACCAAACTTTTAGCGCAAATTTCATGTAAATGGCATTGCTTCCTTACCAGGAAAATACTGGTATGTGCTTACCTAAAAATTGTCGGTCTCAAATCTCAACCATTCATTTCCACCTCTGATGACTCCGTTTCTTTAATGTGGTCCACTTATATCCCTTCCAACTGCAAAATAAATACGAATTCTCATTACAGTTTATACAAAATTATATGAAAAATAGGGAAAAAAATATGAAATATTGGTGAAAGATTTTATTTAAAAATTACTTATATGCATGAGAATATGGAAATAAAATATCCCACTTGATGAAAAAAAAATGATGATCACAACCAGTCAACCATGAATCATCATTATTACTATTTTAAAAATTCATTTTGCTGCTTGATATTTAGAAGTTAAGGAATAAACACATAAATATATATAATTACATCAACTAACAGATGGACTAAAAGCCATTAGAGATAGCATGCAGAAAGACACATGTCATGCCAAAACCCAACAACTTCCACAAGAAAAGCATCTAAAATAGCAACTTACCGGCAAAAAATCCCGAAGCAGTTGATTTTGTTAGATTTTACAATGTGTAATTGCACCCCCCAGCGTTTCCCTGAATAGAAATATATTTAATCACAGAAAGTGAAAAGAAATGTAATTTTTAGGGCAGAAAAGCAAGAATTGTCAGAATTGTCAGACATATCAGGAAGAAGGAGAGAATTTCAAAAGAGCATTGGGAAGCTAAAAGCAAATATTATTCAGTTTCAGCTTCACAAGAATCAAAAAGCCAAAGCCTACTAATGGGTTGGTTGCATTATTATTCTACTGTTGTCTTTGTCTACATAGACTGAAGCAAAGCTTGAACCAAAAACCGAGGACCATTTCATTTGGTGTAGGTGCTTGCAGGACAGAATATATTCTTCTGCTATGGGCTCACTCTTTACAAGGACCCTTCGGTATCATGATCCTTCATCACCAGCTGGCACCTGTCCCATAACTTAAAAATTATAAATTTTAAAAAAGGAAAAAAAATCTAATCTTTAGATAGAGTTTTGTTTTGGTTGTGATTTGAAGTTAACAGTTTGATTCTGTTTGAGGAAAGTGCAAGAAAAGTTGGTCAATTAGTGAACAAAAACAAAATTAAAAGCTTGATTAGCAATAGAGAGAGCGCAGGGAAAACAGAGAAGCATGCTTGGTGATCTGAACCCTCTGTGAAAGACTGACACGTCACATCAAAGCTACTGATCTGTAATTATCTGATTGTCTAGTATGATAAAATCCAGATAAATAATCCACCATTTAATCAATCAATTATTAAAGTGTAAACCTGCAAGTTGAAGTGTTTTGTTTACTTTATTTGAGGGAGAAGCAAAGCAGCCACCCAATTTGTATTGGCTTTTGCTTTACGTGTGATTGACTATAATTATATTTAAAAAAGTGAGGTTATCTCCTAATCAGGGCCGTTCAGTTCTTTTATCATTATATAGATGGTGGGACCATGATGATGGGTGTGGATTCCAGTATATTCCCAAGTCCTCAACCATTTAGGCATTTACCGAGGCGGTCTGGTTGGCCCTCAACAGGGAGATTTAATTTATGTAACTATGTATGACATTGAGTTTGAAATTACTATTATTTATTTAATTTATATAAAAATATTATTTTATTAATAATTTTATTATTTATATAACTTAAAATTTAAATATATTTTTATAAATTTGATTTGTAAATCAACTTAAAAATTTTTGCGTCATGACATAAATGAAATATTTTATAAGATATATATCATGTAAATATTATTTTTTTTATCTTTTTTTCGTTATGAATAATTTGAGAAATATATTATTATTAGGGTTTGAGAGAATTTTATGCAATTGTATCATAGTAAAACTTTCTTTTTCATTTTACCCGTAAATGTATAGTCAAACCAACGTAAATCTTTTATTTATTTTTTTTTATATTATGTAATTATATATATTAGATTTATATGCCTGATATAGTAAATTTAATAATTTTATAAAATATTTATATTTTATTTATTTGAAAATATAATATTTAAAATTATATATATATATATATATATATATATATATATATATATATATACAACTCAACAACTCAACTAAGCCTTTACCCCAAAAATTTGAGGTCATTTAGTAGATTTCTCCACTCTAAACGATTTTTAAGGGTTATGTGTAATGCTACATGTCTTACTACTCTCTCCAAGTCAATTTAGGTGTACCTTTTTTCTTTCTATCCTCTAACCTAATGTGCTCTACTTTGTCAAGCTCCGTATTTCTACGCTTCACATGACCAAATCACCTCAATCTCTCTTCTCTCAACTTATCTTCAATTGGCACCACTCCTACCTTTTCTCTAATACTCTTATTACGGACTTTATCTAATCTAGTATGGCCACTCATCCATATATATATATATAACCCAAAGAAAGCCTCCTAAAACTAAGCCCTTTAACATATTAATGTACTCAAAAATTTATTATGTGTCACATTTTGTATTATACATAGCTTAATGATTTGATAAATAATATCCACTTAATATAAAAATTGATTACTTTAAAATTTAATTTATTATTTTTAATTTTAAAATTTAAATCCTTTTACTTTTTTTAAAGTTATAATATTTTTATTTTTATTTATTTCTTTTTCTTATCCCTTGATTGGTATACATAAATTAATTTAAAATATAATACAAATCATTTATCAAAATTTAAAATTTAAAATTGAATAGTATTTATATCCATTGCTACTAAATAATTTATTTATTAATACTAAAAATAAATTTATTTCTCATTTCTCTCTTATATTTATAATAATAAATTGTTTCTCAAATCTTTTTTGTTGTGTACATAATTATAGATTATACTTCAAAACATAAACATTCCCATAAAGCATATAGAGTTTGAAGAAATAAAGAAATATAATATTAACTGTATAACTTTTTAATGATTTATATGAAAAAAAATAAATATTATTTTAAAAATGTAAAATATTATATAGAAAAATTAAATAATAAAAATTTACAATTGCTGAGAAGTATAAAAAAATTAATTTTAGAAGAACAAACTTAAGATTAAAAAAAAAAAAGAAAAAGAAAAATAAAATGTAAATCATAAATTAAGAATTTTTATACACAGGAAGGGGAGGCTCTAGAGAAGAACAAAATCAACAAAGGTGGCCAAGCATTACCATGCATCAAAGTCCATAAAAAGGTGTAATTAAAAATACAAAATATAGAAAAAGGGTGAGTTTAAAACTAATTATCAAAAAGGGATGAATTATGCTGAGTTGGACAAGTTGAGTGCGGGACGCTAACTATAATAACGTTTTTAAGGTCTGGACGCTATTCAAAATAGCATCCGCGTAAAAAATTTGAAATGAGAGCTGAACGCTATTCAAAATAGCGTCCAGTTCTCTTTACAATAATAAAAAATTAATTAAAAAAATTTTTAATTTTTTTTTAATTTTTAATAATTTTATTTTATATATTAAATAAAATATAAATATTATTTTAATAAATAAAATTATAATATATAATATTATATATTATAATACTTTTATTATAAATATTATTTTTTAATTTAAAATTAAATTAAAATTTAATAAAATAAAAAATTAAAAATAAAAAATAAATAATTAAAAAAAATTCAAGAAAAGTTGGACACTACTATAAGTAGCGTCCAACTTTTCTTTAAATTTTTAATTATTTTATTTTATATTTTAAATAAATTAAAATATTATTTTAATAAATAAAATTATAATAATTAATATTATATATTATATAATATTTTTAATTATTTTATTTTATATTTTAAATAAAATAAAAAATATTAAAAAATTATAATAAAAATATAAAATTAAAAAATTAAAAAAAATTAGACTATAAGTTGCGTCTAATTTTTTTTAAACCTTTTTAATTATTTATTTTTTTAATTTTAAATTTTTATTTTATTAAATTTTAATTTAATTTTAAATTAAAAAGATAATATTTATAATAAAAATATTATAATATATAATATTAAATATTATAATTTTATTTATTAAAATAATATTTTTAATTTATTTAAAATATAAAATAAAATAATTAAAAATTTAAAAAAAAGTTATACGATACTTATAGTCTAATTTTTTTTAAATTATTTTATTTTATATTTTTATTATAATTTTTTAATATTTTTTATTTTTTTAATTTATTTAAAATATAAAATAATTAAAAATATTATATAATATATAATATTAATTATTATAATTTTATTTATTAAAATAATATTTTTAATTTATTTAAAATATAAAGTAAAATAATTAAAAATTTAAAGAAAAGTTGGTAGCGTCTAACTTTTCTTAAAATTTTTAATTATTTATTTTTTAATTTTAAATTTTTATTTTATTAAATTTTAATTTAATTTTAAATTAAAAAATAATATTTTATAATAAAAATATTATAATATATAATATTACATATTATAATTTTATTTATTAAAATAATATTTATATTTTATTTAAAATATAAAATAAAATTATTAAAAATTAAAAAAAAAAGGTTGGACGCTACTATGAATAGCGTCTAACCTATAAAATTTTTTTAATTAATTTTTTATTATTGTAAGGAGAGCTGAACGCTATTTTGAATAGCGTTCAGTTCTCGTTTCAAATTTTTGACGCGGATTCTATTTTGAATAGCGTCCGTACCTTAAAAACGCTATTATAGTTAGCGTTCCGCACTCAACTTATCCAGTTCAGCATAATTCACCCCTTTTTGGTAATTAGTTCCAAACTCACCATTTTTCTGTATTTTATATTTTTGATTACACATTTTTTGTCAAAAGCCCCATAAAAAGACCTTAATCTGTTGAGGGATTTTATTTTCGAACAGAAACAGAATCACTAGCAGAAGCATACAAATAAGCCGATTTGACAGTAAACATACCTGAAGCTGAACCATTCCATATAAGTTGATCTATTGCATTAAAATCAAGAAGCACAGAAATTGCCTCAAGTCACCGGCATACCTCATCAGGAAGAAAGCAATGAATCATGTCCCATTTCCAATTCTGCCCATCCCACATTTGAGCAACTGTGAGTTGTTTGATACAACTTGGGACTGGTTGAATAGCGAAATCACCAAGGGGACCATCTTCAATCCAACAAAGTCCTAAAAGTTAGTAAATATACCATTACAAACAGCACCAGAGGACCCTTGACGCAAAATAGAGCTACTCTTAAGAAGACTACGCTACACAAGAGAAGCATTAGACTTCTCCACAAAAGAATGTAAGCCCAGAGCACCAGAAACACACTTACCATTCAAAATCCAAGCGCATAAGCTATCCTCTTCATTAAGCAGACGCCAACCAAGCTTTACAAGGAAAGCAGTATTCATATGTCTACTGGATCGAATCTCCAATCCTCTTCGATCAAGCAGAAGACAAATATATTGCCAATTGACCAAATGAATACTACTACGACCCTTCTGATTAACCCAAATAAATTCACGGACTTTCTTATCAATAATATCACAAACTGACCTGGGCAAATAGACTGTTTGCATCAAGTGACTTGGAAGAGCAGACAAGATAGATTTCTTGAATAATAATAATAATAATAATAATAATAATAATAATATTATTATTATTATTATTATTATTATTTCTTGAATATCACCATAATATTTAAGATTTTTTTAACATATTTATTAT
Organism: Hevea brasiliensis; assembly: GCF_030052815.1. Classification (NCBI taxonomy): domain Eukaryota; kingdom Viridiplantae; phylum Streptophyta; class Magnoliopsida; order Malpighiales; family Euphorbiaceae; genus Hevea; species Hevea brasiliensis. The sequence goes on along the minus strand of NC_079497.1, from coordinate 5,360,481 downwards.
TATAGTTATTATGGACAAGCTATTTCTAAAAATATATAATTTTTTTAAATGCAATTATATTCTAAAAATATTATATTGTTTCATTTTTATAAAAGAATATTTAGAAGAAAATAATTGATAATTATTTTAGAAATAAAAATTTAATTTAATTTTAATAAAGATATAATTATTTAAAAAATTTTAATTGTATTTAATATAAACAAAAATTTATATTATAGTTTTGAAATATAAAATTTTGCAAAAATAAATATTAAATTATATATTAAAATAAAAAAATAAAATAAGTCGTGCAAGGTGTGGACAAAATGACTAATTTATGTGAGTAAATTTAAATACATAAAATTCAAATTTAACATAAATATTATTTCTTAAATTAGAATTTCTCTAGAACTCAATTTTATTCCTTAAACTCATTTCAATAAATTTGATAGAATTTGTATTGGGGTTGATAATGATTAAGATATTTGCAAAAAATTATTTTATTTATATCTAAATTCAATTAATATTTTTAATATTCAAATTAATTGATTAAAATTTATCTTAAATTATCTTAATCTATTATAAATTTGATTATTATTAGAAAAGAAAATATATAAATTCATTTAGCTTTAAATGTTTTAATTAATTATCTAAATAAAATATATTTTTATTAAAAATGTATAATTTAAAAATTTAATAATTTTATAAATTATTAAAATTTTATTTTTTAAAAGTATAATATAAAAAACATATAAATATTATTGTAAAAATATATTTTATATTTAATTAATTATTTATATAGATAGATTCTAATAACAAATTCTCAACATATCAAATTTAAATATAATTCCAATTCAACACATTATTTTTTTAAATTCAAATTCAGCTATTATTATTCTAACCCTTACAGTATGATTAGATCGAATTATGGGCCTGTTTGGTACTACTGTTAAAACTAGTGTTAAGAAAATCACTTTTTTAAATATACTAGTTAGAGAGTATTAAAAAATAATTAAAAATTAAATTTGATCAGTTTTAATTATAAAAATATTAAAATAACAAAACAGTTTGAAAAAAGCTATTTTTCTCCACAACATCTAATATGATACTTTTATTCGTAAAAGCAATTCAGACCGTCGATGACAAACAGGGCTATGTACCCTAAAAATGCCATACTTCATAATCCTAACGGTCACATTTTGAAGCCCCTAGATTCCCTCTTTTTCTATTGATCGATTCGTCGTCCATTCCATAACTACACCATCTAAAACTCTCTCTCTCTCCTTTGTTGACAAAAAGGAAAAGGGCACTTTACATTCAAGTCAAAATTGATTGCCTAACAATAAATCAACAATGGGGTGCCTTTTCGCTTGTTTCAGTGCTTCTAAGTTTCGAAAACGCAGGCATTTGGTTAATGCAGCTCCTTCTAAACCCCTTGTAAGTCCATTTTCAAGCTTCATTCTTCATGGGTTTTTCTCCCCCAGTGTTGTTAAACTTAAGCATTTGTTAGTTGATTTTTCACAGAGAGATGGAGCCAGTGAAGCTCAGCAAATTTATTTTACTACAAAGCAGCAAGTCACTGAAGAACCCATTAAGCCCGCTACAGAATCCAAGTAAGCTATTCGATATTATGACTTGAAAGTCTGGATTTTGCTCTTTATTTGTTACGTTTAAAAGGAGATTTGGTCGTTGGTTTTGTTTACGTTGATAGTTGTCGGTTTTTATGTGAGTGTTTATTTGTTTATGTTCTTAGAGAGAAGCTTGAAAAAGAGTTGAGCTGCAATGGGAAAAGGAAAGTTACCTTTGATTTGAATGCCAAGACCTATAAGGGTTTATCTGTTGGAGAAGCCACTGATAATGTAGTAGAAAACAATGAGAAGAAAGAGAGTGAAAACAAAGATGAAGAACCATCAGATGAGAGCAAATCAATTCCTAATTTGATTTCATCAGATGGAGCTTCTTATCCTCCAAACCACAGATATCAAAATTATACGAAGGAAGAATCTGAAGATTTAGATTTGGAAGATAGTGATTTTGATGATGTTAGAGATAATGTGGGTGTTGATGGTAAAATTTTGGTTCAAGAAGAGTCGTCTGAATCATTGTTTTCATTATCAATTGATTCAAGAAAATATGTGTGTGGAGCTGAAGTAGGTGAGAAGGAGGTCTCTAGTCCAATGCCAGAGTGTAATTCACCTCATGAGGAACTTAAGCCAATTGGGTGTAATCCAAATATTCGGGATAGGACTCGGTATGTCGATTCTGTGTTGAATCCAGTAGAAAATCTTGCTCAGTGGAAGGCAGTCAAAGGAGCAAACTTACCCCTGCACCATCAACATAAGGAAAACATCAATATAGAGCAACATTTTGGTATACACATTAGCCCACAGCCTAGTTTTAAGCTATTGACCAATAATTCAAAAGCAAATGCTGATCATCAGAAGCCTTTGGACCAAGAAATTGCAGTCGATACTAGCCTATCTAGTTGGTTGGTTGAGTCTGAAACAACATCCTTGTCGAAAGGCAGTGCTACTTCTGTTAGGAACTCAGCATCTGGGAGGGCTAGTTCGCCAAGAAGTCACAAAGATAGGCCTATTTTAGGAGAACTGACCATGAAGGAACTCAAGCAAGTTTCTCCTTCTACTTCTTCTAGACAAGGAAGAAGCCAGAGTCTTGATGAAATACCCATAATAGGAACTGTTGGGAGCTACTGGCGTCATACTGGACGGACAATGGATTCAGATTCAGGCTCTTCAAGCAAAGGAATGCTCAACACCATGAGCAAAAGTGGGGAGGTATTATCGAGCCGTTTCATGGTTTTGAAGGCTAGTTGATGAGGTAATGCTAATTTTTTTTTTTTTTTTTGATTGTGCAGGATGAGAAAGTGAAGTGGAATTCTACCCCATTTGAAGCAAGGCTGGAGAGGGCCTTGGACAAGGTTAGTGCCCAAGTTCAGCAAGGGTCTCAATAGAGTTTTGCAGTTCAGGATTAGCGTCTTGCTTGGTGCAGTTCTATGTTAGACCTTAATGTAATATGAATATCCATGAGTTACTATTTTCTTTTTCTACCGATCGTCGGAGTGTATTGGACAGTAGTTCATTTCACTGCTTTGTCTCCATATCTCATTCAGGCATTTGGAAATTTCCTTTTAAAGTTTTAAAGACAGCTCAGGACTAAGGTACATTTTTTCAAACTTAAAGACATAAAAGAATGCGAGGGAGAAAATTGCGAGGATACAAATTCAAATAAGTGAACATCTACTGTTAGATGGGTACAATTATTGCCCAAGAGGGACTATCGAATCTTGCATGTTACTGTTATTAATATGATTTAGTTCAAATTGTAAGTTCACATAATTTTGACAATCTTGCAATGTCTTCGCCTGTACCTAAGCATCTGTCAGCACAGTGAACTTGATCATTGAATTCTTGTACCAAAAATGCTATACATCAATAAGGACCCTACACATCATGAAAGAGCCTCCTTATTTGGTCAACAGTCGCTGGCATCAATGTGACAGGGCAGCGGTTATACTGTTGCAATAACATAACAAAAAGTGACATAACAATATGCGAGTTTAAATTGGTTTTGGAACAGTCAAATAGAGGCCTTACCTGAGATACGTATTTGAATATGCAAGCATAACAAAAGACAAACCCTGATACTGTAACTACAGAAGGATTTGCGCGCTTCTGTGTGCACAAGGGGCAGATTGTTCTATCAGGTGGCAATGGAATCCCCTCTTTGGCTACCTGTTTACATCACAAAGAAAACATGACATTTTTATACAAACCAGCAACAAACTTCAAACTTCTACTACAAAGCTCAGTAAGAGCTGAATATATTTGATAATGATTATTTTATTCGGTGAAAAAAATCCAAGAAAGGGAGATGTTCCCTTCAATATCTATGGAGAGACATCATCTGACACATATTTTCCACCGGTCAAATGACATGCTTCCAAGAAATCAGTGTAAGAATAAGAAAAAAAAGCCATGGAACATATTAATGTGCATATGTTTGAGAAAGAAGGAGAGATCAGGGATTCCCAGATTAAAATGTTTGATGTTCACCTTTGGAGGTGGAGGAGGTGGTGGTGGTGGATACACAGTTGGAGCTGACATTCTCTCCTCAGCAGATTGGTACCACCATTCCATCATCTTACACAAGACAACATTAGCGTTGGCAAAAAAAAAATGTAAATAGTCAAGGAAAATAACAAATGATTAGGATTATCAAATCATTCCTAATTGCACAAATCATAAATATCTAGTATCCAAATACTTTAAAAAAAAAGTACAGAACACAAGTCTGCCTAGTCCTGAGGTTAGAAATGCTCAAGACAGTGAAGCAACTTTCAGACCAGGATTATGTAACTTTAGGAAGTGAAAGTTTCAGTATAGGTTCAGCAGAACTTGCATAAAGAAGGCAGAATTGTGATTGCGAAGGGAGAAAAAAAAGGAAGAAGAAGAAGAAGAAGAAGAAAAAGAAAGAAGCATGGAATAAGAAATCAATTTCCACGTGGAAAACGATAACTCAATTTTAATTACTAGGGAAAACAGAAGAAAGAAGAAATAAAGCACTTTTGCAGTCAATTATCACTCAACAACGGAGGCACATAAATCATACTCACTTTAAAGAAGAAAACTGCTGCAATTAAGCCAGTTTGTGCATAGTCAAGCACAGTATATGTACACCTCAATAATGCTCCTTGTAAAGCCTGTAGGCACTTACAATGCTGAATCAGTATCCTAAAACGTGATATGACTTGTATAACTGAAAGCCAACTTCAAGTTGTCTAGATAATAAATTACATCATACCTTCAACCATGGAGGGCCACGAAGTCTCTCACGTTCACGATTTCGTATCTTAGAAATTCTAGAAGAAGTATCCATCTACCTTGACATCAAAAGAATTTGCACATATAATTTTCCCAAAAAACAAATGGCAAGGCATGTAAAGGAAAAATAAAAAATTAGTCAACACTATATAAACATATGCCTGAGTTTATCTAATTTCAGAAATTGTCTGGTGCAAATTGTTATTGCCTCTAATTGATTATTAGCATAAAACATTTGCATGTTTGAATTTCCTAGTATCTGAAAATGTTGTCTACTAGAGATATAAACAAGGTTTAGCAAATCTATATTGGTGTTGAAAAGTTGGAAAGGAATGCCCTGAATAATCTAAAAATTAAAATGTTACTAACTTGCTCCTATATGTATGATACCTGTGCATATAATGACTTTATTACCCAGCTCTTATTGTATTCTGTTATCCATGCAAATCACATAGCCAAGGTCTGGTTGAAGGTTTGCATGTAATGCACAAAAGTGGGGAGGGAGTGCAAAAGGGGAGTCTGGGTTAGAAGAAAATGCTAATTGAAAAAGATAAATGCTCTATAAACAAAAATTCCCAGCAGAAATTCTTGTACAATCTAATACCAGTTCTTGCCCAGTTGCTCGACAAACATGAATCCCAAGTGCATGTAATCCTAGAGAATAGAACCCAGTAGCATCAAGCAGATACAAGAGTTGATAAGTGAATGACAATCCTGCATCAGTAAAAATTAATCAGCAAAAATTTGCGAATAAAGAGCAAAACTGAAACTCATGCTGAGAAACAACAGGATTCTCAGTAATGAATTCAAAGAAACATCAAGATTCTCCATAATACACATGTTTCGACTTATGAAATTCATGCTTCTAATGTTATTTTACTTTCTAGTACAAGGAACCCAAAAAAAAACGGAATGCTATTGCTTTATATGCAACTTCCTTGCTTGAGGATTGCTTCACTATAAGAACACATAAATGCATAAACTTCACAATCATCAAGTTATGGCTAAATGAAAGGTCATAAAGTATTTTTGATCTCGTACTTAATTAAAAGCTTCAATTTACATTTTAACTTTAAGAATAAAAAGAAATTATTGTAATTAAGGACACTGAGAACTTGAAGTTGCATCATGCATGTACCTTCACTAGTAGCATGCAACCATGGGTAGCAAGCAAATACAATCTTCTGAAGTCTCTTTGTCAAACGTGATCTAACCGTTGCTTCTGCATCCATAGTTCCTCTGGAAACAAGAGAACCCTCTCTTCTATCAAAATAATCAGCATCCCCAAATGTTTCATCACCATCCCCCCATAGACTAGCTTGAAGTCTGGCTTCCCTTTCTTTATTATATATTGAATGCAGTTTTGACTTAAAATAAGGCAGCACAACCTAATCAAGTATATCAAATTCACAAGTCAAGTCATCACCCTTAACATTCATCTAGCCATCACATTATGGAAACACAGTTGACTTAGCATAAAAAATGGTTTGAAAATGTTTTCACAATTTAGATGTCATAACATTTTGTAACAAGTTATTACTACACTTGTTCTCAGCTACATTTGTAAATCTTAATTATAGTATTTCTATGAAACCTGATACAACTTATCAGAGAAATCAATGAAAAAAGTATAATTAATAAAATAAGCAGAGCACAGTACCAGAAATACAACTGAAATGACTCTTTGGCGCTTTTCTAACCCAGAAAGCTCAATTCCATCCCTTGAGTTCAAAGAAGCATCATTTTTCTTTGCTCTTATCTTCACTGCTCTTCTTCGCAATCCATATAGAGATTCAGAAAAAGAAGCATCTGAATAGGAATTATATAAACAAAAGAATGAGCCTGAAGCAAAGAGCATGAAGCCAATCTTCCAATTAATGGGATCCAAATGGAATGCCCAAATTTAGAGAGTCAAAATGCAATGTGAAAGACCATGCAACTTGAGAAAATGCAGTTTAGGCCCTGTAATTAAATATAACAATGCATGCAAAAGAGGGAATGGAATTCATTTCAAACTCCATCCTTTCAAATAAAAGCTTTTTACTCATAAAATTACATTTCTGAATTTATGATTTCCCATGAATCTACTCCACAGCTGCTTATCACAGTTGGAGTGGACCACCCATCAAACCCCTCCCCAGTATTCATACATACCATTCTCTTCCAAGGACTATGTCTTCATAAAATAAATAACTGCTATGGTTGAAAAAGCAAAGCATTGTTCATTATAATTCAGGTTTAAGCTAGTCCCCTATCTAGTCCCATTTTACCAAATGATGATCGAATAATCCATCCCTCAGTATAACAAGTCATATAAAGATTTTCTAATCCTTGCTTTTGATGCCTACTTATAGAAGCCACTAACTTCAAGCCATTCAGAGACTCAGCAATCAACCACAGCTGTCTGCATGACAAAATAGTTTGCCATCACAGAGCACAAACAATTCACAAAGAGGATGAACTGTTTTGTTCTTAATTTGCAATAATATGCAAAATTACCTATTTGGTAATTCAAATCATCATCTGTGTGCAAGGATTCAACAAATCGATGTACAACTAACACGAGCACGAGGATATAAACCAAAAGCACTAAACTTTCAATTAAGAGTGCACATAATTGCTAACGCATACTTTTGTACGAAATATCAAGATTTTTAAGTTACGAACCCAAAATAATGCTAGCATACACTTCATTGATTATGGAAGCAAATAATCACAGCAAGAGAAGTAAATAATTTAAAAATAATAATAATAATAAGGAAGAAGGAAACCTGTTGTTCGTAAGCTGTGTGTCTCAAGAACCAGCATAAGCAAAGCAAAGAATTCATCTTCAAAGTCTAACACCTTATGAAGGAGTGGTCTTCTCAATGCCAATACCTTTAAAATTACAAGTAACAGCAATACTTAATCATGTGCAATACAAAAAGAAAGTGAAAACAAATCGATCGTTACAAACATTGAAGCCAGGCACTTGAACAAGTTATTAATTAAGAAAGTGAACTTAGATAAACCTCAAATTAAGAAAAAATAATAATAATAATAAGTTAGCGAATTTCACAGAAATGTGATGATTGAGATAAACCCACATGAAAAAACTCAGAGATATCAAATACCCATCACATGTAAGCTGGAAAAAGTTTGGGGAGACAGATAAAGTTCAAAAAGTATGTATATCTTACGCCAATAGAGTAAGTGAGAGCAGCACGGAGACTGGCGGGAAGTTGCTGGGCGGCGGCCATCTCGAAGAAAGTAGGACGCGTCCCTTGTCCTCCTACTTGAAACAACATTTTCTTCTTCTTATTCTTCAAGAAAATTCAAGAAAGAAGCACATAAGTAGACTGCCGATTCTAGTTTCGGAGGACTGGGGTTTCGAGGTTTGATCTTCTTTAGCTTAGGAGCCCTTTATCTTGCAATTCTGTTCAATCTTTTTGGTTGTGAATACAATATTTTATTATCTCTATAATTTAAATTTATTTATTAAATTTTATTTTAATATAAGTAGAATTAAAAAATTTTATTTCCAATTAAAATTACGTTAGGAGATTGAGCGATTTGGTTTAATCGCTTACCGATAAAACGACTGGCCGTTTTCTTAAGAATTGACCAGTAGCTCGCCTTCGATACAAAGTCCTTTCAATCTTTTTCCACCAAGGTCAGGTGGGTTCATGTTTCGTTGTATCAGTGGCCGACCTGAAATGTAACGTACAAGAGAGATGAACACAAGTACAGAGGCTTGTCCCAGCAAGGACCAAGCGTAATTAGCTAGTTTGTGACAAATTTTGCTTTCAATTTACAATTAGCAAACATTAAGCGCAGGCATTTTCATCAAGCGCAGCTCGGTTACAACTTGCAACAATGTATCCTCCACAACCGTTCTTCATACTAAGTTCCAACTGTGCGTTGCCATTACAGTGAAATCCAATTTTGAAATGCTTCAAAAAGGTCACGAAAATGAAAGATCTTTTAGCTCAATTCTATCTGAAATTCCTCAACACATTCGATAGAGAAAGTTGAAGAAATTCATTATTCAATTGGAAATTACAAAATTCTCTAAAAGTCTAACAATGCACAATTATATACAAACTCCACCTTCTAGCAACAGTTCCTAATGCAAATTCAACCCTAGAATGGAAAGGTCACAAGTTAGTAAATTTATTTTGGATCTTTTGATTCTTAGCTTTATGGAAAATAAAGGCAAGAATTTAAGTTCCAAAATTTCCCTGCTTCCACAACTATTATGCCTCTCATCACAAGCAGAACCTAAAACATCATATCCAGGAGCAGCAATACATGACTTGTATAAAATGTTCAATCAAATGCAGGACGTTGATTATATTGCTGTTTCATCTGCTCTTGGCCGCTTTGCTGATGCTGGACTAGATTCATTGTCTTTTGAGTTAAGATCCTCGCCAGTTCTGTTTTCCAGTGCCTTATGCTTTCTGCTTACACTTTGGGAACTTTCTTCCAGTGCTACACCACCATCGTTTCTGTCAAACACATTATTGGCATGATCCAGCTCTGAGACTTCCAATTTATTATTACCAGATACGTTTGACTCAGGGAGGGAGGAATCATCCAAGGAGGAGGAAGAAGCTTTGGACTTGTCATCCTCCATCTTTTTTTGTTTCTCAAACATCATTTGAAGATACCTCCCCTGTTCCTCGATTCTCAACTGTAAATTTCTCTGAATCTGTTGCGGAAAAATAACATCAATATCACTACGTATCAAAAAACTGAAATTGTGGAAACCATGCATGCATATGTTGCATTTGCACATATATTTAGATATCCTGGAAAAAAAGGGCCCATACCGCCGTTTACCATTAAGCTCCTCTCAAACCTGGTAATGAGAAGCTAAATTTGTAATAGTGATCTTCACTCCATAAAATCTTGATTACAATATGTTAACCAGTTTTTTGGCAGAATATGATATCAGTTGAGAAAAATGTAGAAAATGCACCATGAAAGCATATGGAAGAATTAGCTGTCATCATGGGTAAGGGAAGCATGTTAAGAACCACAACAAATGTAAGTTTTCATTGAAGAGCCCTAGAAAAACAGCAAATGGAATAATTGAATCACAGGCTAAATTGATGAATTCCGGTTTTCAAAAAGCAAGGAATCCATGCCAAAATGTTAAACATATGATGAAGAAGAAGAAACTGTTGTGTGCTGTGCTGTGCTGTGTTGTGTTGTGTTGTGCTAAATATAGCCTCAACTAAACTTACGTAAAAGTTAAGATAACTCCAAACTGCAAGACAGAAATTAAAGTTCAACTATCAATAGCATACCTCAAGCTGTTCATGGAGTTGCTTTTGAACCTCCATCTGCAGTCGCAATGCTTCAGTGATCCCCATGCTCCTGTTTTTCAACCAAAGTTCAGCCAAAAGTCAGCTCAATGTTACATTGGTTTGCCATATAGAATACAAAAAGAATTTCTAGAGTAGCTATTATGACATAATGAGTCTAAACAAATAAGCCCCATGGTAACCAAAGTTCAGCATAAAATCAACCCCGTGGTCCAATGGTATACCAAATTAAAAAATATATATATATATATGAACATAAGGAGAGTAAACACTTAAGCCCCATGCATCATTCTCAAACAAATACAAGCAAAAATCAATTTGGAAACTACTGACTCGAGAAGAAACTGATTATGAGAGATAATCAAGAAAAAAAATCCAGGAAAAGGATATAAAGAAACAGAAAATGATATCACTAAGAGAGAATGCAGCATGCTCCGGAAGAATGAAGGAATTAATTTGAATGAGCAAATGGAATTCATTTCAGGGAGAAAAGGTAAGCATTCAGATTTTCTTTGCTCATGTCTAATACAGAATTAAGTATTTTCTTAGCTCATATCTAAAACAGAATTAAGTATATGGTTTAGACTAACACCCTGGGTTAGGATGATTGGAAGGAAAGAAACAGGAGGAACTGGTACTGCACTCTTGGTTTAGGTAGACGTGCACAAGAGGAAGAAAGCTATCAACTTTACTTCTCCTTGTTGACCGAAACTAATCCATTCAAAAGTTCACAGATAGGGGTGAAGGGGCCAGAAAGAAGGTTTTTAGTGTTTACCCAATGTGCCACAGATAAACCTATGACCCATTTTCATAAGTTTCTCTATAACCAAAATGACTAGATATATCATTATTCTGCACATCATCCTATTCAAATAACAGTTGGCAGGCCTCCATACTAAACTGGGCTACCCATCACCAAAATGGCCTAAGCCATTTTGGTTTGGTTTGCCAACACTTATATGCCCTTTAATTTTCTTCTACACTGTCGATGTGGGACTTGTTCTCACAAGCAATATATTCCAACACATCAAAAAAAAAAAAAAGGAAAACAAAAAATCCTTCTTGCCAAACTCCTTCAATCCCTTATGCCCATCCTCAATCTCTTCCCTCCAACCATACAAATAGTAGAAAAAGGTACTTATGCTTATCTTTGATTTGTTTTTCATCACCATAGATTGCATAGAATGTAATGAAACCAAACCTATTGATGATAATACCAATTGTTCATCTCCTCCTAGAGCAAGTGTCACACAAGCACATGTAAATTTGAGCAGTTACACTTGAAAGAGAAATGTTACGAACCAAAAAAAAATTGTTATGTGAAAGGACTTTGAATCATCACAAATTTAATAACTACAGGTATAAATTGGAGGCATATAGCTGAACTTCCAGTACCACATTTTTCTGGAGTAAAACATCAGTAAACTCTTTAACTAAAAAAAGGGGATGGTTACATTGTGAAACTCTTAGTGGAGGGAACAAACTTACGTTTTCAAGTCTAGAGATTTCATTTCCTCAATGGGACTCGACTTTTTCTCTGAAGTTCCTGAAAAATGGAAAGAACCAACAAAATTCAAACAATTGCACTATCACAATAAAACTGATATAGGTAGACCTACAGAAGAAGAAGAGAAGAGAGAAATCCCATGAAAATTAATGCATCACCTTCTTCTATAAAATACCATAAAATAAAATATGGTAAGCAAATATAGCCAAGAAATGCTAATATGACTAACTTTCAGTCAAAGCATGTATATCAAGAGGCCAGTAAGTTTCACATGAGAAAGAAAATAAAGGAGCTAGTTAGAATTACCTTCAGATGACTCTGGTTTATATCTGGCTGTTCTGTACTTCTGAAATTTAAAAAATACAATACGTAAATCAATAACACTTACAACTAGCTTCTGAAAGGAAACAAAATAGATTGTCAAGTGTTTAAGATGAAACAAAATTAAATACCTGCAGGTGGCTTTTAACATGGTAGATGGTCAAGCCTTCGACATTCATAAGCTTTAAAACACCCTTTGGTGTTGCTCCTGTAATTTAAAACTCTTAGTCAACAGACAAAAAATTTCCCAGGCCCTAAGATTTGTTAATAGTATACTATAACAAGGAGAACCACGCACGTTCACTTCCACCAAGCTTATTGACAGCTTCCACAAAAGCCTCATGAAGTTCTGGTGTCCAGCGCATTCGGGGTTTTGTTAAGGGTGCAATACAAGTTGGGTTAGCAGGATATGGTTCTCCATCACATACATGTTGAGGCTGATGAATTTGGGGTTGCACTGAGATTTCAGAAGATGATTTCAGCACCTGGTACACCATTTGCAATTTTAAAGAAAGCAAGTAACAAGAAAATGAAATGAAAAAAAATAAAATAAAGGGATGTTTGGCCGCTTGAAGAGCTGGTTCATTTAGTTATCAACCAATACCGAAATGTGAAATGAAATTATCTTAAACTAATCCAAGAAATTAGCTCAGTTCGTTGTCAAACAAAATTAGCCAAAACAGAAAAAGCTAACAGTAGCCTTACTATTCACAGCTGAGTAGTTTTGATTAGAGATTGATGGTATGAGATGTAAGCTCCATATGCAACATTAAATTTAGCATGTACATACACTAAAACAACATTACAAAGGGGACTAACCTTTTGTTCCATATCTGTGGCGTTAGCGTCATTAAGAAGTTCACTCCAATTTGGTTCCAGATCATCATCAACAGAGATCAACTGATCTGCCCACTCCTGCCAATCTGTTCTCTTAGAAAGATCCTCAGATGCAACGACACCAATATTACTTTCCACTTGACCATTTTGGATGCTGACACTTGCAGGAAAATCAAGCAAGTCATGAAATGGATCTATAGACCAGGGCATATCCTTATTTTCTTCAGAGTGGCTAATCAGTGCTGTGGATTTCACTTCAGAATGGGAAGAATAGGTTGGTGCCACTAGCAAAGTTCCCCTGTCCCTTGATGACTGAATGAATGGAGAAATTTGAGGTGAAACTGAAGAGCTGTTTAATTCGTTGGGAAATCTCAAAGATGAAGAAAACATGTGTCCAGCGGTCCCAGTAATTGGACCCAATGGAGATGCCTGTTGAGGCAATGGGTTTCTTATCATCTCCCTTTCTGAAGTAACCTGGAAAGAATCAGGTAATTTAGGGTACTTGTCTTCAAGAGGGGTAGGAAGAACTGGCAAAGATGAAGACATGGCTAGTTAGTAGCTTTGCCCCTGATCCCTGGGTATATAAAGCACAGAACACATTCATTAGGGATGTATGCAAAGAATCAAAAACAGTGTCAACACAACAACCACATGCTGCAAACTTACTCCATGTTAACAACTCAAATGTAACAATAGACAACAGACTCAGGTTTTTGATGCATCTATTGCATTTGTAGAAGACCACTACCAGTCAAAATGGAATTTAAGAAAATTACAAAATCCAAAATGGTGAAAATGATTAATCTCAAAGAAGCTGTTAAAATTGCTTGTAACACTTGAAAATTAACAAGCCTGATTTATTGCCACAGCTGATATCCACTATCAGATAAGATATGGAGAAGCAAATTCGCTAAGAATGGCCCACATATTGAGTACCCCAAGTAGACAAAATTAAAAATGAGACATTCAGGTATCACGTCTCAACAGTTTAGTGCATTCAGCAAGTGATATAAGCAATATGAAATATCATAAGCGCAGGAAAAAAATTTTGAAAGAATGAGAATTTTGTATCATATATACGTTTGAGAATAATTTGAGGGAAGGCTGGAAATGACTAATATTGTCACTGCAACAGGAATTAATATACCAGTTTTGAGCTGAAATACAACTTATAAAAGAAAGGAACCACAAAACAAGAATGATGGAGAGCCATATTGCATAAAACTAAAACTAAAACTCTGTCATGCCAAATCAATAAGAATACAGAATCATACCCAAGCAGTTCTATTCTCACATAACTCCACAACACCCATTCAACTATCTGGTGATTTGAAGTGCTCAGAAACAGTCTCAAAAACTAACAAATTTATGCCAAGTAAGCCCAAATTTGAGCTTGCAAGATCACAATTAGAAACTCAAATCTTTTCTCTTTTTTTTTTTAAATTGATATTAAAGACAAACGAGGTGAAAAATTGAATAAAAAACCATCCAAAAATCCACTTCTCAACAAAACAACCGTGCTTAACACATCAAAACACAATTTTAGCACCCACCAACCCAGGCCAACTCAAAGCATCAAATTCTCACTCAATAAATAAATAAATAATACATGAAAAGAAAATTAATCCACAAGATAAAACCCCTCTAGTCCTTGAAGAAAACAGCCAAAGCAACTCTACAACACAAGACAGAGAAAACAGCTTATTCTCTGTCAGCAAACAAAAAATCACAAAAGAACACACTCAAATTCACGACAGGAAACTAAAAAATGAGAGGACGGAAAATGGATATCCCAGGCTAGAAAGCAAAACGGCTTATAAAAATCAAAATTACGAAAAATACATAAACTTGAAAATCTGAAACTCAGAATCTCAAAAATGGGTCGGGGAAAATCTTACCAAAAGTTTCGAAAATCGAGATGTGAGTATCTAAAAGGTGGTGACTGGATAAGTACCTAATGTTTTGGAGGCTATAACGCAAGCAAAGGAAGAATATCGACACACGATATGGCCTTGTCTTCTCGAATTCAGCTACTCATCCAATCCCCAAAGCCCAAAGAAAGAGAATACGTATTTGGCTTTCTGTCTCACTATCACAATGCCTTTGTACTTGACAATTATGTAAGATTAATCATTAACCGTTGATACGGTTTAGGTCTAACGAGATGGGACTTTTTGGTCATATAATTTGACGGTGGTGATTGCTGTAGGAAGTGAACAAACTATGGTGTTGATGTGGGTGATTGTGAAAGGGCTGCCATGAGAAAGTGGGGCCCAATGAAATTGGTGGGATTTTCTTTTGGGACTCTGCAATTTCCCAATTCCACTTGGCCATTGCTTTTTAAGATTTATCTGAAACTTGGTCAAATTTGTTGTTTTTTAACTTCTTCAACCAGATTAGCTGAATGCTGGATTTGCTTCAGCTTCTTGGAAATGATTGTATTATTATTTTAGATTAGATTGCCAATCATTTTAAAGGGTATAAGGATTAGCATTCCTTTCACTTCCATGCCAACCTAAATTAATTCACAAGCTTTTCATTTATAATCCAAAGAAACATAAGGGGAGGACTTCTATATTATATTTTTATATTAAAAAAATTTATATACATAAATATAATTTAAATATAAACTACTCAAGTTTCCATATTCTCATTTTATTAATCATAGTCAAATTCTAGAATTAGTATATTTAAGAATAAGGACTGATTTAATTGATAAAATTTAATCACTATTGAGAGATGATATATAAACTTTACTGTGTTGGTGATATGTGCTAAGTACAATACCAAAATGATATAATAAACTAAAGTTTATTAGTGAGTGTAGAGTCTAATATTTTAAGTCCAAGTGGAAAGTTTAGTTTCTCTCCATTCTTTGCATGTGGCTATATGCTGCTACAGTCATAGCAGCAGCAGGTACACAGCCAGGGACAAGGCTGGGCCTAATGAAGAATTAATTTGCTGCCTTGAAAACTCAGTTTACCATTGAGAATCCGCAGCAGATTCTGCATCTGTTGAAAGTTCATAAGAAGGGAATTGGATAATTTCCTAAGATGTTGACAAAATAGAAAGTTCAAAACATTGGAATTGGATAATTTCCTGGATGAGTGTCTGCTGCTTAAGGGTGTTGACAAAAAAAGAATTGGAAAATGAAGAAAATGGAGATGCAGGGGATCGAACCCTGTGCCTCTCGCATGCAAAGCGAGCGCTCTACCATTTGAGCTACATCCCCACATGAAAGCTGTATGTTATTTGTAGATATTACCCTTAATTCTAAATTAATTGGATCACTTATGTAAATCCTTTTTCACTGTTTAACTTTAAAATGGGAACAATTTCCTTTACTTTTTTTTTCTAGAAGAATATGAATCTAAGGAATTCATGTTCTTTTATGCACTTTTATGGATGCTTATCTTTGTATAAAGAAGAAGAGGAACATATCCAATTTGTTAATTTCACAAATTTGAAGGAATAAGTTGAAACACAAGGTAACTTTTGCACAATTTTATGGTGGAGACAAAAGTTTAGGCGAGGGCTAGGTCATACCATCAATTTTTTAGAGGGATTATTGTTGAATTTACATATTACCCACTAAATTTACAGATTACCCACTAAAAGAGACAGTTGATAAGACTAAAATTCTTAACTTAATAAGAATGTTGAATGAGTCTTACTAACTGAACCAATTATAATGAGTAAAAAAGATCGTTGATATTTGATGAGAATAAAAGTGGGATTTATACTTTCTTCTAAAATATGTTAAAAGATGATAAATTTCAATAATCGTCCTTAAACTTTAAGAGTTGTAACAGAATCGTCCCTAAACTTAAAAATGAAATATAAAAATCCTTGAACTTTGAAATTTTACACAGTAAAATCTTTTCAACTCTCAATAACTAGTTTATAAATAATATTTTGATATGAACAATTATGAATAATGATAATATGAATAACTACTATTATTTTTTGAAGGTAAAGTCTCTATAATCAGCTGATACACTTCTAGTATTTCATAGCTAGTTTTATCACTGTCACATAGAGGAGAGAGAATTATCTATGTTACAACTATTTTGCATTGCATAAACTAATTATTGAGGATTAGAAAGATTTTATCATGTAAAATTCTAAAATTTAAGGAGTTTTATGCTACATCTTTAAATTTAGGGACGATTTTATTATAACTCTTAAAGTTCAGTGACAACTCTTGAAATTTACGCTATTTAAAACAGTTCATTTTTTATTTGTAAAAAATTGGAAGGCCACATAAAAATAACTGGTAATTTTGTTATTATTATTTGAATTACTACTAAAAAATATCTAAAAAATGTTGGTTAAAAATTTATAAATTTTAATTTAAATTTAATACAAGTATTTGAGGAAGTAATTGAAAGATAAAGAAGTTGTTGCGTGAGATCCAATAGGTTGACTTTCTAATTATCCACTAATCCAAGCCTTGTTGGAGTTTAATATTCTTTCCAACTTTCTCTATTGTAGGCATCCAAGTAGTAATTCGCTAAGCAACAACTAGGTTCCTTCCATGCAAGTCCTTATAATATCACATTTTTGTATTTGAGTTACGTAGGTGAAATCAGTTTCTATATTTAGCAAAATTAATAAAAAAAAAAAAGAAGAAGAAGTAGACAACCCACATGAAAATTTTGAAATAATAATAATTAACATGCTAATACAGATTGGCAATGATGATAACATCAAAACAATTCAATCTGTTTAACATAAAGAAAAATAAAAAAATTACACATAAGTTTTCCTGCCATTATTTACTCTTTCAACCCCAACCTTAAATAGATCCTAAGTATTTATCTCTATAAAGATTATTTTTTTAAATAAAAATAATTTTTTTTTTATTTAAATATGTGATATTCACGCTCAAATTGAGAGTGATATTCAAGTAAAACTTTTACGACTCTTAATCTTGCAAGTAAAATTTAAATATATTTTTTTAAAGTTAAAAAAGAATTAAAATTTTTTATTTATTAGATTTTTAAATATGAAAATTGATAAAAAAAATGAATTAATTAAACTAAATTTTTATAAAATTTTAGTTTTCAAATACTGCTAAATAAGTAATAGAAAAATAAAAGAAGTTGAGTGGGATCCAATGGGTTGACTTTCTATCCAAATCTCGTTGGAGTTTAACATTCTTTCCAACTTTCTCCATTTTTGGCATCCAACAAGTGATTCGCTAAGCAACAATTAAGTTCCTTCCATGCAAAGTCCTTATAAAACCACATTTTGATTTGAGATCCATGCCTACCAAAAAGAAAACAACACAACCCACATGAAAAAAAAAAAATAATAAAATAACATACTAATATAGATTGCCAGTGATGATAACATCAAAACAATTCAATTGTTTAGCTCACGATTCACATATTTAGCTCATAAAGAAAAATGAAAATTGTAAGTTTTCCTGCCATTATTTCATTCTCACATCACAGCCAACATGCAGAAAACAATGAGCAATGCTTTCCTCCAAAATTATTGTGCTGTTTCAGAAAAAAAGAGAACCTCCTCCAAAATTTGAGATATTTTGCCACTGTGGATTACTGCATATTGAAGATGAAAACAATGATACTTAGAACTAGCTGAGCATAACAAAGAAGAAATGATGTGCAAGGGTGCAAGTATCATTTTTTATGCTATAGAAAGGCCAAGATGGGAGAAAAGAACCTAAACCATGTGATACTCAAATTAATATCTTGTGCTATCTTATACATTTGTCAGCATATCTATCTGTTACTCTATATAGTCCTGGAATGCTGAGTTGCTGACTAAAGAAAAGATTTACATTGCTGGTTTTTATGAGATGATTTTTTATCTGCTTTCAGTTCTTCTTGTGTACTTCACTTAAGCTTGCAAGGATTTGTAAACAATGCATTGTGGGTACCACTTGCAGCATACCAAGTAAATACTAATATTGGCAGTTATTTTGGATGTGTAGCACAAATAATTGAGAAAGAAGGAAACATGTTCAATGAATACATACCATATCAATGGCCAATTGTTGTATGGTGGCATCTAAGTTGCCCTCCCAATGCCATTGATCTTCTTTTACTGATATATAAACTCTCTCTAGCTTTGGTGTATTGAGGACTCCCTTGCAGAAAGTTTGCATTTGAGGGCATTGGCTTACAATTACTTCTTCCAAGGTAGGGAAACTGAAGGACTGACTTCCTGCACAAAAGCTTGTAAGGATTGGCAAATATTGAAGTTTCAAAGACTTGAGTCGAATGAAATCAATCTCAGCATCTGCCTCGTCTATCTTGTCTTCTACAATTCCAGTCATCATTTTGCATTCACTTATACACATTATTGTAAGATGCACCATACTTTTAGCAGTTGAGGGAATTATCAAATTTTCCAATCCATCACAATTTGATATTTCTAGCGAAGTCAAATGTCTGAATGAAACTGAGGCTGCTACTAAAGATTTCATGATGCCACAATATGATATTTCTAAAGTTTCCAGATTTTGAAAAACTATGGTTGGGCAGGAGTTTTCTTTCCACAGATATTTCAGCTCAGACAACTTAGACAGCTTCAGTTTTCTTAACCGTGAGAAAAAGAACTCTGCTAGAGACTCACAATGCCTTGTCTCCATCATGACACAGTTATCCTCCAATCTCAATTCCTCCAAGTTCTGGAATGTATCCTAAAAAACATGCAATGGAAAAAGATCAGAATGGATTTTGATACTTCCAGAAGAAAAACAATATAAGGTAAGTGGCTAGTCATAATGCCAGATTCCTAAATCCCAACAAGCTGGTGTACATGAGAATTTTCGAAACAATAGTTCTAACATAATGCTAAAATATACAGCATATATCAGACTTCCTTAAGATCAATATGCAGCTTGTGTAGATACGAATGCAACCCAGCTGCAAGCTAATTCTCTTGTATATCAAAATGCAGACTATAGGACTCAACTCTGAGTTACTAATTTTTTTTCTTGGATGGTGTTAAGATTCACATCTTCAGAATGCAATTTTGTATATTTAATAAGCTATCCTACATCATATCCCAATTTGTAATTGTGGAATGAGAAGTTATTTCACAGTGTGTGATATATGCTGTTGATTCAACTCATAATACAGGAACATACCTTTTCAACCAAGAATAGAGGGTGTGGATTTGGGATTTCAAATTGGCCTGCCCCTTGCCTTTCTTGGAAGACATGATAATCCATAGCAACCATTTCCACTTTATGACATCCATTCACCTCCATTTTTTTCAGTGATGGCCATTCTGAAATATGCAACCCTGGATAGAAACTCCTGAGTTCTGATAGAGCATGAAGTCGCAAGTAGGTTACCTGAGGAAACACAAACCTTGCTGCAATTTCTACTTCTTCTTTGGCAACAAGTTCATCCACCATGCATGAGTCTATTGCTATTTCCAGTGTTTCTTCCTTGGCAACGATTTCCTGCACTGCACATGAGTCTATCTCCAGCTGCTTGAGTTGAAGAAGATCTCTGGTAACAGAGGCAGGAAAAATACTTTTCAAGTTTGGGCAACTGGAAACACTTACTGAGTGTAGACTTGAATAGATAACAATCCCCACAGGATCCTTACTCCAAATATGTCTAAGTTTTGGGTGATGAGATAAGTATAAGCTTCTTAACCGAGTGGCTGCCACCGCATGTGTTTCTTCAACATTCACATCTTGCACTTCAAATACATTTTCTAGGGAGTCACAATCAATTGCTATCAGTGACTCTAGACTTTTTGATCTTCTAAATGTATTTGATGGGAAAAGTGCATGTAGTTTCCCACAGTGCTTAACTTTCAATGCCTTTAATTTGCAAAAGGAATTTCCATTGACTTGATTGTTCCAAAGCATCTTCACACTATGCATGTGGGAGATTTTCATTACTTCCAAGGCTGGAAGTGAGACCTGTTGAAAGCATTTCATAGAGTTAAATTATGACACTTTTGCTTTAAAGAAAAACGTCATGATAGTAGAGAACAAATAGATGAAAGAAGGGAGAAAAACCTACCTTTTCACTGAAGAAAGGCTGTAAAGTAGTGTGGAGACTCTCCTCCATGTTCATTCCATCTAGTTTGATGCCAACCGTTTTGTCAGCACCTGTAGGGCTGGAAATGAATTCCTTTAATTTTGGGCAACGTTTTATGTACAGTTTGTTCAATGACGGGAACACTACAGAACTTCCCCAGCAGAATCTGGTGACATGTGGAAGACCTTTTAGGCTCAGGAATTCAAGTTGAGGGAATGACAGTGTACCTACCCATGCCTCCCCCGTTGTAATAAATATGTCCTTGATTGCATTGCATTTGTGAATTTCAAGACGTTTGAGTTTAACAAGATTTACTGAAGCAGAGGATGATAACAGATATGTCAAATTATGACAGCCCTTCACACGCAACAATGTTAGATTATGGAAGCTAGATCCAGCAGTACTTCTCAGAGTTTGATCTTGCCATAACGTTTGAGAGCCAATTGCAGAGAGCTTTAACAGCTCCAAGTTGGAGAACACAATCTACATGCACAAATTTATTTTTTGAAACTCTCAAATAAAGGCTTGCCTACTCCAATGCAATTTGAAATCATTTTGCAACAAGTTTAATATATGATGAAATTTAGCAAAAAATGAATATTTTAGTACATTTCACAACATTATATAACAGTGCAGGGAATCATTCCAAGTATCAGAACTAAGTTCAGGTTATTTCCATGTAAGATGCAAACATGATTAATGAAGAATTTTCAGTTCAGTTTTAGTAAATGCATTTCATGTTACAAAGTTATATGGCACATTTTCCTTTCAAATTTTTGTTTCTTTTCCATTCTGTTTACCTAGTGTTTTGTTAAAAGTGAACAGGAAAGATATAATCAACAGGATCTTTATAGCAAGCGTACCTTGTCACTGAAAAGTGGTGTGGAACTATCTAGCTCATTCTCCAAAATTGTTTGTTCAGAACACTGGTCTTTTGCTGGTAGCGTCTTCCTCAATGGAGATATGGAAGCCTCCATCACTTTGGAGCAGAAACTCTTGAGCTCTGGTAGACATTCTAGCTCCAATGAGTGTAAATGCAGAAATTGAATCTCTGCACTTGTTTCCTTTTCGCCGATATCATCCTCTCCTTCCATAGTCACAATTTCGTGCATGACCTTGCAATCAGTTATTTTGATTTCTTGAAGTTCCACAAGGCCTCTAAAAATGGAGAATGAAAATAGGTTCTTCAACCTGTCACAGTTTTCTACCTTCATAATTCTTAACTTGTGGAAAGACATTGTTGTGAGCTGGACATGGCATATCTTCTCTAAGTTAATCAATTTGTGAAGAACCAATGACTCCAGGATAGGGAAAGCAGTGCAAGTATCCCCCTCCATTGAATCAATGAGATATTGAATCTCACTGCTGTTTTGGACATGAAGATGCTTCAACAGCGGAAAACCTTCACTGTCTAATTCGTAAATGACATTCCTTAGCCCCTCCAGTCCATGCAGATATAGATCTTCAGCTCTCTTCAACAGCATGACAGCTCCCTCCTGCTGAATGCTTGTATCAAGCTTGAGCTTCAATGTTTTTGATGTTTCATTCTCACCAGACCAATCCCAAACATCACCAATAAATATTCTGTATCTTTTCAAACTTTCAAAGAGGAGGTCTTTTGGCATAACCTTGGCATCTGGAATGTGTATATCTATATAGACCAAGTGAGGCAATTCCTTCAACTCAGCAATGCTAGCATTGCCTCTTTGAGTGTTGAGTGGATCCTCCCATCCAACAAAGCTATTTGCCATATGTAGCTCCTCTAATTGGAACATGCTTGAGAGGACATTGGGTGGTATGACTTTGAGTTTCGTGCAATTGCTCAAATCCAACGCCTTTAGCCGAGTCAGTTGCTTAAACTCCTTTGGCAACTGTGCAATATCGGATCCAGCAAAGCTAAGAATGACTAATTTCTTCAGTTGTCCAACTATGGCTACATCTACCAGCACACATCGATCAAGACATAAAG
This sequence comes from Hevea brasiliensis, assembly GCF_030052815.1. NCBI lineage: Eukaryota > Viridiplantae > Streptophyta > Magnoliopsida > Malpighiales > Euphorbiaceae > Hevea > Hevea brasiliensis. The sequence goes on along the minus strand of NC_079497.1, from coordinate 5,337,682 downwards.
TTCGAAGGCTTTCCATAAAACAAAGTGATGAAGGCAGGGAAGGAAAGTGCACTTTTTCCATGTGTAAGACTTTGAGTGCATTCAGCCCCTTGAAAAATTTGTCTGGAATTCTCAAAGAAGGATCATCACATCCCATATAAAAGAACTTAAGCTTAGGACAGTGCAACCGATCAGGTAGCTCTCTAATATCACAATACTGTAGAGAGATTGCAGTACACTTGTTCAATGTATCCTCATCCGGCCATTCCAACAGCTCAACATCATCTCTCACTACAAATACATGATTCTTCCTGGATGCAATTGACGTGGCAACATCGCGAACCACATCATGCATACTAAAACAATCACCGTTGGTACCATCTACCAACAAACATGAAGCCTTCAGATTGCGGACCAATGTATAAATTCTGTCCCTTGCTTCTTCAGTTGTATATACATCTTGAAATAAGCCCAAACCCATGCCATACTTCAACAAATCCTGGATAGAAGCATTATAATTCATCATACCACAAATCAAGAAAGTTGACTTGAGTTCCTCACTTTCTAATTGATGGTAACTCAATTCTAGAGTTGAATATATGACTGCCTGCATTCCCCTCATGTTTCTTGAGTTGGGCCTTTTTAGTTGCCGTGAGGCATTCTTCCATTCAAATGAATTCTTATCACGTAGTGCTCTTGCAACAGTTACAATTGCAACAGGCAGACCTGCACATTCCCTAACTATCTCCACTGCTGTAGATTGCAAGTCAGGATCTTCAACAGAATCGCCTGCCATTTTTCTAAAAAGAACCCAAGCTTCCTCATCGGTTAATACTCCAACAGCAAAAGTTATTTGAGCATCCATTTCAGTGGATAATACATCTAAACTTCTTGAAGCCAGCAATATTTTGCAGCCTTTATGAGCATTTCCATAAGGGATTCCAACTTCCTCCATATCAAGCCTAGCCCAAATATCATCTAGAATCACAAGGATTTTCTTCTTCTTCTTTAACCTCTCACGAAGATGACCTGCTCTTCCAGCTACAGACTCCTCATCAAATCTCAGACCTAGCCTGTCTGCAATTTCTCCTTGAATCTTTTTGACGTCTGGATTCTGAGTAACAGTTGCCATAACCACATCATCAAATAACTTGTCTTCCAAGGCCTGCCTACCAAGTTCTTTAAGTAGTGTGGTCTTCCCCACACCTCCCATTCCATACACCCCGATGATGGTGACAGATTCATTTCTCAATGTGGCCATAATTTTCGTGGAAGTTGACATTCTAGAGTCAAAAGCCTTGTAACCTTCAATAGGTGCAAACCCTTTCCAACGTGGTGTAACAGAGTAGGAAACTCTATCAAATCTACCATCTTCCAAGAGTTCATCAGCAATCTTCACCATTTCCATCGCCTTCCTGCTTAGTTGATAGCGTAACTTGAAATTAGGAAATAACCCACAAAAAACTCTCCGCTGTGCATTTTCTTCAACTTCAAAAAATCTGCTTGCCTCTTCAGTGATCTCATGCACACTCTTCAACCACTTCTGAACATCAGATTCTATTTCTTCCCCATTTCTTCCAGCTTCATCAACCATATGCTTCACCCTCTCTCTTATAAGCATCAATTTATCAATTTCTTTCCTTAGGCACTGAGAGTTGCCCTTGTAGTAGTAGATGTAAGTAATCACACTTGCAATAGGACCAAACAAGTACTCAACAAACATAGGTCCAATGGGAGCAACCAAGTACTCAATCAAGTAGCCCGCAACCACACATGCTACTGAAAGCAGGATGCCAGCCATTTTCTACTTCGTTCTTCGCACTTACTTTTTTCAGGGGTGGGAAAATCAAAGTGAACCAAAATAACAAACTTAAATCAAAATAAGTGTTTTCAGGAATCAAATGGCAAATTGAAAGAGCCTCAAAGGTTTTCAACTCTTTGGAGATCGAAAGGAGACAGCCGAACAAGAGTGAAAAATTAAATGCAGAGAAAAATACTGAATGGTAATACAGAAATAGATTGTTCTAGGATCTGTGTTACAAAACAAAGCCAAATCTAAGCTTAATAACAGAAAAAATAGAACTAAGAAGACTAAATTGAAGGCAAGTTTAAAGGGTTTTTTTTCTTTTTCTTTTCTTTTAGGGTAGGTATGAAGTTTAGAAATCATATGGAAATGTTCTTGGGTGGTTGACTGGTTTAGAAATCATAATCAGAGAAAACAAATGTCTTGGAAAACTGGAATCAAATGGCACTGCTGAGCAAGTGAGTAACAGCAATAATCTGATCAGACAATACTGAAAAAGCAAAAACAAAGGGTACGTTTCAGGATCAAATGGCACTGGTGAGCAAAGATACTTGGCAGATGGCAGCAAAAAATGAAAGGATATTAAACATCAATAGCCAAAGGAAAACGAAACTGCTTATCAAATGACAAGTGAGAAGAAGTTCTCTACAAGGTATCTTTCCCCCAAGCAACCAAAGAAGAAGATTCTGATTCCCCTTTCCCTGGCTAAGCACTGATTAGGAGATAGAAGCTAAAAATGAATGTAAATGAAAAAAAACTGCCAGCTGCAACTGGGTGCTCGTGTGTTATCAAATGAATGGATTACCTAATGCACCACAAAAGACATGCACCAAAAGAAAGAAACAAGCCAAAATGAGGCCACATCTGTATCACAATATGTTTGAAATTAAATGTAAAGAATTTTAAGCTTGAACAAGACCACATCTCTTACATAGATACTCTTTTCCACCTCTATAAGTTGAACTTTTCTTGAAAATAAACAATAGCAAAAATGATAATTTAAACAAGATCCAGACTAAGTATAAGATTGGTTTTGGCTTTATGTTTATTCCGCAGTGTGAACACAAAGATTCAAGCCATGGGATGCTGTGCCTAATTGCTGACCCACTAAACCATTCAAAAGCAGCTATCATGCAAAATAATTTCAGGTTTGATTTATGTAGTTTGTATCCAACTTTGGTCAGCAGAGCTTTGGTCAACTGGGAATAGCTAACTAGACTGACATTTTTTATGCAGCTAAATGATACAATCAAGGTCCATAAATCAAAAGCTTGCTGCGTAGGACAAACAGAATTATAAAATAACTTATAAATTGTTTATGTTTATTATAGTATATAAAATATTTCATTTTAAATTATTACACTTAAAAAATAATAATAAATTCACCAAATTATTAATTCAATGTATTCATTAATTTTCCAAAAAAAATTAACAAAACATATTTCAAAGCACAGTAAAAATAATATTAAATTAAATATTTTTATTGTAAATTGATAATTATAATAAATAATATTCAATTACAATTTATACTAATTTTAAATATTTTTAATTAAAAAATGTAGTGGTGGAAGGTTGTTGAGAGATATGGGCTTGCTTAGGAAGTCATCAACTGCTCTAGTCCCCATATGGCTCCGTCACTGGTTTGCTGCACAAGATATTATATTCATATTTTTATTCATATAAACCTGGTAAAGTGATTTGTTTTTGTTTCTCTGATGGTGCTCGTGCCACATAGTGAGTAGCAATGGGATCATCCCCAAGAATTTAAAAAGGTATGCAGAAAAGAAACCATGTCCGTGATTAGTGATGAGTGATGACCTAACTTTGTGAGTTTTTTAATTTAAATTACAGCACCATGCTATGGGGAAAGTATTGAAGCAAATAAAATACATGATGACGCCATGTCCCCACAGCTAACCTTTCTAGAAATGCTTGAGAGAAGCTTTATTTAGAGTTTGGTAATAGGGATGGCCTAACATAAACCAATATCAATACAGAAATTTATCTTGCAGAATCGGTAATATTCTGCATTTTCTCAGGCCACAGTGCATTGGAGATCACTTTATGCAGAGTCGCATAATCCTCTTCCCATAGTTTAAACTTCCAATTCAATTGAGCAGAATTCCATTTCCTTGTACATTCTTTTTTTTTTTTTTTATGGTATATAAATAGTTCTGACTAATATTCAAATATATATATATATATATATATATATATATATATATAAATTGAAGAGCATTAAAAGTCAATTAAAAATTAAATTTAGTATGTTAATCATAAAAATATTAAAATAACAAAATAATTTTTTTAAAATTATCTTTCAATAGCATTTAAAATTATATTTTTATGAAAATCATTTTTTTTTTAATTTTGAAACTCAATTCCAAACAAAACCCAATCTAGTGGAGACCCATAATTTTATCAAATTTTTGTGGTGGTCCCTAACATTTTTTTAATGGAAGACAAATTTTATTCAAACAAAACAAATAAGTACAAGAGTAACTAAGCATATTCAAAACTCCAAATGTAACAACTCAATTTTTCAAATAAATATATTTTTTTATTATTTTTCTTTCATTGAGCTAATAATTTATTAATATTTTATTCATGAATTTAAATTAATATTTTACAAAGGTAATTTTTATTAAATGGGTATTATTTTTACATGTATTATTATTTTTATCATTATTATTATTTATTTATATGTCTAGTTTTAAACATCCATATTAAATGTTTAATAAAATATTATTTTATATTATTAACAGGTCATTAATTTAATTATTATTATTATTATCATTAAAATTGTTATTATTATCAATTTAAATGTATTAAAGAAAGATTAAGGACCTATGTGAAAAAATAAGAAAAGTTCAGGGATTTCAATAAAATTAAAAGTTAAAAAAAAACCCCACCCCCCTTTCCTCCTCTCCTGCGTCACCCCCTCCCCCTCAGTTTCTCTCTCTCATTTTTTGGCTAGCCGGCCAGCACCAGCGCCGGTGGGACTCCCCCATCGCAGGATGACGTCATGTAGAGGCAGCCACGGCAACAGGCGGCAGGGAGGAAGAGAGAGAGAGAGAAGAAAGGGAAGAAAAAGAAGAGAGAGAGAGAAATTCAGGTCGTTTTTCGGTCGATTCCGGCCACCAACACCGATGATCCAAGCTGCCATCAACTCCTCACAAACTCAGCTCTATTTTTCGACTAACCATGCCCGGAATGATGAAGTTTCAGTCAAGAAACGAAGAGAGAGAAAGAGGAGAGAGAAAGTGACGGTAGTGGACTTTTCAGCCATTTTTCCTGCGATCCAACCGTCAGATCAAAAATCCGAAACTACCAATGGGCTCAGGACGGCGAAATCTTCAAGATAGGACCGGTCCCGCTCCGATTGGACACCGTTTAAAAAAGACAATAATCGAACGGTCCAAATCGCTTGGTTAGATTTTCGAACTTTTTCAATTCTCAAAATTAAAAAATAATTTTATGATAATTATTAATAAAATTTGGACTTAATTTAGGTCAAATCGGATTGAGGATAGCTCACCGGCGCCGGAACCACATTTTTAGTCAGATCCGACTGCCTAGTGGTCTGTCTCAGAACGTGAACGATATTACAGTCAATCCTAGCATTTTCATATGTTCCGGACACGTTTCAGGTGTCAAATTTGGCATAGGTAAACCCGAACTCTACGTTGGTCAAAATTTGCCTTATACTGGGTTAGAATAAAATTCATAAAATATTCATGAGTGATTAGAAAATTATAATTCCTTTTGCGTTAGCTCTATAATATTGCTAAGGACCGCAAAACAAAATTTTAAAATTTTTAGAGCTCACTTGGGTAGTTTTTGCAAAAGGGTTAGTTATAGGGGCTAAATTATAATTTTCCAATTATAGTTGTTGACTATTTGGATTGGCCCGGGAGGGGCCATGTGATGTGATTGAGTTGTGATTATGTGAGTTGTAGATAGAGAAGTGTATTTTGAATCATTTTGCAGGTTGGGTAAGTCCTAGGTATAGGGAAGACTCTGCCGAATTTTCGGCATGATTTAGGGCGTCTTTGGTTCTTTTTAAGCTTGTGTTGAGTCAAATATATTAAATAATTGTAATGAAATTATCAGGTGAGCCAGGGGAGCCTTCATCCTCCGCCCAGCCACCACAGTGACCTCGGTTTAAATCTGAGTAAAATATTAATTTTAATTATAATTTCAATATTATTAAATGTTTAAGCATGCCCATGCATCACTATAAATATGTATCTATGTAGTTAAATACTAGGCACATTTTATATTGCGTTCTTAATTGATAAAGTGCCATGGATGTTGTTTGTGGTAATTTGGAGCCGTGTGCGTGCGTTGGTGTGCGTGTAATGTGGTATTGGATATGGATAGGACGAGTAGACGCAGCTTGAGAGATACTCGCTGAGACCAGGTCCTTTATGGATAAGTCGAGGTAGGCACGGCTCGAGATAATCTCGCTAGCCCTCACATTTGGTTTATCAAACAAAATTCCGACTTGAGAGACACTCGCTGGCAGAGGTTGGATTAAGAGAGCTGTATAGGGGATCAACTCCCATATATGTATTGTTTGAACATTATTAGGTATGTGAGTGCTCCAAATTGCCTTTTTGCAGTTATGATGTGATGTGTATGAAAATTTCGATGGTGTTGCATTCTACTCCTTAGAATGCATTAGCTCTAGGTAGCTATAGAAATTATAGTTAAAATTGGTATTTTACTCTCTAAGTCGAACGCTCACTCTTGTTTACCTTATTTTTCCAAGCTATAGGAGGAGACCTTTTTCAGAATTACCTGCTTCTTTTTTGACAGATTATCAATAATTACTTAATTGTATTATTATTCTCTAAATTTGTAATTTATAACTCCGCATGTGTTGGCAGTAGTATAGACCCTGTTAGGAATTGTGTTAATTTAAATTTTTAAGATTAATAAATAAAGATTTGTATGATACTTAAACAATTTGTAAATGATGTAATTGGGTTGAGCTGGGCTCTCCTAATTTGAGTTTCTAATAATTATTGGATTAAATTGGCCCGAAATAAAATTATCATATTTTAATTTAAATTATTTTATATGCATGTAGAGCCTAAATTATGGGTCCGGTTATAAGTTTGGGAACAGTAAGACTTATTACAGACCTTTGAGGTTTTATGCCAGCTCAGGTCCTAGTACCGGTCCGATCCATAGGTTGGGTCGTGACACCAAATAAATTGATTTCTAGCACTCTTGATATATTCAATGTCTATATAGCTTAAAAAAATAAAATGAAATCAGGTTAATGACTAGTGAGCTATCTAGGAATATAGATTGAAAGAGACCCTGTAAAGCTCGAGGAGAGATGTGGCATATAAAAGTTTTGTTAATATCTAGGTAGACTAAATCAAACTTATAAAACCATTTATAAACTAGCGGTCTAAGTCACACAAAAAGAAGGAAGGAAGATGTGACAAGGAAGGAGAAAGGAAGGGAGGGAAGGCTTGTTAGCAAGGGAGCAATCACTTCCCAAAGCTATTTTTGTTTTGAGAGAGTTTTTAGGGAGAGAAAATTTAGAGAGAGAAAAAAGAGTCAAAAGGTACATAACTAAGGTGGATTAACTTATTTCTTTATTTGAACTCAAGGGTTCACTATTTCTCTTACAGAGGCAAGTTTCGCAATTTTCACTATAATTATATTGTAGTATAATGAAAAACCAATGGAATTTGGCATGAAGGTACTATTGTATAATTAGCAGCTCCATAGCTACTTTTACTATAATTACCGACTCTTTCATGTTTCTAAATTTAATTGTTAACTATGGAAACGGAAACTTATTCTTTGGAAGTGACTTTGTCTTTTTTGTTGGGCCATGGGGCTATAACGTTGGAAAGAAGCATTTCCTCGGAGCCATTGGCGTTAAAAGGAAGGGAATGAAGGTTGCGTGGAAAAGTTGCAAGGCTAAGAGCTGTTCTTCTATAGTCTTGACGTAATTGTTGTTCGAGTCTTGGGGGAAGAAACGAAGAGGATATAAAGGGAATGGAGAAAACGATGCAATTTTGCCTTTTTTTTTTTTTTTAAGATAATAGTATTTCATTAAGAAGCAAGCATTACATGAGTTAACCCAAAACCATAGGCTACAACGAGCTTGAAACAACAAATGAAACTCAGCCCACAAACAGTTCCAAACCCATAACTCAATGAAGGGACAAGATCTTAGAACCCGCTACAGCCCAACCCCAAAACTAACCTTAACCATGGTAGAGACAAAACAAATAGAGAATAGCATTCCGAGGACTTTGGAAGACCAAGAAAAAACAGGAGGCCATGCAAGATACCAACGCCTCAAAGACCATCCCCAGAAATAGTGAGCCAAGCCCTGAGCCTAACCTTTTGTTTGGATCCTTTACTTGGCAAGGAAAATTAGAAGAAATTAAAGAGAGAAAATGAAGAGAAAAGAAAAGAAAGTAAATTTAATTTACTCTCTATTATTTAGATAGGTTACTAGAATAGGGAAAAAAATACAATTTCTCCTATAGGAGAAATACTATTAACTCATTATCTTTTTTAAGTTTATATTTTAGAAGGATATTTATGTATTTTAATCATCATTTCTCTCCATTTTTCTCTATTTCCCACTAATTTGAAGAAAAATATTTTGAGTTAAAATTTCTCTTTATTTCTTCTCATTTCCCCTCCTTTCTCTTCAATTCTCCCTTCTATTTGATGTCCAAACAAAGGAATTTAAAGAAATCAAATTTCTTTTATTTTCTCTTCTCTCCATTTTCCTCAATTCAAATAAAACAAAACTACATTTTAAAAAGAGAGATATTTTTCATTAACCAATAACTCCATACATCACAAACACGAACAAACGAAAATAAAATTTTCAAAAAAATATATTCTTTAAAACAAATAAAAAAATTTAAAAGGAAAGGATAACGATAAAAAAATAACAGAAACGAAAAATAAATATCATTTAACATTGCGCCATTGGTTCTTCATAGGTCAATTTTCTCAGTGCATTACAAAACTAAGCATTCTAATTTCTGGGATTTTCCTTGCAAATCCTAAGAGCCAATACGTTGCTTTTGACAAAACTAGCATTCTTGTTTTTCTTTTATTCAACCGCTTCTCTATGAAACTGTCCAAATATGCACCTGCAAAAGCCTCACAGAAACCAAAGGCATTCGTCTCCAAAACAACCCACCCCAATTAGATGCGTGACCCAAAAACTACTCCTTTCCTCTACAATCTACAATGCTGTGAATCTTTTAACTCGAAATGTGATTGTCTCCTAAGTTCTTTAATTAACCAATTCTATTGGCTAACCACTACCATTATCGAGCTTTGCATGAAGATGTTAGGCTGCTAAATCCATCATCGGTGTGTATTCATTTCTCTACAGGTCACCTCATCTGCGTGTGATTGAATTCGTGCGCCTAGAAATAAATCATAGTCATGAACAGCATAAAGAATAAAATAAGATCCTTCTAGCTGAGTAAGATGACAAATACCAAGCACTCATCTTCTATTCAGTATTCACTGACAATTAAACTAGATTATTCTAACCTTTTTGTTTTCACATGTCGGCAAGATTCGCTTCCACAACAACATTGAAATGCCTTTATTGGGTGATCATGATCATCAAAGTCAATACCATAATCCTGCAAAAAAAAAAAATCATGGAAATTGCCTTGACATATTTCAATAAGTTTCAACTTCAGAGCAATTCTCCATCACGTAAAATAAAATATTTCATGAGATGACCAAGCATAAAACTTTTAATGGAAAGGATCTAGAACATCTGTCACATCTGGACTATCGATCACATCAACCAGCAGGTTTCACAATTCAGAAACTTGGTCCATTTTTCAATTGATTATTGTACTTCACTTTTTACACCAAGGCTGATGGATCATCAGCAAAAGTGCCTAGCCATATAACAATTATGGATAAATGAAAACATATTTAAATCTTGCTCAGGAAATGAAACTATGAACAAAATGATGAAAGGCACCTACAACAGACAGATAACAGCAAGATATAAACAGAACTAAACAAGCTGACATCTAGGTAGTGACTATAAGTGCAACATTGAACAGCATTTAGAGCCTATTCAGCACTCAGGAAGATTCTATGAACATTCTCTTTAATAGCCTGATGTAAGCATATCTACCAGTACACATCGTTGTCAAAATAGTAAAAATCAAATGCTTAAGCAACAATTAACATAGCTATATACTATGATGCGTGCTTTCAAGGTTTTTTTAGAGCTCTCAGCCTTCAAGAGGTATTTATAAAATGTCCAAAACGATTAATGGCCCAAAGTACCACTAATTCTGAAATAATCCAAATTAGTATATCTGAAAATTTCTTCAGCATTCATTCTCCAATGAAACCAAGAAAAACCTCAATGTGCACTCCTTTTAATTAACCCAACCTATCTTTCTACCCTCCACAGGACCCCACCGCCCACCCTACCTTTTGCAGATTGTTCATGGACTGTTCTATCAAGTTTAGATATAATGAGAACCCGGGCTGGCAAACATCTCTCTAATCTGGAAAGGCAAAAACTCACCATAACTTGCATACATAGTTATTAAAGGCACGTCTCAAGCACGCATCAAGCTCAAGGCTCAATAGGCTCCAACCCAAGCACCTTATGTGCCTAAGTATGCACCTTTGTTCTAGGCACAAGGCTCTAGAAAAGCATGCCTTCTTTTTTTTCCATCTTTAGTCAGTACTTCTATTGGCAAAAAACACTACAACTTAAACTTGATGTTCGTCGATCTATAAGAATCCTATATTGATGTACTAGAAAGTTTTTAAAATTAGTATCGCTGGTGATAACTGGTTATCAAAATCTCATCAAACCAGCAAACCCAAGATCGCAAACCTCCCATATTTTCATTTTCAACACTACCACTCTATTATTATCTTTTTTAAAAAAATATAATATCTACATCTATTTCAAGATATATGCCGAAGGAAAAAGGAAAAAGTATCACATTTATTTGACTTTTATGGACTTCTTAAATTTTTTTTACTTTTGCTCCTCACCTCCCTCAGGTGCATACCTGCGCCTTGTACCTAGGCTCCAAGACCCCTTGGCGTCTTAATGCGCCTTGAGTCTTTAATAACTATGCTTGCATATCCAAACTGGACATAGTTCAGGGAAAAAAAAAAACATAATCACTTTGATTTTTCTCTTCCAATTAACTTCTTTCTACCATAGGTTTGCTTGCATCATTTTTTGGATTAATGCAGACCTGGCTCTTTTGCTTGTTTGATAAGTTTGCAGATCTGACTTCAAACAATGAAAGAGTACAAATTGCATTCCAAGACCATATGCAGCAAATATTTTTCAAATGAAAAGTATAATCAAATACTACTAAGTCCCACTTACCCAAGTCAGTTCTTCCAATGCGCTCACTTCTCTTGTAGTAAAAAATGCAAGCTGCATTAGGATCACAAGCAAGCTCTTGAAAATTTTCATTCCCATGAAGCATTAAGGCAATATGAGTATGTGCAACTAAAGCCACAATAATCCTTACATGGTAATAGTGCCGATCAGGAGTCTCTACTTCTACTGGAATATCAATCAAATTTGCATCACCACATCTGTAAAAAGCACACTCAAATACTGCTAATGATAGAGAATAATCAAATTGGTAAATGTAGGAGCAGTGATACACTGATTAAAGAGATTTTAGTCCATTGCAGCATAAATCAGTGTCAAATCAAGCCCATTCCGCATCAACATTCACAAGTAAACATTGAAATTCTTCAAGTCAATCTCAATTGAAAAAGACAAGGATAATCTTACAAAATGAACAAATAAACAATTTCATTCATTATTCATATTTGGCAACAACAAAACTAAATTAATCCTCTATTCCAAATAATGATTAATTTCTTTAACAAATATGCCATTTCAAAGCGAGAAAGAGATGTTCATGTCATTCCTAACCTCATATAAAGCTTCCCTCAATTTTATTGTTTCTCCTGTAACAAATTTGCTCTTGTCTAATTTATTGTTTTTCAAAGTGCACAAACTTTTCATTTGAATCCATATCATAAGGTGTGACGAAATTTTTACGCTGGTTGTCACCTACCGCAACCCTCCTCCTTTATCCGGGCTTGGGACCGGCTAAGCGCAAACTACAAAGTAATCACTTTAAATATCTAGGCTCAGTCCTTCAAGTAGATGTCCTTCAAGTAGATGGGGGATGTGAGGAGGATGTTAGTCATAGGATTAAAGCCGGATGGTTGAAGTGGAGACGTGCCACGGGAGTTTTATGTGATCGTAAGATTCCTAATAAATTGAAAGGAAAATTTTACCGTACAGCCATACGACCGATTATGTTATATGGTAGTGAGTGTTGGGCACTGAAAGAGTCGCATGCATCTAAGATAAGAGTTGCAGAGATGAGAATGTTAAGGTGGATGAGTGACCATGCTAGACTAGATAAAGTCCGTGATGAGAGTATTAGAGAAAAGGTAGGAGTGGTGCCAATTGAAGATAAATTGAGAGAAGGGAGATTGAGGTGGTTTGGTCATGTGAAGCGTAGACATACGGAGGCTCCAGTTAGACAAGTAGAGCACATTAGGTTAGAGGATAGAAAGAAAAAAATGGGTAGACCTAAATTGACTTAGAGGAGAGTAGTACAACATGACTTAGAAGCATTACACATTTCTGAGGATTCAACCCAAAATCGTTCAGAATGGAAAAAGCGAATCTATAAAGCCGACTCCAAATTTTTGGGATAAAAGCTTAGTTGAGTTGAGTTGAGTTGAAAGTGCACAAACTTAATTGCATATTTATGTCCTCATTTCTGTCCCTATACATTTTACATTGCAACAAATATCTAAGCCATATTTTAGGTGTTAAACATTTTAAAAATCCACATAGGTAAGTACAAGCACTAAAATCAGTTAATTACTTGTTCAGAAAGGTGCCTATTTTTAATGCGAGAATGGAAACACAGAATGGTACAGAGAAATTTAGCACTAAATTTAGATATATATAGAAAAAAAAAAGCAGCAGGTGATATGAAAACATGGCAGGAAGACAAATAAACTACAGACAGCATACAAGGAAAATGTATTTGCACACAACATTACCTATGATTAATAAACCTTGCAACATTTCCACTAAAAGTTGCATCCAAACACAGTGCTTCTTCATCCCTTAGAATTCTTTCTGAACCCCAGTCTGCATCAAGTGTAACTGGATATGTATGTCTCTCATTGCCACTATTTTCATTCCGCTCATATAATTCCATGTTGGTCAGTATTTCCCCAACATATTCACAAACAAAGGCCCCTTCCGGCAAGTTCTCAAGTGTTCTAAGGCCCCAGCCTTTACATTCCCGAGTCAAAAATACCTGGGACATAAAATCATATCATCTAGAGTAATCAAAGACTTACTAATGAAATCAGTCTTCTCACAGAAAATAGGGAGCTAGAAAAATAAATTCAGAAAAATACAGATAAAATAAGAGTCGTCATAGGCTTATAATAATGCCCTTTTTTTTTGTGTAGATGTCTGGTGTTCATCTGAGCTACTAGCCTCTGAAAATCATAAAACTTAAACACAGGCTATAAAAATTTCAGTCAAAATCAACATAGTATTGAATTTGACCAATTACCCATAGCAGTTATTTCAAAGCAATTTCTACTTCAAGTTGCTTCCAAAAATTCTAACAACAACTATGTAACAATTGTGAAAGCAAACTGTTAACATAACCATGGTTAAAGGTCTTAAACACCATCAAACCTGCAATCTGCATGTGATACCCCGTTGTACCACTCGATTTCCACAGTTCATGTCACACCCACATTTTCTCCAACATTCTTTAATAAACTTTCTAACCAAGTGACCCTTGCATTGTTCAGGCATATCCTCATTCTTGGATCTCTCCAATGGACAATCTTGACAAAAAACATAATGGTGCTTTTGAGGGTCTAGCTTCATAGAAACACAACCTCTTAAAAATTTTTGTTTTAGAAGGCCTTTTTGTGTGTAAGCAAACTCTCCCCCAGTTTCACTAGCACATGCACATGGCAATGGAGATGAAAGACAATCTCCCGAACAACTTGAACAGCAATCCACATCAGCAATCCGAGCAAGTGAAATTTGCATGTAAGCATTTTGATAAATTATATTATGTGGCATGTATGTAAACTTTGGGAGATCCCCATTGCCTATGTCATCTATCAATGAAATTTTGACATTCTCTGCACCTTTTGTTATGTCACTTATCCTTTTGAAGGACCCCTTCTCATCATAAGTAGTTCTTTGCTGTTGCTTGTTTACCAAATTATGAGAATCAGAAAACCTTAAGGGTTTTGTAATCTTCTCTTTCAGAACCATATTATGATTACCAGTTATGAAAACCCTTCTGTTTGACCCTATACTATTAAGGGTATTGCCAACTTTCCTAACTGAAGAAGAGTTATTTGCAATAGACCTATTGCCTGACCTATTGCAGGAGACAGTACCCAATTCTAAATATGATTCACACAAATCCTTCAGTAAAGTCATTACAGAAAACTGTGGTGAGACAAGTTTGTCTATCCTTAGATATTTTTCATCCAAAAATTTCAAAACTGCATTGAAATCTGGAATTTTAAAGTTTGCTCGTCCAACTGCTGAGTCACAATTCAGCAAGATTTTCACTTCTTCCAGGGTTGATGAAGCAATTACAAAGTTGCTTGCACAGTGAGTACTGTCGTTGGATCCTGAACCTGAACCATCACATTGAGATGCCAAGTAACCTACAACTTTGTCCCTAGTTGAAGCAGCCTGACAAACTAAACAAAACACTAGCAAGTCAGGAAAAAAAAATCAGTTTTATAGTAGCTGACATACACAGCAGATGAAATTGATGACACACAGCGGATGAAATTCAACAGGAATAGAATAATAATTACACTTGCAACAGCAAAAATGATATCTGAAGAGAATATTCCCATTTTTTAACATTTCACATTTACAATAGCAAGAGCTCTATGTACACATATTTTTATTCTTTCAAGAAAATAAAAATGGCTTGAATCACCCGAATACTTGTAGCAAGCTCAAGGAAGCAAAGGCAACTAAGAAAAAATGACACACTTAATCAATAAAAACAAATAGAACTTGCAAAAGCTAATTTTTAGGTCTTTTCTACTCCCTTATCATAAAATCAATATCTCGCCATTTTCTACAGTTGTAAATCCTAACAAATGAAAGACATGCATTGCACATTTTTGGTTTGCAACAGAACATCCAAGCTATGATCTACGAAACACACAAAGACAGGTGGTGAAATTCACAACAATAAGATATTATCAAAAGCTTGGAGAAACTAGTACCTGGATCAATAGCTGAAGTGGGTTCCGCAAAATCTGCTGAATCATTTATGATACGTTCAGTTCTCTGCTTAATGTGTTCTCTGCTGTGACAAATACTGGGAACATTTTTTCTTTGGTGACTAGAAGAGCCACATTCAACAATCGGTTGTTTAGAATATTGAGGGCATACCATCCCAGAAGTTGAATTTCTACCTCTAACAGCCCTTTCGGATCGAATTGGATCCTTCTTTTTCTGATTTAATTGTCTATTAGGAAATAAAGAACTGGATTCAATTCCCCTGTCCTTTCTAGATTCAGAGCATAGCTGAGATGATTCCCTAGTTCCCACTTCAAGACCAGTCACTGACGTGCCACCCAATGTAGAAGAAGACTGATCTTCCTGCTCTTCAAAACACAGTCTCTTTGAAGCTTTTTCGGGCACATCATCTTTTGCAAGACTCTTTTTCTCACCTTCAATTACCTATGCAGAGAGAGATAGCAAAGGAAAGCGTTATTAAAGTGCAAAAGCAGTTTTCATTTTTTCTTGGGGGTTTGAAAAAAAGCCACCAAAGCACCTTAGTTTCCCGTGATTCAAAATATGCATCTATGAGTGCCCGATAATCTTCTGCTTCTATAAGTTCCCATTTCTTATCAAACACCTTCAAGAGGTCCTTCAGCACTGGCTTCACCTCTTCATCAGGAAGGCCTAGAGCTCTTGTTGCCTTAAAGGCATTGTAAACTCTCTCCTTCGTCATTTAAGATATGGAATAACTCTTCAGTTTTTATACTACTCAGGTCGTTTATTTATTCTATTCCATGCTCCTGCTTATTAAAAATAACCTGCATTAGCAAAGCCCCTAGAAGTAAGTTTTATTCTTGCACAATTTGAAGCAGAGTCAACTTTCGGACAATATCTAAACAAATAATTGAAAAAGCCAAAGTTGACGAATGCATATAGTTGAATCATTCTTGAAAATTCTATGAATATCCTCTACATGCTAAATTAAATCATCTAAACCGAATGAATTAAAAAGAACCAATTTATATCAGTGCAACATATTGAAGTTCTAGGACATATTGCACCAATTCATATAGTTGACCACATTGAAGTTCTTTCTTAAAGGGTATTTGTTTTAACATATAAGCTATTCAAACTAGCTTATAAGCTCTAAATTAAACTGATATGTTTGTTTATAATAATTTTTGGGCTTATTGTTGAACTTATAAGTTAAAAAAAATAAGCTGAAAGGAACCTAACTTTTTATTTTAGTGCTTATAAGCTAGTTTATCTAAAAATTTTACTATATTATCCTCATTTAATTTTTAAAATTTTATCATAAATCTAATTTAATATTTTTTTTTAGTCATTTTAATAATAAATGTGCTTATAAGCTATTTTTTACTAAGTACATGAAGTACTTATTAGTCTTTATAAGCACTTTAATCAAACACGTTAACTACTCTAAATTTTAAATGCTTAAAAGCTCAAATTAGCTTATAAGCACTATAAGTTGAATTTCATAAGCTACGCCAAATACCCTCTTAGCTTGCAACTAAAAATAATGAAGAAGCTGTTGCCTAATCAACATTACTTTGAATCTAAAACAACCCGGTTTTAAATTCAAAAGCAACTGAGTTGTTAAAATTCCAAGGAATATGTGTATCAAAAATATCATGGATATTTCTTATCATTGATCACTCTCTTGCAATTAGTGACTTGCTAAAACACAAATAAAAAGCACATCATAAACATTCAAGATATTTAAAGAACAAAGCAGAGCAAATAACAGAATCCAACTCCATCAGAATCCATCTCCATCATTGCATTCACTAAACCTTGCAATGCATTAGACCCCCCTACAAATATGAAGTTCTTTCAGCTGGTCTGAAATTGGAATCTGAACAAATCATTTCAGCTAAATTAATCTAAATATCTTGGCATATTTTGGACATAAAATGCCATCAAACTACACATTCAGTGTCAAAACTAGGCAATGTCCAAGGACCTGTTAGGTTATCAAGTGCAAAAGAAGATCCCCATTCCTGGGATTGGATAACATACCCTGTGTGGGAATGAAAATGAGGTAGTATTTATTTATGACATTCCCATTCTGGCTTCTAACCTATGTAGTAATGAAAAAAAAAAAAAAAAAAGCCCTTTAACAGTCAGACAGCTTGAAAACCAAAAGATGAAACGTCAAATCCAAAAATCAAAATCAAACTCTCTCACATAGTCTATGTTTTCTCAGCAACCATACAAATAATCCACAATTCCGTAAACATGTAAAAATTCTCAAACTTTATATTGTACGATATTAAGTTCATCACCACAATGTCACAAATTCGAAAACCAAAAATTGAAAAAAGAAGGTTGTATTGGGGGGAAAAGTTTGAGTTTTTTTTTGAAATTGCTCTGTTTTGACAACACAACAAAGCAATATTAATTAAACTCCAATTCTAATAGTTCTATGTCAAAACTCCAATTCTAATAGTTCTATGTCGAAACTCCAATTCTAATAGTTAAGTATCACATGCCGGAAACCCGTCCGAGTTTCTTGGTAGCCAAACAGGAAAAACAAGAGAGAGAGAGAGAGAGAGAGACAGAGAAGACGTTAAGAAGCAGAGCAGTCCCCCAAACTAACCTGATATGCAGCGTGCTTTGTGAAGTAGAATTGAAGAATTCTCCACTGTAAATTTATATATAAAATATATAAATTAATACTAATATAATCATTGTGTAAAATTAAAAAAAGGGAAAAGATTCTGGTGCGGGAGATGCAGGGTCTGTCCTTCTGATATCGGGAGTACGAGAATTTATATGCTGGCGTTTGAATACGGAAGTTTGTGGCGTGGGAACGATTCAGAATATCAGCCGCGTGCGGGGCAAAGATGTAATTCCACCGGGATCATGCTTTTTGTGCCGGGGCTGATCAATATGTATAATAGATACAGTAAATTCACATTGATTATAATAAAATTATTATAGATTCATTAATTTTTTTATTAAAAATTTATTTAAAAAAATAATTAATATTATTATTTTTAATTGAAAATTTATTTTATTATTTTAAAATTTAAGATTTTTGAAGTTGTTTTTAGAAATAAGATTTTGAAGATTTTTAAAAGCATCTAAAAAATTTTATTTTAAAAAACACAAATATAAAATTGTAGAAGCAAATTACAAGAAAAAGAGAAAGATTATGAAAATTTTTAGTTCTCATAATTTGAAAAATAAATAAATAAAAACTCCATAAACTGATACTGGTTTCAGGCGACTTGAATCACTTCCAAAAAACCACAATTTTGTTTTGAATCTCAACAAATTTGAGAGTGCATTTTGAGGAGCGAAGTGCAAACAGAAGCAAGTGTCATGTCATACTCACCTCTCAAAACCGCAGTTGATAATTTTTTGTAATCCGGAAGAGCATCCAACCCGCCTCAAATATTTTTGAGAACGAATTTGAGTGGCGATTCATCATAATCAATGCCCAACCCAATTCTAATGTTGAAGACTTGCATGCAGGCACTGAGATGGATTAATTCATGGTAGTTCTGCACTGTGCCACCAGTAGAGGGAATCTGAGATCCAATACGGAAATGCAGCAATAATTGGAGACAATCAAGCATTGTGCTTCCTCAGTTCCTCAAGCTCCTTCTCTTCACATGGCCCAATCAAGGTGTTCATCTTTGGTCAGAGATCGGGAAGAAAAGCTGATTGATAGGGATCAAAGAGGGGGAGGAAGAAGAATGGTTGGGTCCCACAATTATTCTTTGCTTGTTTTAAAAAAAAAAAAAAATTGAACTTTCTATCTAAATGAATTAATTTTATCATTTGACCTGTGCGAGGAGCGGAAGAAGAAGGGTTGGGTCCCACAACTTTTAAAAGAAAGTATTTACAATAATCTTTAATAAAAATTGATAATAATAAAATAATCATTTAAAATAAATAAATAATCATTTTTATAAAAATTTTAATTTAAGTTATGAATTATTTTATTTTTTTTTCTTTTGTAATATTTTTCTATTTCCAATAAGTAATTATAATTAGTGTATGGAATACAAATTCTTTGGCAGTGCAATGCAACAATGCAATAATTAAAATTGTAAATATTAAAAATCACAAAATAAAAAGATAATAATATATAATGAATTTTTAATATTTAATGATATGATTAACATGATTAGATTTTCAAAGTTATAATTAACTATAAATAAATGAATTTTAATTTTTAAATTTAAAAATATTTAAATTGTTCCAATGAAAATATAGCATAATAAAGAAAAAAAATAAAAAAATTCATAGAAAAATAAAATAATGCAATAATATAAAACAACAATAATAATAATAATAATAATAATAATAATATAGAATGAATTTTTAATTTTAAGAAATTTATAAATTGAAGAGGTATATTAAAATTTCTTTTATATATATTTTTAGGTAAATAATATATATATGTAACTAATGAATGCCGAGATCAAAAGAAATTTATTGTATTAAAAAAAAAAACTTATATTAATAAAAAATTAAAAATGTAATTAGTAGTAATGAGATCTTGTTTCGCAGACTGTTTTACTTTTCCATTTTCATGGGAAAGGCCAATGCTGGAGACAACATTTATATGTGTCAGAAGAAAGGCCTTGTACTTTGGTAAAACCTTCAGCTAGCATAAATACATATATGCATACTGCTTAAAGATCCCTGATGGTGATGGAGACTTGTAATTCCCAAGTGCAAGTGCAATCTTTGAATTTAAGTCATAGGCCCGGAAGAACACAATCTTGGGTAATCTAAGCTGCCCCAACCACAGGATGAAATTTTGATATTCCTCAAGAATGGATGCTTGAAATAAGAAGAAACTAGCCAGCCACGACCTAGATCACCGGTGCACGCCTCGAGGCGGTAGTCTCCAACCATACGAATCAAAGAACACGATGGTATTTGATGAGACAATAAGTACATGTTGTTGTAAGCTATTCTTCTCCAACAAAGAGAGAAACTGATCAACTTTATTTTTCCACAATTAATAAATTAATTTTCCCAACTACTTTAATCTTTCTTGCTTTGGTTTTTTAAACCAAATATTATAATCCCCAAAAACAATTTCTTGTAACGATGCAAAAATAGCACAGAGCCGTCCAACAACCTCCAAGAAAATGTAGAAGGATGAAGAAAAACAAAAGTCGAGCTCTAGCTCAAATAAAAATAAACTTATCAATTATTAAATATTTATATATAAATTTATATATTTTATATACATATTTTTTATATAAATAATTCACAGTTGCACCAAAAATAAAGAAAACACATACTATATATCATCATTTTTGTTACACCTCGATTTCATGAGCTTCAGAAGCATAAACCCAGCAGTCACAGCTGCTGCTGCTCCCATTACAATTGCCACTGTTTTCCCAGCATTATTTCCATTTTTCTCTTCTTCTGCTATCAAATGCATATTACAATTTTGATAAGTGTGGTATTACAGGCAATTGTGTATTATAATTTAACCAATAAAAATGTATAAAATTTCATGAATAACTCAAAAAATGCTATACAAAAATTTTACAAATACTAGAATAATTTGCATTTTTCCAAAGAAAAATTCATTTCACATATTATAATTAGTTAAACTAGCTAGAAAATTGAATCAAATTAATCTATTAACATGTTACAGCAAATTGTTTAGTTCTTTAAACTCTATATGTATGTCTCACTCGTAGGCATGTACCAGCATTTAATCAAAGAAAGAAAAGCAATTTCGTGTTAGGCTTTACCTGGGTATGAATTGCCTGGTTTCCCTTTTGAATTATAAGCATAGCTCAAAAAGCATTTGTCCAAGTAAACTTGGCCTGAAACTGAGCTACCACAATCCTTCTGAGCAATTTCCACTGCAATTCCTACACATTCACTACAATCACAACCCCATAAATCACCTTCACACTGTGCCATTACATGCATGTGTTCATAATCCGCTTCATAAAATCCTTTATCATTCACCCCTTCACTTTCCATTGCGATGAAAGCTGCATCCCTTACCTCTATGAAACCACCATCCCCTGCCTTCTTCTCGCTACATGTTTCATGAAGCAATTCATGTTTAGGCGTGCTGTCGTCGTCGTCGTCGAACCCATCAGTTTCATAATGGAAATAGCACCCATTTAGTTGAACTCTAGCTGCAAAAGCTTGTTTACACATGTTGTTTGATACCTTAGGAAGTGTGTTTACACAATTATAGCATTCATCGTTACCGAGATCACCTCTGCACTGAAAGAGACCAGAGATGCCAATATTGTCATCACCAGCAGTGGTTTTAAAGAACTTGGAATGAGAGGATTGCAGAGAGAATTCTTGAAAGAGAGAAGACAGGATTTGTGAGTGAGACTCAGTAGAAGCTGTAAGTGTTTGGTTTGCACATTTGCTGTATACTAAGGAGTTATAGAGTGAGCTAGTTTTAGCAAATGGTGGAAATAAAAGCAAAAAACTAGCTAACAGAATTGGTATATGATGAGAAAAAGCAAAGGATGGTTTCAAGGTTGAATCCATCTGGGGTAGGAGTTATTCAGATAAGCTGGCTGGTTTTGTTAATTAAGGTCTTAATCAATAGTTTTCAAAGAATCCATTGGTTTAGAAGTTGCAGTAGTTATATAAATGGTAATGAAACCGAATGGTGTGGGTTGAGGAGTTGGGGTTTGATCATCTTTTTCAAACCTACCTTTATCTAACTGAAACTGAAATCAACCATATGTACAAGCTAGTCAAAATTGGCCTGTCTAATTTTGGAAGAACATGTTATTTTCATTTTCTCCTACTTATAGCATGTTGAAAATTTTTATTGAAACTCAAATTTGAGATTTCATAGTCTTAAAGACATTTTCATTTGAATACAACCGAAATTAAGAGATGTCAAGTTAATTAGTTTGTTTCCGATGATAAAATGTATGGAAATTTTAAGGTTTAACCAACTATTTGAATTTGGATCAAACTTTAATTAATGTCATAACAATATACACCAGCTATACATTCAAATGATTTTAGTAATTTTAGTTATGTGTAACAAAAAATATAAAATAACTGAAAAAATTCTGAATAAATATTTTAATTAGGAAGATAATGGGAGGGTTAGGTTTAACCAATTTGCAAGTGTTGAACCTGTAATAGAACTAGGTTGTGACAATGGTCACAAGCATTCCAAAAATCACAGGTTGGAGGATCTATCTGAAATCTCTGGAGAGGAGGCAAAGCCGCAGACAAGTCTCCTGTAGTCATCATCCTTAAAAAATCATGGTCTAAATGTAGACAAACACAAGCATTCCACCCTTATATTTCGCTGTCTTCTCCATTCTCAACCCCAGTTCTTCTCATACATACATATCCACCTTGCCATGCCCTCTAAGCTCGGGTGGCGAGTGGGGACTCTCTCTCTCTCTCTCAATTTCCCCTTTTTTTTTTCTCTTTTTTCCACGGCCACCACTATCCTCCGTCCGTCACCACCACACCGCCGCTGCCCCAACGTTTCATTTGTTTAACTAACATACCAATTATAACCAACGTTCTTGCTGGTATAACGATAACCGACCATCATGACTTACAATGCGCACCCTTTTCAGCTTTTAGAGATAAATGTTATATCTGCTCAGGACTTGGCTCCTGTATCCAAATCTATGCGTACCTATGCAGTAGTTTGGGTTCATCCTGAGAGAAAATTGACCACCAGGATTGACCAGAGTGGCAACACCAACCCACAATGGAATGAGAAGTTTGTGTTTCGGGTTGATGATACGTTCTTGAATTCTGAAACCTCCGGTATAATGATTGAAATCTACGCTGCAGCTTGGCTCCGTGACCTTCAGATTGGCTCTGTAAGAGTTCTGATTAGCAACTTGTTTCCTTCCAATAATAATAACTCGAAAATGAGGTTTGTTGCGCTTCAGATTCGCCGCCCATCAGGCCGGCCTCAGGGAATCCTGAACATGGGTGTGCAGCTTCTAGACAATACAATGCGAAGTATGCCTTTGTATACTGAGCTCAGCGCTTCTGCTGTTGGTTTCAATGACCTTATTGATGCAAAGACCAATAAACAGAGCATCGAGGAGAAGACAGCCAAGTTGCGTCGTACGCAGAGTGACCATACTGATTTCACCACTACCGCCGATGAGTTTGGCGTGAAAGGAAGTCTCAACGCTAAGTCATCGGTGGTCAATGGCAGTTCATTGGTTAATTCTTCCACATTAAAAACCAGCAGCAGAGATAAAGATACTGGGACCAGCGGCAATGGCAACGGAAGCATGGTGAACGGATCACTTTGCTCCGATGTGGGGCCTTCGGCGTCTGTAGTGGCGGCAGCAATTGCAAAAGGATTGATTAAAACGCCAGGAAATGAAGGTATTCCGAACAAAAGCGGAGGAAGCAGCTCCATCATTGAGGGTTGGACAGAGAACGATAGTGTGGAAGGCCTAAGAACAAAGCTGGAGAGATGGAGAACAGAACTTCCCCCGATTTACGATAACGATGCCAATAAAATGATGTCAAAAAGCAGACGGAAGCACCACCGGAGGAGAAGATCGGATGGTCCAGGGTTGTTTACATGTTTTGGTAATGTTTTTGGATGTGAGATTTCGATTACTTGTGGAGGAGGTAGCAGCAAGAAGTATGGAAACGGCAAGGTTCGTCACTTAAGTTCTGTGGACAGTGAATCATATTTGTGAGAAAGAATTGTACTGATCACCTGGAAAACAATAAGTTGAACCGAACAGGGATGTAATTAACTGTTGCTGAAGATTTGAAATGCGAATGTATGCTGATCAATTAATTGCAGGAATGTTTCTTGTATTTTCTTGGGGGGGATATCATTGTGCAAACTGCATAGGCCAAGGATGAGTGTAGAATCAAAGGATGCGCACTGGTGAGGAAGGATAGGAAGATTATCAGAGTTTTTTTTTTTTTCCTTTCCATTTTGTATTTTCTTTCCAAGAAAACATAAAAATTATGATCCTTGAATGGCATGGGCTTACATTATCTTATATACAGTTTGAATCCATTTTATTTTGGACGCACAAATTGTTTTTGGCAATCTTTGCTTTCTAGCCATTGGCAAGGGGAAACAAGAAAACAAAGGATCTTCTCCTGTGTATATATTTGAGACTTCGAAACATTAAAACTTACTTGGATGCACATGGTCAATCTTTTAAAATTTATCTCAAAATAAATCAATCATAATCCAACCCCAGCAGAGCATGACTGGAATTTTATTCTTATAACTTTTTAGTGAACTTAATATAAAATTTGATTGAATTACATTGCATTATGGCCTACTAAATATAACATAAGAAGATTGATTAGCGTATAATATAAAAAACAAGCTATTCCCTCTCCCTAGCTTTAATCTAAGCCTATTTGGAAGTTAGATTGACAATGGCAAAAAGTCCTATATATTGCCAAAAGAGTAGCTTGCAAAAAGGCTGAGAAGCCTAATCATTTAATACTCTTTATGGCCATGTGTGTTTCAGTCAAGAATCTTTCTTAACTTCAACACCCAGAAGGATAGGCAGTCTTAATCAATCCAAAGTATCACTTGAGAAATCTGACCAACGCTATCTAACTGTCGAAATAAACGCATTTGGCAAGAGGCCACCTCTCAATCATCTTTGATACTAATTTCTTTACTTTCACCGAACCACCCTCCTCTTTTTGTCAGCCATACAGTCAGCAGGGCCCCACTGAGACGATAAAAACAAGAATTCTCTGTAGGCCGAATTGTAGAAGGCAACCCTCCTCCCACTTCTCTCTCTCTCTCTCTCTCTCTGATGTCTCATGGCTAATAGTAAATTAAAGTCCAAACAACTCAGTGAAGAATCAAGGGAAACCACTATCCAGTATAGAGAGTGTAGACGTAACCATGCAGTCTTGATTGGCGGCTATGCAGCAGATGGGTGTGGAGAGTTCACACCAAAAGGTGATCAAGGTACTAAAGAAGCTCTTCTTTGCGAGGCCTGTGATTGTCACAGAAATTTTCATCGAAAAGAGTTCATCAAGAATGGTACAGCTCTTCTTGGTAGCCAACATTTTCCTCCTCCACATGGACTATACTATCCTATGTGGAGAGAGGGAAATGCTCCTGGGTTTTATCCATTACCTCCACTTTCTTCACAGCCTCAACTTTCTCCTTATTGTCATTGTCACTGGCAGCAGAATGTGCAGAACCTGGTCTGTGATGAAGAGTCGGTGACATGTAATGGAAGCCAGAATGATGGGCAGATGAAGGCAGGGAAAAGACATAAAAGGAAACTCTTATAAATGCCAAACAAGAAAAGAGCGGCCATTATTATCACCACCGCTAAATTGTCCCTCTATCTAGCGTAGAGTCTTTGGACCAACATGGGGCCTTGCCCTTTTGTTGAAATGTCAACGGTCGTTCCCTTGCAGGTAATTGTGCTCAAGTTATATTTGTCTCTTTTTTTTTATTGGGTTTTGTTGAAGCACAAATTTTTACCTTTTTAGTAATAGTTAGTCCCAATTGCTCTTGTTTTTGTTTGGGATTGAAAGAGAAAACAGGAAAGGAGTATCTTAAGGGATGGATATTCTTTATTCAGGCCCCATTCTGGAGCTTAAGAAGGGAGAGGAAGGTTAAGGTGTAAAATATATGCATAAACAGATGCACTCATCAATTTATTCATGTACACTTTAAACAGCAACAAGTCATGCAACTCTCTTGCTTTCTCTCATTCATGTAATGCAATTCTCAGTCCAAAACCAAAGCCATCCTAGTGCAAAAATTTGAGATCAAACAACTCCACCATTCTTTTTCAGCGTTGTCCACTCCCCTTTGAAAATCAGAATAAGGATACGCCTGAGAACTAATCACTATCAGAAGAGTATGGACTGTTTGAGTTGTCATCGGAATCTGAGGAATCATCACTGCCGGAATCATAAGTCCCTCCAACCCAATTGAATTCTGTTGAAGCCATACATAATGGCACCAATACTGCCTTTACTTCATCCTGGTTGAAGTCAGGATTCTTCATGCATTCAACAGTTATCTCCTTGAGGATAGGCGAATTTGCCAGCACAAATTGGATAAACCTCATCTCAAAATCTTTACCATGGAAAGATCTCAATGTCACTTTCTGCAATTGGTTCAAGGATAAAGGAAGATGATTTTGCTCTTCCCAAAATTGTAGAATAGGTTCAGAGACAGCTTCATTTTTGCAGCTGCATGCCTGCATGATAAAATGAGATCATCAACCGTTCCACAATCATCCAGACAAGGAGTGATCCACAAAAGAAATAGAGTAGTCTTCTAGCTACTTAACACTCACTTTTATATCAAGTATTTGTAAGTTTAAGGCTCCTCCAATCAAAGAGAGCAAACTTGCAACTTCATCCACCTTTTCGAAACAAAATGCGTTGATTCCAAGGGTCCTCAGATGGCTATAAGAATTTGAAACTTCATTAAATGTATCACCTGCATCCAAGAACTAGAAGCAAAAGCAGACATTAAAAAAATCAGCACCATTATTTTCCAAAAATGTGCCCAACACAATCTAATAAGTGTTCTTACCTTCTGAAATCGACATCGCACATAAAGCTCCTTAATTAGAGGTGGAAGACCACGGAATTTGAATCTTAGATCAAACTGGTTATTCTCAGAACCAATTCGATATAAATTGATAGACAAAACCTCGAGAAGTGGGGTATTGAAACACATAGATTGGAATTCTCCATCAAAGCAAAAATACTTGAGTTTGGGGACATTGATGTGAAGATGATCAATGCAGCTCAAGTTTCTTACAGTCAATTGTTCAAGAAGAGGGCATCTAGAAATAAGACTTTCAAAAATGGCAGTTGCTATGTTAACTTTGTTCAACTTAAGGCTAATAAGATTATGAAATCCTTTGAATGAATGTGCCTGTTTAATCTCAAAATGGCGGAGGCTTAACTTTCTCAACTGCTGACAAGAAAACAAATCAGATGGTACTTCATTGTGCTGACCTCTGCGGATAATGAGGGACAGTTCCTTAATTGACTTCTGCAATAGACTCCATATCCACAACTTCATGTTGTAACAGTCTTTCACTTTTTCAACAGACACAGAAAATTTCTCAATATTCCCTTCATGTCTAATGAGGATATAATTGATTATGCCCTCAAGCTTCCGTTGTGACCTTTCATGGAAAAAGTTCTCATCAACTATAATATGTGGCACCGTATGCCATTTTTCCTTCCACTTCTTTGACAATGTACTGGTCCTCGCAGCGTCTTTTAGTGGCAAACATGCTAGGATGTGGTCTATTACATTGCTTGGAAGGTCACTGATTCTATCTAAAGCACCACCAACACAAATTCTCTCCATTATAGTTTATATGTACTGAAACCCAAGCCTACAATTGAATAAATCAAATCAATTATCTTTGGGACAGCTTTTCTTAGATTACACAAACATAGGCATTGCAGGGTACAACTTATTAACACTTTCATGAATTAGATCCCAAAAGCACAAAGAACAAGAGATAATGATCATCTCCAGTTGTCCACACTATAAAGTGAAAAACAATATAAAACCGTGAACCTAGTCATGAGGTCATTTGACATGAACAAAATTAATTGGATTGTCTTCTCAAAGAAAAAAAAAATAATTAATTAAATTCACCTAAGAATATTACATCTTTCTCTGCTATAAGTCTATTTACACATTGAACTAGAGTCATGGTGATTAATTTTTAGGTAATTTATCAACAATATTCATTCAAACATTCACGAACAAAAGAGTGCTGCTGCAATTATAATAGCTTAGCTCATGTGTGTTGTTCTACTTCTTTCTTATCATCAAAGTTAGCGCAAAAAGAAACAATTTATCATATGTTTGAATGGCTCCCTGATTAGCTCCAGTCTTGAAAGTGTCAAAAAGACGCATTCAGTTTCCATTAACATCAAATCCGTCTTTCCTCATTGCTTAATCCAACTACCAGATTCCCTCAATTCCAACATGTAATATCCATCAAGTTATTAGTTACAGCATTCAATAAAGAACTAAATAGTACAAGAGGATTTTTTTTCCAGGAACAATTTTCCAAATAATTTTTAGTTTTCCAGGAAAAATTTTGGTGTCCATTTTCCGATAAACAGGCAGGGGAGAAGTGCATCTCATTATCTGAAAATACTTCCCAATAAATAATCATCAAATAGTCACCCAAAAATAACAAAAAAGAGATCTTTAATTCAATCAATTGAAAAGCGACAAGAGACGAAAACCCTAGAAATCAGAGACAAATCTTTTCCAGAACGAAACAGAAGAAAACAAAACAACAACAGGAACAGGCATCTAACATTCCAAATTTGCTTTCTTCTCCAAGAAATCTTAGAAAACAAGCTCAATTGATTAAAAAAAATGAAGTTAAGGCCATAAGAGTACCTGGATTATCTCTAGAAAAAATTGCTGCTTTCAGTGCCCCTAGACAGCTTACTGGGCTTGCACTGAACAGGATATTTCTAGACCTACATAAAGCAAAAGAAGCGAATGGTGAACTCTATAGGAAGGGAATCAAAGCAAGGAAATTTCTTAATGCCCACACAACAAAGCGGTTGCAATTTCCATGAATCTTACTTAGTCAAAAGTAAAATCCTTTTCAACAATATCTTCTAATACTCACTGCTGATTAAAGAAAGGAGCCAATATCCTGATCACACAAATTCATTCTTCCACAGAGAACTTATCCAGCTCACTCTGGTATAAGGCGGCAAGAAAAACTACGCTTGATTTGATCTAAATTGTCGTTATTTGTACATTTTAGTCTTTCCACTTTATAACCAGAGAACCCCACAAACCCAAAATGCTCAAACAATTTTCGAAAAAGTTTTTTGACGAATGATGTTCATGACTCAAAAGGTCAAGGAATTTTCCATCGAGTAAACAATTTGGGAAAAGGATTGATTGGAAACTTGACATGGGTGGGCAAATATAGGATTAATTATTAAAAAAAATTTAAAAATAATATATATTTACAAATCTATTTTAATTTTTAAATTATTTAAAAAATAGTAGTTACTTGGTAAAAAATGAATTTTCTTGATATGCTAAATCAATATTTTTTGTTACAAGATGCATTTATTCATTTTCAATAGCATTCATAAAAATATATAGTTGTACATCTTTAAAAATATTATTTTTAATAATATTTTTAAAAGCTCATAATATATATTTTTAAAAATATTACTCTTAACAATATTTTTAAAAGTATATAAAATAAAAAATAAAATTATTTAAAAATATATTATTATTATTTTTATTATATTTTTTATTTTTATTTAATTATTTTTCTTTAAATGAGTATACGATAAATATATATTTTAAAATTATTTAATTAAAATGATTTTTAGAATTTTACAATTATTTAAAACTAAAAACAAATACAAAAATAAAACAATTATAATATCATAAGAATTTGTCTAATGGACGTTTTGGAAATTCTATTTTCTTTTTAGTGTGTTTTAGATTTTTTTTTTAGGGTAAACTCTAATATAATTTTCAAAATTTGATAAAATTAATAATTTAGTCCCTATTTTTAAAAATAAAAAAAGTTAGTTTCAAAAATAGACGTTATTAAGTGAAAACAAAATGTAAGGTTAAGTATTCTGGTGCATCTCTGATTGAGGTCGGGGAGTGCGACAGACATGCCCAGGGGCTGGTTCTTCGGGGTCTCATATCAATTATGTGTCTATTACTGAGTCATGTGTGTCTATCTACTGACAAAAAAAAAAATATTAGTTTTGTTGAGAGATTGATTCATTTGCTCAATTTTTGTCTAATCGAACATTAATTATAATAAAAATATCAAAATACTCTTAATCCTATTTTTAATATTTTTGATATTTTGTTTTATTAGCATAATAATATCTTAGATTTAAACTTTATATTCAATTAATTAATAAATTTTATATTTAAATAATAATGTTAAATTTATATTTAAATATATTATTTAAATATAAAATATAATATATACACATATTATGAATAAAATATAATAAATATATATATATATATATATATATATATATATATATATATATATATATATATATATATCATATACTCATTAAAAGAAAAATGATTAAACAAAAAAAGAAACACAAACACAAAAAATAATTATACACCTTTAAATAATTTTATCTTTTATATCTAATTCTGAAAATATCATTGAAAGTGACGTTTTTAAGAGTATATGTTACATACTAATAAAAATGTCATTGAGAATGGTGTTTTTAAAAGCATATGGTGACCACTTTAGAAATTGCCACTTTAGAAATGGCCACTTGTCAAATGAAATGACCACGATTACTCCCAAAGAGGAAGGATCGTAGTAAGAGAATAGACTCGTCGAGTCTTGATAGGGTAAGTCCAAAGTCAAGAAAATGGCTTGGTAGTTACGACCACTACCTTTTAAGGGCATAACAAGCTTTTCTAATTACTCAACCATCTACTTAAAATATGTTTTAAGTCATCTTAAGTAGTTTGGATGGCTTTAAATAATCAACTAAATGCATTTAATTAACATTGTCATGAGTTCTCAACTTTTTTAATGAATCTCGAGTTGTATGAAATTAAAGAAAAGTTGAAGTCGACCACTTTCTAGCAGTTACTCTGATGCTCAAATTAGAGAATATTTTAAAGATTCTTAGCAATGAAATAGTAGAATGCTCAAGAGTGTAAAAAGCATACCTTGATAAGTATCTTTGACTTATATATAGTATTTTAGAAATTATTAACCCTATTTTAGAGGTTCTCTAACAAATTTCCAACTACTCATTTTAGCATACAGATACACACTTTTTCGTATTAATTGAATTGTTCTTGGTGAGAATCATACTCGCCATACTCAATCATTTTTATCTTCAAGTCACATCATATTGAGCTCACTTTGTTAAGCTATCATCATCATATCAAACTCCACTCTTATTTAGATGATGATCGAAACAGTAATGTTTTGGCCGATCTTCTGGGTAAGTTATGTTGGAGGTCGATCTTTTATGTTCGGGTTGGTCCAATATTAAATCTAACCCACATGAGATTGGACAATATAATTAATGTTCAGGAGCTTGAGGAAACCCCTCATGTAGAACTCCGAACAAGTTATCCCATAAAGACCTAGACCCCTATATGATCATTACTGACATCCTAGTATAACAATAACAGCCATCACTTGAAGACTCACTAGAAGAGACCTTCGTTCAAGTCCTGCATCGATACCTCACCCGCCATATTTCATCCACTTGGCACTTCCTCATTGGATAGAAGATCATATAACTCTCCTCAAGTTCAAGGTATAAACACATCCTCATGAGAAGGGAGCTTAAGAGGGGAGAGGAAGATTAAGCGTAAAATATACGTATAAACAGATGCATTCATTAATTTATTCATGCAAACTTTAAACAGCAACAAGTCATGCAACTCTCTTGCTCTCTCTCCTTCATGTAATGCAATTCTCAGTCCAAAACCAAAGCCAATCTGCCAAAAGGTTAAGTGCAAAAATTTGAGATCAAACAACTCCACCATTCTTTTTCAGTGTTGCCCACTGCCCTTTGAAAATCAGAATAAGGATGCCAGAGAATTAATAATCACCAAAAGTGAGAGAATGAACTGTTTAAGTTGTAAGCGGAATCCGAGGAATGAACACTGCAGGAATCACAAGTCCCTCCAGCCAAATGGAATTCTGTTGAAGCCACACAAAACGGCACCAATAATAACTTTACTTCATCCTGGTTGAAGTCAGGATGCTTCACGCATTCAACAGTAATCTCCTTGAGGATAGGTGCATTTGCCAGCACAAATTGTATAAACCTTATCTCAAAATCTTTACCATGGAAAGATCTTACTGTCACTTTCTGCAATTGGTTCAAGGATAAAGGAAGATGATTTTGCTCTTCCCAAAACTGTATGATAGGTTCAGAGACAGCTTCATTATTATTATTACAGCCGTTTGCCTGCATAATAAAATGAGATCATCAACTGATCCACAATGATCCAGACAAGGAGTGATCCACAAAAGAAAAAGAGTAGTCATCTGGCTACTTAACACTCACTTCTATATCAAGCATTTGCAAGTTTAAGGCACCTCCAATCAAAGACAGCAAACTTGCGACTTCGTCCACCTTGTCAAAACAAAATGCGTTGATTACAACTGTCCTCAGATGGCTATAAGAAGTTGAAACTTCAGTAAATGTATCACCTGCGGCCAAGAACTAGAAGCAAAAGCAGACATTAACAAAATCAGCACCATCTTTTTCCAAAAATGTGCCCAACACAATCTAAGAAGTTTTCTTACCTTCTGAAATCGACATCGCACATAAAGCTCCTTAATTGCAGGTGGCAGACCGCGGATTTGGAATCTTAGATCAAACTGGTTATTCTCAAAGTCACAATCAATTCGATATAAATCGATAGACAAAACCTCAAGAAGTGGAGTATTGAAACACAGAGATTTGAATTCTCCATCAAAGCAAAAATACTTGAGATTGGGGACAATGATGTGAAGATGATCAAAACAGCTCAAGTTTTTTATAGTCAATTGTTCAAGCAGTGGGCATCCAGAAATAAGCCTTTCAAAAATTGCCGTTGATATGTTAACTTTGTTCAACTGAAGGCTAATAAGATTATGAAATCCTTTGAATGAATGTAACAGTTTAACCTCAAAACGGCGGAGGTTTAACTTCCTCAACTGCTGACAAGAAAACAATTCAGATGGTACTTCATTGTACTCACCTCCCCAGATAATGAGGGACAGTTCCTGAATTGACTTCTCTGATAGCCTGCATATCCACGACTTCATGTTGTAACAGTTTTTCACTTCTTCAACAGACACAGAAAATTTCTCAATTTTTCCTTGATGTCTAGTGAGGATATAATTGATTATGCCCTCAAGATTCCGTAGTGACCTTCCATGAAAATGGTCATCATCAACTATAATATGTAGCATTGTATGCCAAATTTCCTTCCACTTCTTTGACAATGTACTGGTCCTCACAGCGTCTTTCAATGGCAAACATGCTAGGATGTGGACTATCACATTGCTTGGAAGATCACTGATTCTATCTGAACCACCACCAACACAAAGTCTCTCCATTATAGTTTATATGCACTGAAACCCAAGTCTGCAATTGAAATATATAAATCAATTATTTTAGGAACAGCTTTGTTTAGATGACGCAAACATTGGCATTGCAGGGTACAACATATTGACACTTTCATGAATTTAATCCTTTTATTACATTTTAATTTCTCACTATTTATTATTTATTACAAAATTAAAAAGTTGCATAAGACTTAAATGTCAATTTTTTTAAAAGTTGGGGGGGCATTAAGGTAATTTAGCTTTTGTTTAAAGGACTATCATAACCCTAATTTTTTGTCAATATCTCAGGGGGACCCAATGGTGAGTCAGTCTCTGTCTCTGAGTTTACATCAACATCAAGCATGTCTTTCCTCATTGCTTAATCCAACTACCAGATTCCCCTCTATACCAACATGTAATATCCCTCAAGTTATTAGTTACAGCATTCATTAAAGAACTAAATAGTATAAGATAAAAACACTAGAGTTCTTACACTGAAAACCCTAGATCTTTGATTTCAATCGATTGAAAAGCGACAAGAAATGAAATCAGAGTCTGATCTTTTCCATAACGAAACAGAGGAAAATAAAACAACAACTGGAACTCGCATCTAACACTCCAAATTTGCTTTTTCTCCAAGAATTCGTAGAAAATAAGCTAAAATTGATTTTAGAAAAAAAAAAGTTAAGGATATAAGAAAGGTACCTGGATCGTCTTTAGAAAAAATTGCGGCTATCAGTGCCCTAGCAAGTTTACTGGGCTTCCACAGATAGGATATATAGGAAGGGAATTAAAGGAAGGAAACTTCTTGATGCCCACACCGCAACGTGGGTGCAATTTCCATGAGTCTTGCCAAAACAAAAGTCCAATCTTTTTAAATAATGTTCTCCATTGCCAACATACTGCAACCACTGTCTTACTAAGACAAAAGGGAAATCTTTTTAAACAATATCCTCCAATTCCCACCTCCAGCAACTGCTGATTGAATGAGTACAAAAACAAAAAAAAAAAATACATATATTTTATTGATGTATTATGGTTGGTCCCCAGTAAAAATTTTTTTAGTTCCGCCTCTGCTGGATAGTAAATCCTTATTCAAGATCAAGAGGAAGAGAACATCAAAGACCTAATAAATCCACCACAGGTTTAGTTATAAATGTATTATAATTTACAGTCTCCCATAAGAAAAATGAAGCGATTTATTTTTTGGAGTAAATAAAAGAAGAATATGGGCACAATCAGCTTCAACACAGGTCCCAGCACAAAGAGAATATGCATCAACATCATTAAATGTTGAACAATCAGCCAAGTTTCATCATGAGATCTTCATTACTAAGTTCATAAAAAACAAGAGCAGGGAAAAGAACAAAAGCACCAGAAACACATTTAGATACAGTTCCAACTATAGCAACAAGTCATATAATAGCACAACCAATTCTAGCAGCAACACAAATATCCAACAAGCAAGATGCACGTTTACAAACACAATAATGAAGCAAACAAAAGACAAGAGGCACAAATACCTCAGCCATTCATACAAATGTTGGGAGGAGTTCCAATACCAATCACAACAGAGCATGAAGTAAATTGGGAATCAGGGGTGCATTCAAGCCATTTGAACATCATGATAAGGCAATGCATACTTCACAACAAATGGAGACAATTTCACTCAAATGGTTCACAACTAGAGACTCAATAGTTTTGATGAATGATGGCTTGTGTATTGCTAGTTTGAGCATTTGATGAAAACTGCTTAATGGCTTAGTTACTTTGATGATATTTATATAGAGAACATATTATGATTATGTTAACTATATATATGAGTATTGTATTCATTCCTTTACACAGCATCACAAAGATATTGAATTAGGGAAAACAGTCAAGTGCTTTCATAATTAAGTATTTACAAACAAATATATACAACGAAGAATGTTGATATCCAACATTCTAAACTCAATTTTTCATGGTCCAAAGCAGTTCACTTGAAAAAAAAAAAAAAAAAAAAAAAAAAAAGCTCCTACACCTAAGGACCCATAACATCTAAACACTAGGAAGATACAGCATAGCTTTGTTCCTCTTTCCTGCCAAGAAGCAAGACAATCCAACTACAAACATCAGCGAAATGAAGAACAAACACTTTAGTAAGGTCTTCAGTAGCTTCAATTCCCTTTTAAGCTTAACTAATTGCTCAGTTAATTTTGCATTTGAAGTTACAAGTTCCAATATATGGTTATCACTCTTAGCTTGCTCGTCTGTGACAACCTTGAGCTTCTGTGTAAGCACATCATTCATTATACTGAGCGACTTAATCTTAGCATTTGCATCAATCAACTTTTGCTCCAATTCACACGCTCTTGTCGAAATAACCCGGTGCTCAGCTTCTTGGCTCTTCAATCTATTCTCAAGTGCTTTCTTCTGTGATCGCAGTCTGTTAATCAACTCCTTTGGACGACCAACAATCTCAGGATCAAACCATTGACAAAATCCACAGTCGCCACGCTACAAAATCAACAAGCAATTTCATTAGAGCATCAGACTTAAATGAGAAATGACTATAATATCAACATTTTCACAGAAATTTTTATGGATTAAACTTCACCTGCCACATTTGACATCTCAAGAATCTACGCCCAGGATTGTCGGTCTCCCAAGAGGTGTACAACTCTGGACATAAGCCATGCTTGCAATGCATAACTGGTTGTGGCTCTGAGAATGTTGTGATCGATTTTAATTCTCCACTCATCCTTGTTACTTCGAAAATCCTAGAGCTGTGAAAAGAGAGCAATGAGGATATAAGATTATGAGAAAATGGGTCAAATTGAAGTGTTAATTTCGTTTTTACTCTATTAAATGGGTCCTCAAATGACTATATTTCTTCCCTTTTTTTCTTTTATTCTTTTTTTATTCATGACCATGATTCAACCTGATTAAAAGCTAGAGTATATCCTACAATATTAACTATTCTAATAGTTGTTAGTTGTTTTAATAGTTGTTAGTTGTTTTAATAGTTGTTAGCTATTTATATAACTGTTAAAGTAGAAGTATTTAGTAAAAATAACCCTTAGATTAGTTGTTAGATGTAAAAATAGTGATAAAATCTGGTTGACTTTAATCAAAACGCTCACTCAATCTCTAAAAGATAGAATTGATAGTTTTTCATGAATCACTATAAACACTACATCACCGAACAGCATAAATAAGAGAAGTAGTGTTTTGACTCTGATCAAAATGTTAAACACTAGCATAAAAGTAATTGCCAAACAGAACCAATATTATATATAAAAAAAAAAGCTCATGAAAAAATTATCAAAAACCACAATAAATAAAGATTTTTTATGGTATTAGGCATTAAAAAACAGGAGCAAGATTAGAACCAATCTCCTTTGAAATTAATGTGCTTATCATATGAATTGATTAGTTTTTCATTTTAAGTCTAGCACAAATTTTCATGGGCCAACATTCTACTATAAAATATTAATGAAGTAAAAGCTTCTAAGCCCAACTGAATTTGAGAATGATAATGACCAAAATTTAATATACACCCTTTGGTCAAAATGTTCAAAACAAGACAAATTAGGGCAATTATCTTTCCTCCCACCAAACAAGACTGAAGACTCCACCAACCAAATTAAAATGTATTGTGTTCTCATAGAAATTTAGCAATCCAAACAAAACCTATCTGGCAGTATGTGTATTAATAATATTTAGGGTAAAATTATTAAAATTTCATTTTAAAATAATATTTAGCCGGAACCCATTTTAAAAATAATAAAAAAATCATATTTTATATATATTTATTAAGAACTAAATGAAAGTTTATTTGGCAAACTCAGCAAAATTTTAATAAATTATTATAATTTAATATTAATATTCTGCATGTGTACTCTAAAAATTATAATTTTTCAATATGTAAATTAAGAATGTATTTGACATTATTATTATTATTATTATTAAAATTGCTATAAAAAAACACCATTTTAAATATATTAATTACAAATTATTAAAAATAATTTAAAATTAAATTTAAGCATATATTACTAATAAAAATTTAAAATAATTTCGACATTAAAAATTTCACAAATAAATGACGCTTGATATAATGAAATTCAAATTGGCAAGTATGCAAGACACAAACAACAATTTCTCATAAAATATGCCCATATATAGTAAATTTAGCCATAAAAGGATTATTCATCATCTAATATTTCAAATCCTTAAATTATATAAAGTTAATTAAAAATTTTTATATAAGAATATTAAAAACACTTCAATCACAAAATTATAGCAGCAAATAAAAGATGGCAAGTAATTTGATTTTATTTAATTAAAAACAAATATAATAAATGAAGATGATGAAAAAGGGAATGTTATAACATCTGTATATTTATAGCAAGAGGTATTTTAAAGAAAAGGCATATATCACTTTTCTTTTAAAACTTGTTACGTTTCACCTTTAATAAATCTTTTCATTTATATTAATTATTATTTAATTATTTAATTTATTTTTTAATTATTATTAT
This sequence comes from Hevea brasiliensis, assembly GCF_030052815.1. NCBI lineage: Eukaryota > Viridiplantae > Streptophyta > Magnoliopsida > Malpighiales > Euphorbiaceae > Hevea > Hevea brasiliensis. The sequence goes on along the minus strand of NC_079497.1, from coordinate 5,299,948 downwards.
TATCTATAATATTACGTTGGCATTTTATAATTTAAATTATTATTTTTTTTAATTTAATTTTTAAAAATTAAGACATTTTATATTTAAATATAATATTTAAAAATTATTTACATTATTTTATAAATATTAATTATTATTTAATTTTTTATTTCTCTTTTAATTATTATTATTATTATTATTTATAATACTACCTTAACATTTATGATTTAAATTATTATTTTTTTTACATTTTGATTTTTAAAAATTAAAACATTTTATGATTAAATATAATATTTAAAAATTATTTATATTATTTTTTTTTATAAATTCATTTATATAAAAATATTATTTGCCACATGTTATCCTCAATAATAATAATACTAACAATAATAATAATAAAAAATTATTGATGGCTATTAGTTTAAAGAAAATTCACCATTAATTTGTGATTTCATAATCAATCATAAATACTCTCATTTATACTAATTATTATTTTTTTATTTCTCTTTTAATTATCAATATTATTTACAATACTACCTTAATATTTATGATTTAAATTATTATTTTTTTTAAATTAAATTTTTAAAAATTAAGAACTTTTATTATCAAATACAATATTTAAAAATTATTTATATTATTTTTTATAAATTTATTTAAGCAAAAATATTATTTGCCACATGTTACCCTCCATAATAATAATAATAATAATAATAATAATAATAATAATAAAAGTCATTGATAGATATTAATTTAAAGAAAATTGACAATTAATTTGTGATCTTATAATCAACTATCATATAATTTAATCTTCATTAAATTATTTCATATTTTTAATAAATATTTTTGTTATATTTTTATATTTTCTATTATTTTTATTATGAAATATTTATTAAAAAAATTGAGAGATAAAAAGTGTCGTCTACATAAAAGGTTATAAAAATAAAATATAAAAAATTAACTTATTTATAATTAATATGTATTATTTTTTATGTTAATAATTTAATATTTTTTGTTTCACTTTTCTAAGATTAATTATTATTATTATTATTATTATTATTATTATCATCAATTAATGGCCATTTAATTGAAATGGCTAAGTAAATAGAAAATATTTTATTATTATAAAAATTAAATTTGAATGTTTTTATTATTATTTTTTAATTAAATAATATTTAATTATAAATTAAATTTTCATTTAAATAGTTTTATTTATTTTTTTATATAAAGTATCTCATATGAGATATGTGATAAACATCAAACAATCTTCTATCACTAAATATTTTCATTTTACCTAAATGCACTGAAATCTTCTTTTATAAGTGTTTTTTTAATTACTTCTTTCAAAAGTTATTGATTATCATTTTTAAATTTTATTTTATTTAAATATATTTAATTAATGTGTATTTAATTATTATTTTTAATGAATTTCTCATTTAATATTTCTTAAACTTTTGGATATTTTATTTTATTATAATTATATATCTAATGCAATTATAACTAATATTTTTATTATCCATGTGTTATTATGATTGATTTTTAATATAATTGTTTTTAAATTTTAATTAAATATCTATTCTATCAACTATAGAAGTATAATTTTAAAAATAAATTGCAAATATGATTGCATTAAAAATTTAATTACAAATAAATATGATTAAAAAAATTAAAGTTACAGCATTAAAATTATGAAATCTGTCTTTTAAAAATAGTAAATATTTTTAATATTTATTATATTAATAGAAAATAATGATATTTTTAAATTTTAATTTTTATAAAATATATTTATTTTTATATTATAAATTTATGTTAAATGATAATCATTTTTGTCAAATAATTATTTTATAAAAAATATATCAGACTAATAAAAGAAATTTACACTTAAATATAGTATTTTTAAAAAATAATACAATAGAATGTTACTTTTATTTAATAATAATATTATATATTTTCATTATTATTAAAATTAAGTAATTTAATTCATTATTAATAATTTAATTTTTTTATTATATTAATAACAAAAAAATTATATTTATGTATTTTTAAAATAATATTATTTTTTCATTAATATGTTTTGTAATTTACAAAAAATAAATATCAATTTACATAAATTATGAGATAAAATATAAAAATTTTATGAAATTTAAATTATTTTTTAAACAAAGTACTTTTATTACATTTTAAACAAAATAATCATGAAAATTACTATTATATATGTATAAAAAAATTAAATATATATATTAATTAATGACATCATAAATTAATTAAAATTTTATTATTATTATAATAAGTAAAAATTTATTCAAATTAAATTAAATAAGAGAAAAAATTTAATTTAAAATTAATTTAATAATAATAATTTACCTTATTTAAAATATAATTAAAAATTAATTTAAAAATAAAAATTATAAATTACCCATGCATAATATGGACATTATGCTAGTACTATGATAATTCAAATTAATGAAAATTAAAAAAAAATTAAAAAAAAAAAAGAGAAGAAGAAGGAGGTTGAGAGGCTAAAGAATGTCAAACAATTTTCCATTGAGGAAATAATTTGAGAAAATTGGTTTAAAAAATAAAATGGGAGAAAGGGCATTCAGGGCAAATAGACAATAATAATAATAATAATAATAATAATAATAATAACAATAATAATCAAACACAACAAGGGTTAGGGTGAGTTTAATAATAATAATAAAAATAATAATAATCAAACACAACAAGGGTTAGGGTTTCTTCAATTAAAAGTAAAATAGATGATTAGTTGTGCCCCAAGTGTGATTTTAAACTATGTAGCCATAAGAGAATGAGAAAGCTAAATTAGCAGCATCAAAGAAAGAATGGAAATAGAAGAAATAAAAGGACATAATGCATTCTATGGAGAGCTTGACTGACCTCTTCTTCCATGTTCCTCCTGTGTGGCTAAGGAGGGTGTGGGTTCCCTTATGTTTGTGGAAGTGAAGTTGAGTGCAGCACGGAAATGTGCATGAAGTTATTTGCCAATTTATAGGGACGGGATTGAAGGGGCTGCTTAACGAGCAAGATGAAGCTGACAAGTGATTGAGAATTGGCTTGGAAGTTGAAGGGTGCAATCCTGGGGCCTTTGCGGGCCAGAGTCCTGTCCTGTCCTGTCCTTTCTGCTTAAGCAGGAAGGTTTTTATTTTATCACAATATCCATTTCATTCAAATAAAACAAATCGAGAACAAAACTATAAACCTAACTACAATATGTTTAAATTTTCAAATAATATTCAATGTTTATATAATTTGAAAAAGAAAAAATTAATAGATTAGGGATAAGTGAGCCACTAAAATTAGGTGAAAAAAAAATATTAAAAACTATCCGTAAGTCTTAAAAAGATATACAACATAAGTTTATTGAGATCATCTATAAATTAGTAATTTAAATTATTTTAATATTAAAAAAATATTGGTCCAAAAGAGGAAACACTACTTGATATGACATTTATTCTCTTCTCAAATACAAAAAAAAAAAAAAAATTCTAGGGAGATTAAAGATGAAGCAATAAAAGAGGGCATAAAGTTCTCATTAAATGCGTAAAACTTATATAAAAAAATAAATAGATAAGAGAGAAATATGAGGAAAAAGAAGAAAGAAGAAGAAGACAATGAAAGATGATGGAAGTGAGAAGGAAGGAGGGGAAAGAAAGGGAAAAAGGGAGGATTTGTCACTAAGAAATCAACCCCTTCCTAAAGTTATTTTTTGTGTTGAGAAAGTTTTTAGGGAGAGAAAGCTTGGAGAAAATAATAATAATAATAATAATAATAATAATAATAATAATCCTTAGGCAGGAAGTTGGAATTAGGACGATCATAATATGGTTAAAATTGAAAAAAAAATTAGTCAAATTGATTTAATTTAGAAATTTAGTTTAGTTTGTTTTTTATTTAATAAATTCAGCGATTTAGTTTTATATTTTGAGAAAAAAAAATGATAGAATTAAATTGAACGATTTATTTTTTTAATTAATTATTAATAAGCTTTAAATTAAAGTTAAAAATAAAAATACAATTGAAAGTAGATTTAAAATAAGTCTAAATAAGTAAAAAAAATAAATAAATATAAAGCTCAAATCGATAAATTGAAATAAATTGACCTCACCAAACCAATTTAATTTAATTTTCCTCTTAATTCAATTCAGTTTAAGCTATCAAAAAATTTAATTTATTTGATTTGATTTGATTTTCTCTGTAATTTAGCTCGATTCAACTAAATATGTTAAAATTTTAGTTTATTTGATTTTTATTTTTTTAAATTGAGCTTAAATCAAATTGCTCGATGTTCATTTTTATTGGAATTAAAAAATATAATTAGGTTAAATATATAATGTGTTTGAAGTTGCAATTAGACCTGTCACAGTCTACTTTCAATTTTAATTTAAAATTAAATTGGACCTAGAATCATTTTTACAATTGAATTGATTAAAATCGATTTTAAATTGAATTAGATCAAAAATAGATGAAATTGAATTGTACTTTTATTAGTTCATAAATTCATCTCTTATTTGTATTTTTATATGTAGTAATTATAAAACACGTTATTATATGTGCATTGAATAATTTATATTTTATAATATATAATTATTTTATTCACACATATATAAAAAAATAACAAATTTAATTAATTAAGTTAAAATATCAAAAATTACGATAATAATAATAATATTATAATTTAATTAATGTAATACAAAATACAAATATCTAAAATATTTCCAAAATTTTCAAAACTTCCAATGTTGCATTATTATAAGATCAAAATTCTCCAAATATGATAATTCTATCTTCTTTGATAATTATACATTATTTTTCATGCTATTAATATAATTTTCGCATCAAATAGTTTAATTACACGTACCATTATCCTTTGTAAAATGTTTTTAAATTCTTTTACTATATAAATAAATATAAGTTAGTAAAATATAATATAATGCCGTGATTTTGGTGAAATGGGAAAGAAGATAGAAGAAAAATGATGTGGGCTGTGCTACTAGCTAGAGTGCACAACAGAGTCTCCTGGGGAATAGCTTAACCCAAATCTTCACGGGGCAAAATTTTATGAAAATTGTTAATCAACTCAAGCTTCCAGGCCCAATTGAATTTGGAAATGATGTCAAAGTCATTACCAAAATTTGTTAGAAAATGTCCAAAACAAGAACAGAATTAGTGCAATCCTCATTGTTCCCACCAAACAAGACTGAAGGTCCCATGACCAGGCTCACAATACAAAGCAACATATTAAAGAAAAAAAAAAGGAAGCTGGAAGATCAATGTGAAAATCAGAAAGCAAGACTACCCAAATTCAATTGATGGATCTGTGTCCACAATCTTGTTCTTGACTTGGCTAATTTTAAACCTTTAAAACTTTCAATTGAAACACTTTTTAGATTCCACACACTGTTGATTCAGATTGAGACATGCATGTATGGTTAAAATGTATTGTCAGAAAAATTTAGGATATTCTTCAAAACTGGACAAAGATACCTACCCAATTCCATTTGCCAAATTACATAGATGCACCTTGTTATTTTTTGGCGTCTCCATTTGGTTTTCCTTTCCTTTTCTTCCCTGCTTTCCCTTTCCTTCTCATCCCACGTTTCCTCTAAGAAAAGGAAAAATTATTATTTATATTATAATTAATTTTTATAATTTAAAAAACACATTTTAAATATAATAAGAAGGGTAAATAGTAATTTAAAATAATAATAATAATAATAATCTTCTGATGCAAGTGGAGATATGAAGTCTTGAGGTCTAATGGGGCGGCTTTAGGCTTTAGGCTTTAGGGGCCAAGCCAACCCCACACCATGACATTTTGAGAATGGCGATTTATTTTATTTTTTAATTTTCATTTTTGTTGTGTGGGTTAGGATTTATGATGATGACTGAGGAATTCATGAATCCAATAAATCAACTGCAACATGACAAGGAAAAGGCCTTTTGGCTGAAGTTACAAAGTTTTCTAATTTCTACTTTACTTTCTAATAATTGGGTCTTCAATTATGTGTTGATTAATATTATATTTTTTTCCCACATTATCTTTTAATAATATCCAATTATATATTAATAAAATATTCCATTTATTAAATTATAATTAAAATAATATTATATATTTTTAATTAAAAAACAAACATTTAACTATTATGCCACTATGTAATAGTGGATTTTTAATATTATCATTAGACGTTATAAACATATGCTTATAATTTAAGCATGTATGATTGAAATTTATCATGTGTCTCTATTTGATTTTGATTTTTCATTTGATAGGTTACGTTTGCTTAAGAAGTAAATAATCTCTCATTATTCCATTATTTGGTAGATTTAATCTAATTTGATAAATATATATAAAAAAAATTATACGCCTTGTGATGTGCGAATTCATATTATTAACATTAAATTATCATTGAACTGATAAGTTAAATTTTATTATTTAAAAAAAGATAATAATAATAATAATAATGTTGGATTATAAACAGCATCTATAGAACACGCTTTGGAAGTTTCAATGGAGCAAAATGTTAAGGGAGAGAATCAAAGCTGTCGCCCACATCAATTATGCAGATAATTTTTTTAAGTCTTGTTTGTTATCGCGTTTTAGGCCTAATATTATTTTTCTAAATAAAAATATTATTTTATATATTATTAAAAAATTAATTTAAAAAATATTATTTTATTATTTTAATTTTTTTATAATTAAAATTGATTAAATATAATTTTTAATTATTTTTTAATATTCTCTAATTAATATATTTAAAAAAATAATTTTCTCAATAATAATTTCAATAGAAATGCCAAACAGTCCCTTAGTCTTTCCTTAATTTTATTTTATATTTTAGTTATGCCTCTTAATTTTGATTTATTATTAATAAATTTTTAAAATTTTATTTTATTTTAAAAAATATAATAATAATTTCTTACATAGATGCACCTTGTTATTTTTTGGCGTCTCCATTTGGTTTTCCTTTCCTTTTCTTCCCTGCTTTCCCTTTCCTTCTCATTCCACGTTTCCTCTAGGAAAAGGAAAAATTATTATTTATATTATAATTAATAATTAATTTTTATAATTTAAAAAACACAGTAATTAATCTTTAATTTTAATAGTCCTACATTTTCGTCCCTTTATTTATTTTTCTTAACTTAACTATTAACATAAAGAGTTCGAAACAAAACTAAGAGCTAGAGTTGGAAAATGTTAGACGTCTAGTTTGGATTGAATTTGAATAAATAAAGTAACATTAGATATCAAATATAGGCTTTTAGAATATGTTATTTTTTCGCCAAGAATATTATTAGATAGTGTGTTACATTTTTATAATATACAAAAGGAAATAGTTAAATGTGAGTTGGCAAGATTTTGAGTGTTGCAAAAAAACGTTATCCTTCACATGTAAATAAGACTTTTAACATTTATCAAGATACACAATTCATTTCTTTCGGTATTTGCTTTTATTTTTTAGTATGTAACAATTTGAGCGTTAGAGTGCCCTTATTTAGGCCACATAACTCACATTTCTTCTTATTTGTAAGCTTTCCATAACAACATATATATTGAAAAATATGAAGATGAAATCATTAATTTTAAATATAATAAGAAGAGTTTTAGTATTTTAAAATAATAATAATCTTTTGATGCAAGTGGGGGTTTGAAGTAGGGGTGGCCACGGTTCAGGAACCGCCGGTTATGGTTCCTGAACCGCCGGTTCAGGTTCAATGAAATCATGAACCTGAATCAAACTGTCATGGGACGGTTTGAAAGACGATTCTTGAACTGTCAGTTCCGGTTCGAGCCCCAATTTAAAACGATTTAAAAGACAGTTTGAAAAATGACGGTTCAAGACGGTTTAAAAGCGGTTTAGGGGCGGTTTAAAAGAAAAATGTAATACTCCTAATTTTTTAAAATTTATTATTTTGTGAGTAATATTAATATTTATTTTATTTAAATTTTAAGAAATTATTTGAAATTTTTCGAATTTTAGAAATCGGGTTTGATTTTTCAAAAATATAAAACTTTGATGATTTAAAAAAAAATAATTTAAAGACCACATGGTAAAACTAAAAATATATTTAGACTCTGCGAATTTTTCTGAGTTTTCTAGAATTTTTTCGAAATTTTTGAGCCTTGTTTTCGGTCCCAAGGCAGAGTAAAAGTATAAAAATTTTATATCTTGAATCGGACTGACTGAATCAAACCGGACCGGATAGGACCGATTAAATCAGACTAGCCTTCTTCTCCTTTTTCTTCTCCCCCGCGCGCTCCCGTTGCCCTTTCTCTCTCTCCCGTTTTCTTTCTTCTCCCTCCTCCCCACGTCGCGCCGCCGCCACCCAGCCCTCCCCACCTCGCCGGCGCGCCGCCCCAGTGCCTCCCCACGGCCGGCCAACGTCCTAGGCAACCGGAAAACACTCGCGAAAACCCACCTGCGCGCGGGAGCCGTTTCGGCTTCCTGGCCAAAATTCGGTCGATCCGGCCACTGTTTGGGCCGGGTCTTGTGTCTAAACTCATCTACACCTCGAGAGCTTTCCATAGACACCAATAACATCAAAATTCATTAAGTAGTTTACCCAATTTTTGTCCGGAAAATTTTAGCCAATTTCGACTTTTGGGTTAGATTTATCGCAAACCGTGAACTCCACGAGAAAACCAAGAGTATCAGAGCGCTCAACTCGTCGAGAACTTCGTGGCAATATAAATTTCAAAATTTTTCAACACCGTTTTTCGGTGGGTCCCATGAAACTTCGTAGTATTTTTCCGAGCACTAAATGAGTTTAGAAAATTCCGTAAAAATTTTGTACTAACCCCCGTGTTGTGGGCTTCGTGTAGGTACATTCAATTCGCGAAAATTCGACGGTTACCCGGGTCTGTAAATTTCTGGCCAGACAGACAGGCTATCGAAAAAGTCTTGGAATTAGATCAAGATTTTAGCTACCCCACTGTTGTCAGACATCCCGGGCGCGTCCCGGGAGTCAGAATCGGCATAAGTAAACCCGAATCTTATTTTTTTCGTAATTTTCTAGTGCTTGAATTGGATTAAAAATTTATAAATTATTCGTGGTAGCTCAGAAAATTATAATTCCTTTAATGATGCTAAGGACCGCGGGGTAAAGTTTTAGAATTTTTAGAACTCATTTTGGTAGTTTTTGCAAAAGGATTAAATTATGAGGACTAAACTATAATTTTACATATTTTAATTGATGACTATTTGGATGGGCCCATGAGGGGCTGTGTGATGTGATTGAGTTGTGGGTGTATAGTTTGTGGATATAGAAGTGCGTTTTAAGTCCTTTTGTAGGTTGGGTAGGTTTTAGGTATAGAAGAGATTCTGCCGGATTTTCGACACGACTTAAGACATATTTGGTCTTTTTCTTAGCTTGTATTGAGTTAAATGTACTAAATAATTGTAATAAAAAATATCAGGTGAGCCGAGACAGCCTTCCTCCTCCGCCCAGCCGCCACAGTGACTTCGGTTGAGTCTGTGAGTAAAATATTAATTTTAATTGTAATTTCAATGATATTATATGTTCAAGCATGTCCATGCATCACTTATATATATGTATCTATGTAATTAAACAATAGGCACATTTTACATTGTATTCATAAATGTTGAAGTGCCATAGATATTGTTGTGATAATTTGGAGCAGTGTGTGTGCATTGACGTGCGTGTGGTATAGTGTTGGATATGGACAGGACGGGTGGACCCGGTCCTTCGAGATAGACATGGCTTGAGTTCTTCGCTGGGACCCCGTATTTGGTTTATTAAGCGAAAGTCCGGCTTGAGATCTTTGCTGGCAGAGGTTGGATTAAGAGGGCTGTATAGGGGATCAACTCTCATATATGTATTATTTGACAGTGTTGGGTGTGTGAGTGCTCCAAATTACCTTTTTGATGTGATTTGTATGAAATTTATGACGATGTTGCATTTCACTCTGCAAGGTGCATTAGCTTTAGATAGCTATAGAGATTATGGTTAAAATTGATATTTTACTCTCTGAGTCGAACGCTCACTCCTGTTTATCTATTTTTCCAGGCTACAGGAGATTTCTTGTTGAGTTATAACCTGCCTCTCTCCCTCGCAGGTCGTCTATTAATGTTTGTAATGTTTGTATAATTCTGTTAACTCCTAGAATTTCCGCACGTGTTATAAATATTTATTTGATTTGGGTCTATAATATAATTTGCCATGTTGGACCTGTAAACTTATTATATGCATGTATGTTGGACTGGATGAGGGAGCTGAGCTCCCATTTGACTTTATGTTATTATGAGTATGTGGAGGGTGAGCTGAGCTCCCCAATTGATTATATATTGTGTTTACAGGTCGGGTGAGTAAAAAAACTCTCCGTTAAAAGGTCCATTTTAGGGCCGGACTCTGTCCGGTTGAATTCTTGAAATTGAGCCCAAATAGGCCTTAGAGTTGGGTTGAGGAATAGTTAGGCTTACTACGGACCTCAGGGGCTTTAGGCTGGCTCAGGCTCTAATGCCGGTCCGGCCCATAGGTTGGGTTGTGACAAAAAAATTAGAGAAAAATTTTATTGATTTATTAAGTTATATTTGTAAAAATATTTTAATTTTTCTTAGATATCTTTCAATGAAAATAAAATAAGAAAAAAAAGAATAAAAATAACTTATTTAAAAAAAAAAAATAAGCAAAGACTTTAATTTATTAAAAAATTAGATATGAAATTAATTTAAAAAAAAATAGAGAAAGGTGCATTAACTTAATTTTACCTATGTATCCCTTTAGGATTTAAAGGAATCAAAATTTTCAGTTATAAGTTGATAAAAGGGAGATTGAGGTGGTTTGGTCATGTGAAGCGTAAACATAGGAAAGCTTCAGTTAGACAAGTAGAGCACATTGAGTTAGATGATAGAAAGAAAAGAAGAGATAAACTTAAACTGACTTTGAGGAGAATAGTACAATATGACATAGAAGTATTACACATTTCTGATGATTCAACCCAAAATCTTTTAGAGTGGAGAAAGAGAATTCATAGAGCCGACCTCAATAAATTTTTGGGATAAAAGTTTAGTTGAGTTAAGTATTACTTGCCATTTTTAAAAAAATTATATGATAATTGATAATTAAAAAAGTATAAAAGAAAAAAAAAATTAAAATAGAAGGTATTAAAAATTTTATTGAAGATATAAAATAATAACAGAGTAATTGATATAGTATTAAAAATTTCAATGAACATATAAAATAATAAAGTAGGGGAATTGTGAGAGTACTGAGAATTAAAATGAGTGTATAAAATAATTATTTAGAAAATTTGAGAGAAATTAAAAGAGTATTAAGAATTAAAGAGAGTGTAGAGAATAATTGTGTAGAGAATTAATGATGTACATATATAAATGAATTATGAGTAGAGTGAGGTATTTATTGAATTTTTTTGTATTTAAATCTCCTATTTGATCTGGTTCGAAATCATTTGTTTAATCCAGTTCTGAACCGTCGGTTCACGATTTTTAAAAAATATGAAGCTGAACCAAATAGTAAAAAGACGATTTCGATCTGATTTGAAATTGATTTCAATTTTGATCAATTTCGATCTAATTTTAATCAAATCAATTTCGATTTGATTCTAATTTAGAACCGGACCGTGGCAACCCTAATTTGAAATCTTGAAGTCTAATGGGGCGGCTTTAGGCTTTAGGGGCCAAGCCAACCCCACACCGTGACATTTTGAAAATGACAATTTATTTTATTTTTTTTTAATTGTCATTTTTGTTAAGTGGGTTAGGATTTATGACGCTGGCTTAGGAATTCATGAATCTAATAAATCAACTGCAACCTGACAAGGAAAAGGCCTTTTGGCAAATTTCCACTTTTCTTTCTAATAATTGGGTCTTCAATTTTGGATATAATGTGTTGATTAATATTATATTTTTTCCCACATTATCTTTTAATAATATCCAATTATATATTAATAAAACATTCCATTTATTAAATTTAATTAAAATAATATAAAATAATATTATATATTTTTAATTAAAAAACAAACATTTAACTATTATGCCACTATGGATTTTTAATATTATCATTAGACATTAAAAATATATGCTTATAATTTAAGCATGTATGATTGAAATTTATCATGTCTCTCTATTTGATTTTGATTTTTCATTTGATAGGTTACGTCTGCTTAAGAAGTAAATAATCTCTCATTATTCCATTATTTGGTAGATTTAATCTAATTTGATAAGTATACAAAAAAAATTATACGCCTTGTTATGTACGAATTCATATTATTAACATTAAATTATCATTGAACTGACAAGTTAAATTTTATTTTTTTTTAAAAGAGTCCAAGCTGTCGCCCACATCAATTATGCGGATAATTTTTTTAACTCCTATTTAGTAGCCTAAAATTATTTTTTTAAATAAAAATATTATTTTATATACTATTAAGAAAAATAATTATTTTATTTTTTTTTATTTTTATGATTAAAATTAATTAAATTTAATTTTTAATTATTTTTTTATTTTATCTAATTAATATATTTAAAAAAATAATTTTTTTAATAACAGTTTTAATAGCAATTCCAAACAGGCCCTTAGTCTTTTTTTAATTTTATTTTATATCATAGTTATGCCTCTTAATTTAAATTTATTATTAATAAATTTTTAAAATTTGTTTTATTTAAAAAAATCTCTGTAACATATAATAATAATAATTTTTTGTATTAAGAAATATTTCTAAACTATAACCTAACATTTAAAAACACTATTTTAACACTTTTTTTCTGTAAAAGATAAATCTTTATCATTTCTAAAAATGTAAATTATTGTGTTGTTATTGATATTTTTGTAATAAATTTAAATGGTGAGTGAAATGGTCAATTTTTTTTTTTTTTTAATGTTAGAGGAAATAAGATAAAATGGTAATTATATTTTTTTTAAGCTGAAAATCTGTCTAAAACATGTTAAATGAATTTTCATAAAATAAAATTAAATTTCAAATTGTTTTTAATAACAAATTAAAATTAAATGATAAAAATAAAATGCAAAGCAAAATTTAAAAACGAATTATAAAAATTATCCTCAATTATGCATATCCCACATTATTGGGTTTTTCTTTTTTTAACTCCAATTAGGAATAAGAACATACATGTCAATTTCTCATTGGCATAAGCTTTTCTTTTAATTATATATATATATTATTCAAAAAATTAGATGACATATATATTTTTTTAATAATAGGTAAGTGATATGTATTAAATTACTGAACTAAATTAGATAAGAATAATATTTTATAATCTCAAATTTACCCAATATTTTTATTTAAGTAACTTGTAAGAAAAACATTATTTTATATATTATTAAACATTTCAAAATTTCTTTTAATTATATATATAATTTATTTTAGAAATTAGATAACAGAATTTCAAATTTTTTTTAAGGGATGGAGACAATGATAACTCAAATCTGAATTATATATATAAATAATTAAAATTGAGATATCAATATTATATATAATGTTCAATTATTATATTTTGTTATCAATATAGGATGTTTGATAACATTAATGAAAATATTTAAATTATTAAATAAATTAATAAAATTAATTAAATTAACTAAAATTGATAATATATAAATGAAAATATCTAAATAATTTATCAATAAATGAGTTTAATTATTTTTAATTAAATTTATTACTAAAATTAAAACAATATAAAAAGTTTATGATTAAATTAATAAAATTAAAAAATTTAACTAAAATTAATAGTTGACATAAATATTTATTTTTTTTTATCATTTAGCCTTTTCATAATAAATGATTACATTTTAGATTAATTATAATATATAATAATCTTTATATGTACATAGAATCAATTTTTCTGTTAATATAATAAGAAAAATAAGTAAAAAATTAAATAAAATATTTTTTACATAATCATACATGCATATAAATATAATTAAGGAAAATATTTTCTAAGTGAAGTAATTTTTCATTAATATGGGTGAATGGAAGGGCTGTCCATTGATATTAGGCTGTGGTAATACAGAAAGTAGTTTTGAGACTATCAGAGGGTTAATACTTAAATTTCAAAATTCAGCTTTAAGATCAAATTTAGAGAAAATATGAGCCTGGTAGAGTTGAGTGAACAAGCCTCAATTAAAAAATATTTAAATAATTTCCTAGTAGCATGGATGAAGTTTTTTTTTATTAATTATTGTAAAAGATAATAAGTGCAATATTACGCTCATTAAAATTTTTCTTAATTTAATTAGTAATTATTTTACTAATTAAAGTGTGTAAAAATTAATACACTAATTAAAAAGAAAAATTAATTAAAAATTTATCAAATAATTTTTTTAATTAATGATTTTATAAAAAATAAATAAGAATTAAAAAAGTTTGAATTACATAATAATTTTCAGGGCTAAAATCTTATTATAATAATAATAAAAAAGTTGGAATTGCAAATGCAGAACGTACCTTTGGAATATTCTCATACAGTGGCAAGTTGGCAAAAACTTTTTCCTTTTTTTTTTAAAAAAAAGAAAAGAAAGAGACTCCTTTCAATTATGTTGGATGATCTAAGCATTTCACTAATTCATTCGGATGGACTTTTTATACTAATATAATAATTAAATATTATTTATTTAAAAATATAATAAAAAATATAATAAAATTATCAAATAATTCATCTTATTAAATATAATTTTGAGTTAGATGATGTAATTTTTTTTATAAAATTGTGTTGAATCGATGATGTCAACAATAACTAAAATATTAGATTTAAAGGGATTATAACTGTCATATCTAAATGATTTTCATTTTTAATTTTTTCAAAAAATTGACTAAATGTTTCCAACATCAATGCTAATTAATCAATGTAGCACACAATTAATTAACTAAATTAAAAAAAAATCTATAAGAAAATGCTCTCTCAATTTAGAATTATATTTTTATTTAATTTTTTAATTAATCACCACATAAATCATGATTATATAATGTTGAAAATAAAATCCTATAAAATCATAAATTTTCCAATGTAGTTTTTAGTTTTAAATATTTAATTACTTTTATTAGATGATTTTTTTTCTACTACTAAACTATTAGTTAAGTAACAAACTGCAAATAAAGACTTTATTTCAGATTTTTTTTTCCATAATTTGGGAGCTAACCACCAATGTAATAATGTAATTTATTGGGCAAATCATCGACTGTGTGCTTGGAAAGAGAAATTATTAGTTGCACTCTCGGTGTATATATATATTCTCTCATAATTACATGAGATTCACTTCTTATATAATAGGAATGATCCACTTTCTGTGTGAGAAAGAAAGTACTATTTTTTAGTGCTAATGATATACCTAATAATTAGCCGCTTGAAAATAACATTTCCCCATAAAAATTCCCATTATTGACATGTTTTCCAATTAATCTCTAATTATCTTAATCTATGAGGGAAATAGTCTTTAATTCAATAAAGATAAATGTTTTTCGCTAACATATAGAAAAATAAATAAGAATTTAATCAAATACTCGCATAATTATGTTTATTTATTTAATAATATGAAATTATTTTAAGTCCTTAGTAAATTATTTTTATATTTATATATTATATTATAATTGATACCTAAATTCATATATTTTAAAAATAAATAAATTTGTCCATTAATTTTGTTTTTATTATAAAATTTCACCCTTTCATTTATTTTTTTTTAATTTTACCATTATAAAAAATAAAAATACTTTATTACTTTAAATGATTATTAAAAATAATTTATTTATATTTATATTACGTGAATAATATTTAGGGAAAATCCTTTTAAAGATGAGGACTCTACTATTCATTCAACTGCTTTTTGATTAGATAAATCAAATATTAATAAAGAAAAATAGCATTAAATTTGTATTATGTATATATTTTTAATTTAAAAAATAAGGGACGGAAGGCTTCCTTCAAATGAAAAATATTAGAAGAAAACAAGCCTTTAAGAGGCCTTTACCTTCCAAAGAGGCAAAACCAATCCAAACTACCAAACAAATAATTAAAACGTCATTAACCATTCGTCTATTCTCTCTCTCTCTCTCTCTCTCTGTCTCTCTCTCTCTCTCTTCCTTTATTTCTTGTTTCCTCTCACCACTCAAGCTTCTCTTCAAGACAAAGTACGCCTCTTTCTCTCTCCCTGTCTTCTCTGGGTCTTGAACAAGTCCCAGAGACTCGCGGGTTCATAAAGAAATGCAGATTGAGAGACAGCTGTAAAGGGAAATAAGTCTCCCTTATTCTCTTTTTAGTCTCTCTCTCTCTGTCTCTTTATTTTCTTTGAAATTGCAACAGCCATTTAAAAGAGGCTGAAGATCAATAATTTGGAAAAGATTCTTGGGTTTTGGTGGGTTTTTGATTCTTTAACTTAGAGACTTGTGAGGATGTTTGGGTGTGATTGTTTTTATTGGACCCAAGTTAATGAATTCTACTTTCCAGAGCCTCAGCCTTTCTCTTTGCCTGCTCCAATTCCACAGTGGCCTCAAGGTATGGCCTCTTAACCTTCCAAAAAAGTCTGCAGTTGATAATAATTTTTTTCCTTTTTTTTTTTATTATTGTGGGACATAATTTCTGGGTTTTGGGAGTTCTTCACAGTTAATGATCAGGAGTTGCTAGTATGAAATATGATGGTTTCTGATCCTAATTATCGGAACATCCCTTTGATATGCTATATCCTCCCTCTATGTGTGCGCTCGCTAAGAAAGATAGTTAATTTTGGGCCTTCTAGGTGGATCAACTAACAAATAAGTCGTAGTCTGATATTTTAGCCATTTCCTCTCTCTCTCCCTCTCTCTCTCTCTCTCTCTCTCTGTGCGTTTATCTTTTATTTATGTCCTTGGTCAAGATTGGATGGTTTCCCTTTCTTTTTCTGTTGGGTGGGAGGAAGGGATAAGTAAAGATTATAAAGAGGATTTTTTGAGATTTAAACTGAGTAATGGAATGATGCAAGGATATTTTCCATTAACTTAGCTTGCCTCTGGATATCAGAAGATTGCAATCCCCTTTCTCTCTCTCTCTCTGTGTATGTGTTGTGTGAGTTTAAATCTTTAGATTCAAATTATTGTCTTTCCCAGGCTATAGGGAAGGTGGTTCAAACATATTCATGAACTTGGTCAAATGTTATAGAATCTGGCATTCCTTGAAAGCTGAAGCTCGCACGTCATTGCCAGCTTTGAAAATGTAAAAGTCATAAAGCTTATGATGCTTCAGCACCATCCATATCCTTTTTCTTCTTTTTGAGGGGATGGAATCTGTTATTTTACTTATTTGCGTTTCCAAATTTTTGAGTTCTTGCTTGTGGTTTAAGCAACAGAGGAACGACTCTTCCTTTTTTTGGTACTTTAAGAAGAAATTTGATGTCTGCTGCGTATGGGTACAGCCTTTTTAAAGGGATGAGCTGCTTTTGGGGATTGTTTTTCCTCAAAGCATGGAATTAGTAATATATTGTCCTCAAAGTCTAAAGTCTAAACTCTCTAGATCAGCGATGCTCGGCATATCAGTAAATATTCATTGACGGGTTGTTTAAAGACTTTTAGCTTGTTACAGAACATATGTACATGTATATTTGTTGGTTGAATTTCTTATGGGAAACAAACAAAGATTCTGATTTATGTAGTCAATCATTCTATTAAATTACGAATTCAAACCTGAATGGGCCAACTATACTTTTGTTGTCTGCATCATTAAATCTTTCAGTTATGACTTGCTTATAAATAATGTGCTCTTGATTTCTCAGGTCAAGGATTTGCTACTGAAAGAATAAACCTGGGAGAACTAAAAGTCATCAAAATTACCCAATTTGAGAGTGTCTGGAGCTGCAGCCTCTTGCATGGAAAAAAGAATGGAGTCACATTTTATAGGCCTGTTGGGATCCCTGATGGTTTTTATTGCCTTGGCCATTACTGTCAGTCTAACGATCAACCATTGAGAGGCTACGTACTTGTGGCTTGTGATGCCAACACCAAGAAACCAGAAGTTGGCCATCTCCGTCAATCAAAATCAGGCTTTCCAGCTCTAAAACAGCCCCTTAACTACTCATTGATTTGGAGTACTAATTCACATGATGATGGTTCCGGTTATTTTTGGCTGCCAAACCCCCCAGCTGGTTATAAGGCTATGGGTGTTCTGGTCACTAACAAGCCAGAGGAGCCTAGTGTTGAAGAAGTGAGATGCGTTCGAGCAGATCTTACAGAAAAATGTGAAACTTGTGATCTAATAATTTCCTCAGATTCAAAAACTTTCAAGAACCAATTTCAGATCTGGAACACAAGACCCTGCAAAAGGGGAATGTTTGCTAAAGGTGTTCCTGTTGGGACATTCTACTGTGGTACCTACTTGAGTTCTGAAGATGACCTGCTAGATGTTGCCTGTTTAAAGAATCTTGACAGCACCCTACAGGCAATGCCAAATCTGGACCAAATTCATGCACTCATTAAGCATTATGGCCCTACTGTATTCTTCCATCCCGATGAAGATTACTTGCCATCATCAGTGCAGTGGTTCTTCAAAAATGGAGCACTTTTGTGCCAAGAAGGCAAGGATGAGGGTGAACGGATTGACTATAGGGGTTCAAACTTGCCTAGTGGAGGTGAAAATGATGGGGAATATTGGATTGATTTGCCAAATGATGATGATGCAAGAAATAATATCAAAAGAGGAGATTTAGAGAGTGCTGAGCTTTATGTTCATGTGAAACCAGTGCTTGGAGGAACTTTTACTGATATTGCAATGTGGGTATTTTGTCCCTTCAATGGACCAGCCACCCTTAAAGTTGGGTTAATGAGTATACCTATGACAAAGATTGGGCAACATGTGGGTGACTGGGAGCACTTCACTCTTCGTATAAGCAACTTCACAGGAGAACTATGGCAAGTCTTCTTCTCAGAGCACAGTGGTGGCCGATGGGTGGATGCTTCTGATTTGGAGTTCATTGAAGGCAATAAGCCGATTGTTTATTCGTCAAAACATGGTCATGCTAGTTACCCTCACCCTGGTACTTACCTTCAAGGATCAACAAAATTTGGGATTGGAGTGAGAAATGATGCTGCTCGAAGTAACTATTATGTGGATTCAAGCACAAGGTATCAGCTTATTGCAGCTGAGTATCTTGGGGATGGAGTTGTGACAGAGCCATGTTGGTTGCAGTTTATGAGAGAATGGGGTCCAACCATTGTATATGATTCGAGATCTGAACTAGATAAGATTATTAATCTCCTCCCATTCTTTGTTAGATTCTCAGTAGAGAACATCTTTGACCTGTTCCCAACAGAGCTTTATGGTGAGGAGGGGCCAACTGGACCGAAGGTAAAAGATAACTGGTTGGGAGATGAAATATGCTAGTTTGGCTGCGTGCAAACTCTCATTTTACTTTCCCAATTTATCTGGCTGGGAATGTTGGTAGATGGTTAGGCAAAACTATGATTTCTGCAGTTGGATTTGGATTTGGATCTGGATCATCACCTATAGAGTGTTGTATAGAGTGAACTTGCTGTGAAGAGAATGCATTGCCTTGTGTTCACAAGAAGCACGCAATTCTGTATAGACTACAGACCTGGCACAGGAGTTCATGCCGCAGCCAGACATGAGAACAGTTACAATTATGCTTCACTGAGATCAACAGCATTGATGACCTGATTACCAATATCGGCTGATGTTTTTTTATTGCATCATTTGAAATCTGTACTGAAGTGTTTGCTATTGTAATACGAGGACAAGGGTTGATGGGAGCTGATACTCCCTCTGTTAGATATATGCCTATGTACCAATATATTGATGCCTTGCCATGGAGTGGTATTGTAGAGTAACGAAAGCTGTTGAATGCAATTTGTCATAAATCGTTATCAAGTGGAAGTAACAATCACAATCAATTACATTAGAAATAGTGTGTATGAACAAAGACACGCCATTTCTCAGCGTGCTACCCTGCTATCCTTGTTGACGGCGCATTCCACACACAGTAGTACAACCAACTTTTGTGCCCTGACTTCTGCGGGTCAGCAGTGGGAAGATGAGTACATTTTCTCTGCAACATACGTAAAATACCCTTGGAAGGTGCAAACTTGGATCCTCATGTGGAGGGGCCATGCTTGAACTAGGTAAGCTGCTCGTCTCTGGTGCAGATGGAACAACACGTGGCATGGATGGGTTTCGCTCAAATGGGGATTCTTCAAGAGAAACAGGCTGCACTTACTCCTATTCTAATGATCTCCTATAAGCTTCCCAATTCCCAAGCGATGTCTTGCTCCTCCTCCGTTGGTTTTTCCTCTTCATTTTCTTGCAAAATGAATTAGGTATTATCTATGGTCAAATCCAGTTTACACAGTCCAGCGGACTGTAGTGCTTTACTGAATGATTCTTATATGTGTTTTTGCAGTTGCTAATAATAATTTTAATATATATAAAAATCAAGAACGTTTTAAACGAAATATTTTTCTGATTATATTAATTAATAAATCATAAAATTTTAATTTCAATTATATTTAGTTTTATAAAATATGATTCAAGTGATATTAATAAATATCTATTCATCAATCATATAAAATTAATGTATAACATTTAATAAAACATATTAAAAAATTATGAAAATGAAAAAAAAATGATAAATGATAAAAACATATTAATCCTATAAGATACATACATGAGAATTAAAAAAAAATTAATTATTTTTTTGATAAATTAAAAAATAATATAATAAATTTAGTTTTTGAGCCCTTAAATTTTAGTAATCAATTAATGAATAATATAATAATTTAAATTATAAAATTTGAGATAATAATCTTAATAACAAAAATAGTTAATTACAGTAATATTAATAATAAAGAAATTAAATTTTATATGGTAAGAGTCACTTACCAACAGAAAAGATAAGTATTACATGATTGCTCTATATTTTTCTTTTCTAGCAAAGGCAAGAAGGAATAGAGACAAAACGCTATAGAAAATTTTACATACTCAAAATATATTTTTTAAAATAGGAGGAGAATAATATTTTTTAATATAATTTTATATAAAAATAAGCAATCTTATGTATATGGTTGCCTTTTTTTTAATGGATATATTTTTGTATTTAAGAACATCAATATCGTGAATAATATTTGTTTTTTTATATTAAAAACATATCTAAGTAAACACAATATTTTTATATTTATTATGGGAGTATATTTATATAAACTATCCTTAAAAAATCATTTTTTTTAATTTTAATATATTGTTACATAATTAATTATAACGTAAATTTGAGCTTTTATTTTTTTTAATTTTTTTAAAAGAATAATTATTTTAAATAATAATGATTTATTTAAATAATTAACAAATCATATTATTATTATTATTATTATTATTATTATTATTATTTATTTTTTTTTTGTTATGCGAGTCGGGGACCGGATTGCAATTTTCCCCTCTATCTTCCATTTTTCCTAAGCCCTCCCCCAACGCGCTCTTGATGTTGCAGGCCTGCTCACTTGCTTACTCCACCTGAGACTTCTTGCCCACAAATTATCACCCGAAAAATGACCCAGAGCACACTAGTTCATTGATTCTCATGGCTTCCATTTCCACTCCCTCTTTCTCTAAGTTCCATCCACCATTCAGGAACACTTCATCACCAACCAGACATAAAATTAGAATCACAAACCTTACCTCCCAATCCCACAAACATTCAATTAGAAACTTACCATTTGTGCATAATTCTCGCGTTTTCAGCTTCCTAGAAGCTTCAAAATACGGTAACCACAACAAAAAGCGGTCTCTAGGGCATCCCTCAAGCCCAGAACAACAAAATCAATCACCTATCTCAATTGGGTGTCTTACTAGACCTGAACAGAGCATAGTTCGATTCATTACAAGGTCTATAGTGTATGCCTTGTTTTGTATTGCTGTTGGGTTCGTTTCAGTTGGTGCATTACCAGCTCGTGCGGCTGTTGCTCCTGTTGTTAGTGAAGTTACATTCAAAAAGAAAGAGAGAGAAGTGAATGAAGAATCGCATTCTAAGGGCCATGAGTATTCAGATTACACTAGAAGTTTGTTAGAAGAGGTTTCATGGTTGTTGAAGTGTATAGAGGAGACTAGGAGGGGAAACGGGAGTTTGGAGGAAGTGCGATTGGCGTTAAAGGCAGTAAAAGCAAAGAAAGAAGGATTACAAGGGCAGATAATGGAGGGGCTGTATTCGGAAGAGGGGGAATTGAAAAAAGAAAAATTGAGTTTGGAGAACCGTGCAGAGGAGATCATGGATGAAGCGGTGAAGGTTAGAAGAGAATACGAGAATTTGGTGGGAAGTGCTGAGAAAGAGAGCATGCAGGAGTTGGAGGAGAGAATGAGAGTGATTGAGGAGGATTATAGTCGGGTGTGGGATCGGGTTGGGGAGATTGAGGATGCAATTTTGAGGAGGGAGACAATGGCAATGAGTCTTGGGATCAGGGAGCTTTGCTTCATTGAGAGGGAGTGTGAGGAGTTGGTGAAAAGATTTAACCAGGAAATGAGGCGAAAGGGCACGCAAAGGTAATTTCATCAATGAGTTCATTTGGGTTTAGCTACAAAGAATTTTATTTGCATTCTAGAATCAAGCAAACAAGGATTAACGTCATATTGGTGATTAATGTGTTTAAGCTGCTTAATTTTATGGCATGGAAACATTCAATTATTTTTATTCAGTGTACTGATTTTCAGGGAAATACAATGGGTAGAATCACTTGAATGGTAATGTAGCATGGCAAGGTGCAAAATCAAACAACCAACATGTAATACACTTAGTGACCTTAGCCTAAGGCAACAACTAAGAGTCAGATGAAAGAGTACTCAATAAAGGAAAGGGACTTAATAATACTCAAAACGTTGTCCACTGGGACAACACCCTTCAATCATATTCGTGTATGGCTAGAAGGGTTTCTAGAATTGCAAGGTGGAAACTCTGATGAACATTGCTTAATACAATTTATTGCATGTGATGTTACCTCCCCCTATTTGGAAATTTTCTTAGTTTCATTGTTGTAGAAGTACAAATAGATTTGCAACTAGGTTCCCCCTTTCATGGATTTGATATTCTGTAGTTTTCCATTTGACATTGAGGTTCAGAGCACAAAAAAAAAAAAAAAAAAGCTTTTTAGAAAAAGTACTATTTTAGATGTTGTTGGGAAAAGTTGTTTGAAGAAAAGTTTGTACAACTAAAACATGTCAAATTTAATTTTAAATCAATTTTTAATATTCTCTAACTAACATATTTAAAAAAAAGTGTTTTTCTCATAGCAGCTCCAACAACAATGTGGTCTGTGGTGTTTGGCATTATATTCCTTGTTCATAATAAGGTTACACATGTTAAATTTCTTATATGAGTATTTTAATGTACTTGCAGTGTGCAAAAAAGCCCCATTACCAGGCTTTCTAGATCTGAAATTCAGGAAGAACTGGAAACAGCACAAATTAAATTCTTGGAACAGATGATTTTGCCTAATGTTGTGGAAGTTGAAGGCCTTGGACCTCTATTTGACCAAGATTTGGTGGATTTTGCTTTAAGTCTAAAACAAGGCCTTAAAGATTCAAGGAAGCTGCAGAATGATCTGGAGACTAGTGTAAGAAAAAAGATGAAGAGGTTTGGTGATGAAAAGCGTTTGGTTGTAATGACACCAGCAGATGAGGTTGTGAAGGGTTTCCCAGAAGTTGAGTTGAAGTGGATGTTTGGAGATAAGGAGTTTGTAGTCCCTAAAGCTATTCGCCTCCATTTATACCATGGATGGAAGAAATGGAGGGAAGAAGCAAAGGCAAACCTAAAGAGAAATTTATTGGAAGATGTTGAGTTTGCTAAACAGTACGTGGCCCAAATGCAGGTAGCTTTTCCATTAACCAAGCAGTATGAAATATGTGGAGGTAGCATTGAATCTTATTACTTGGCAGAAGAATGTAAATTCGGAGGAAACACATGAGTTTATTAATACAATTTTATTCTCTTTTCCTTCTTAAAATATTATGGGCCACTGACATGGATAAGGGGGCGATGAATCTTTGTTATCTTTTATAAAGTTTTGTTTGTGAAGGGCGTTTCCATACTAGTAGTTTGGAATAGTAAATGAACTTAATATTAGAGCGCTTTGTGCATGATGTGACTTTTTTTTGTTTGTAAACACTTAAAACTGTTTTTAATGCCACTTTTTATATAGGTTTCGCTTTTTTGCATTGCCTTTAACCATTGGGATCCCTTTTTTCTCTCTCTTTCATCTGCTGATGTTAGTTTTATTGGTTATCTACAGTTCAAATTAATATGAGATCTTTACCTTTCTTTCTTTTGGAATATGTCAAATGTTGTCATTACAGTTGTTTACCTCTTATGCCTGAAATCACTATTGAAGAACTTAGAAGGAGGCTCTTGAGGTGACTGTTAGGTTTATATTTATGAATCGAATTATTTAGGAGCCAAAATTATCCATATAATTTGTTCTTAGGCAGTGTATTTATATGAATGAGGAAACTGCTCCTGACAGATGCTGTGCATTTTTTGCTACCTGTACCTACTACATTTGCCCAATTACATTTTGCTTCATGCCTCTGTATTAATTTTCAGTTGGTTGTTTGTGTTCAAAGTTTGATGCTTTCTTGCAGTTAATTTATATTATAACTATTTAATAAAATTTTAATTGCAGGAACGTATTCTTCTAGATCGAGATAGAGTGGTCTCGAAGACTTGGTACAATGAACAGAAAAACAGGTGGGAAATAGACCCAATTGCTGTTCCATATGCTGTCTCAAAGAAACTATTGGAGCACGCTCGAATCAGACATGATTGGGGTGCCATGTATATTGCACTAAAGGGCGATGGCAAGGAATACTATGTTGATATTAAGGTTGTATATGTTTATTATCTATTTGATCTCTCCTTGTGAGTCATTATTGGCATACTTTTAACCTCAACATTTTTTGTTCAGGAATTTGACATGCTTTATGAGGAATTTGGAGGGTTTGATGGGCTATATGTGAAAATGCTTGCCCAGGGTATTCCTACTGTGGTTCAGTTGATGTGGATCCCTTTTTCAGAATTGAATTTGCATCAACAGTTTCTCTTGACATTGAGGCTGGCTCGCCAATGCATAAATGGAATATGGAAGACTAGAATTGTTTCGTTTGGAAGAGATTGGGTGTTAGAGAAAAGTAGAAACATAAATGATGATATAATGATGATGATTGTGTTTCCTATAATGGAGTTCGTCATTCCTTTTCCAGTAATTGTCATATGACCTTTTGACTTGTCCTTTCAGATAATTGTTTTTCTCATTTATTTCTTATGCTTTTTTCATAATAGTTTCATAGTTGCTGTTCTATTACAGGTAAGGTTACGGTTGGGGATGGCGTGGCCGGAGGAAATAGGGCAGAGTGTTGGCTCAACATGGTACTTGAAATGGCAATCTGAGGCGGAAATGAGTTTTAAGTCCAGAAAAACGGATGAAATACAGTGGTATTTTTGGTTTGTCATTAGAACTGCTATCTACGGATATATTTTGTTCCATATTTTCCGATTTATGAAGAGAAAAGTTCCAATACTTCTTGGTTTTGGACCTTTACGTAGAAATCCAAACTTGCGGAAGTTAAAAAGAGTGGTATTACTTTTTCCCTCTTTTACTTTTTTTTTTTTTAATTTATTTATATTTTATCAATAGTGATCCAAGTGTTGAATATGTGACAAGGTTGGACCTGCCATTCCTTTGCAATGCATTTGCTCACTTGATGATAACTACCATGGTTTTGGAAAATTTGTGGTGAATTTGATGATTTTCAAACTTATGTAATTATCTATTAAAATTTATGGGTTTATCATTATATTGGTAATTGTTGGGAAGTTATAATTTTAATATTAATGTGTCATGAAGATTCACATGGTTGATGCATTGGAATTAGAACCTGCTATTACATTTCTAAATTATCCCATGTCAATTTCAAGAAGATGATTATGAATTATTCCTAAATTTTTACTTTTTTTTTTTTTTTTTTTTCGGTTATGGAATGGATGTGAGAAATCACTCTTTCAGGGGTGGGTTTATTCTTTATCCTGGTGCTGATTCCATCAGCTAGCAATGAGAAAGTCAAACTTCCTGAGTTTCTTGGTTTTCACTTAAGTGCTCACCACATATTATCCATTGGGACAAGAAAAAATTGAGTTGGATGCTAACTATAAATTATGACGTAGATCCCATATCTCATTAATCATTGTAATTGGATCTGTTAGAGAGAAATATGTTCTTGGCTATCTTATAGGTAGTGAATCACTAAGACTTCTCTTTGTTTCAGAATGATAGAGGGATCATTGATATATCTTGACTATCTTTCAGTTAACGTGACTGAATACAAATAATGTTTTCTGTTATCTTGCAGAAAGCCTATATTAATCACAAGGTAAGGAGAATCAAACGTAAAAAAAAGGCTGGGATTGATCCTATAAAAACCGCTTTTGATCAAATGAAGGTCTGTAACTATTACTTAAGTTTTTTATTTAATCATTAGAAATCATTTTCTGGGGCTAATTTTAATATCCTTGATTGATTTCCAGAGGGTAAAGAATCCTCCGATACCGTTGAAGGACTTTGCTAGTATCGATTCTATGAGGGAGGAAATCAATGAAGTTGTAGCATTTTTACAAAAGCCCAGTGCATTTCAAGAAATAGGTGCCCGTGCACCTCGAGTATGTTATCTCAAGATATTATCAGTATTCTGTTTTGTTGTGTATGCGTTTATTGTCAGAATCATACATCTCTTCCCTCCTTTCTTTCCCCTCTCATTTATCAGGTATTCTTGGGTTGTTCTAAAATTCAACCTACTGTGATGAGTAAATCTGACAGCATATGTTTCCCTTCCTCATATGTCAATGGAATTGAATTTGAAAGGCATCATGGGGATACTTACATAAGCTGTAAAATGAAAAATATGCCTAGACTAAAGGGAGGAAGAAAAGATATTAAAGGAAAATGCAAAGAGAAAGTGCAAGAACCTAAAACAGCTAATTAATTTTGAGTGTATAGCAAATGAGATAAATACTCAGCTGCCACACAAATATGGTCCTTAAATGGGTAGCCTTTTCAATAAAGAAACTACAAAATTTCACTAACAAAGGAATCAAAGACAAAATTTCACTAAGACAGGAATCAAGGTTGTACCAGCTAATGTACAAGATGGCTTAGAAACAAAAGATTCTTCTTGTACAGGTCAACTGAACAAAGTTATTCATTCACATGTCAATAAATCCACCAGCTCTAATACTCATGAGTGTATCTATAAGATCCATCCTTGAACAGAACCTTCTCCTTCTTTCAATAAATTTTGGAATTTTTAAGTTAATGAAACCTCTCATTTGTCATCTGCCCTGCAGGTTAGCTGTTCGCTTTGCTTTAGCTTCTCTAGTAGTTAATATCTGACTTCCTTATTTAATTGTTGCATGGCTGTTGTGTTAGTGGTCAAAATACCCAGAATTTCCTTTCATGCATTGGGCAAACCTGGACTTATTGGTGTTGAGTTTTTGCATAAGAGTGATGAATACAGGGTCCCAGAGGACCCGGACACAAGTGTATAGTTGGAGTAATAGGAACTTAGTGGAGATGGAAGGCAATAATTTAGTTTTTCCCTCTGCTTTATTTTTGTACTTTGGGCCTGTTTAGCAAAATAATGGGATTAAAAATTCAAATAACTTATTGTTGTAGATTTGCACGTTTAACAATCATTTTATGCCTGTACAGCATGTAACTTAACCCATACACATTTGTATTATTTCAAATTATTTGCAAGGTGCAGTATGGTCATACCTGTTTGTGAAGTTGTTCATTTTTATATTGCAGGGAGTTCTTATCGTGGGAGAAAGGGGAACAGGAAAGACGTCTCTGGCACTGGCTATTGCTGCTGAAGCCAAGGTTCCGGTTGTTAAAGTTGCAGCCCAGCAGTTGGAGGCTGGACTATGGGTTGGTCAAAGTGCATCAAATGTCCGGGAACTGTTTCAAACAGCTAGGGATTTGGTTATCCTCTAACCCTATCCAGTTTGATTTCAGTTTTTGACCTATTTTCTCAAATTACATGTTCATGTGTGTGTTTTAATGGGAGGGGTACACAAAAGTAGGAGTTTAAACCTTTGACTGCCTGTAGGATGGGGTATGATACCAAGAGATGCTACTGCCTGTAGCCAAGAATTTCAGGGGAGCTTATCATCTTTCATTACCTTGCTACCTTATCATGAAAAAATGATTTGAAAAACTGGAAATTAAGAAATTTATATTTGTTGCTTCCGCCTCTCTTACAGTATGTTTTGCTTTCCTTGTTTGCTGGGCTAACCTTTTTCTGAGGGCAAACTAAGTAGGTTGAATTTTAATATTCTGGAACCTTATAAGGTTTCCACTTATTAAATCTGTGTTTGCACGTGTCTATCATTTATTGTAGTTGTGTTTCTGAACAGAACTTCAGTTGCAAAAATATCATGAACTCTTCTTGTTTTCATGGTTCTGTGGTTCTTCAGCATGTGGTAATATTCTTCAGTCTTCAGAAAATTATTTTTTTTTTTAAATGATATTGTGTTTTTTCAACTTTTGGAAGAACTAATAACGTGCGAATATGAGTGTTAGTGATTTATATAATGTATAATATGAAAAATTTGTGCAAATATTTATATTTTTAATTGGCATTTTCCTGTGTTTGCTAATTTTATGTTGTGTTGTCCTCATCAACATGTTTTGTATTTTGTTGAATTTTTTTTTTTTATAATTATAACTTTTCTTAATTTCTATAGATGCTTGAATTTTTATTGATTAATATTTGTGGAACTGGTTAAGTAAACTTGTGGCAATGAATGTGACAGTATTTATGTTTTCATTCATAAAAGCAATGCTGCTGAATTGCTGTTTAAGGAGTCCCACTGATTTCAGTTTTTAATCCTTAAAAGAAACAAAGGAATTTGATTAAACATGATTCATTCATTTTTTCTAACTTTATAATGTCATATCTAGGCACCTGTAATTATCTTCGTGGAGGATTTTGATCTTTTTGCTGGTGTTCGTGGCAAATTTATTCACACTAAGAAGCAGGATCATGAGGCTTTCATTAATCAACTCCTAGTGGAACTTGATGGGTAATTTGCAACTTCTCTCCTAGTTTAAGCAAAGTTCCTTAGTGTGCTTTGAAAGAATATTATTCTTGCCAAATGCAACCTCTTTCAATGTAATAATTGACCGTGGATTTTAAGTGTCCAACCATTTTTAGGATTTTGGGCTTGTCTTTATTTAGTTTAGCATTCATACTGCATTGTGTTGCATCTTTTAGGCAGTTGTTAGGAGGCAAATGGTCATGGTACTTGGTGCATGGTGACTTTGTGTACCTGGCAATTTCTTTTTATTTTTTGTTTGGGCTGGGAGGTTTGGGTCATCCTCAGTTAATTCCTTGGAGATCATCTATTCTCCCTCTAATTTGCTTTCAAGCCTGGGATTGAAAATATGATTGTAAGTTATGATTTTGTTAAAGCATCTATTTGCATATACATTATATCTTTCCAGGTTTGAGAAACAAGATGGAGTTGTTTTGATGGCGACAACAAGAAATTTGAAGCAAATTGATGAGGCCTTGCAACGACCTGGTCGGATGGATAGAGTATTTTATCTTCAACAGCCAACTCAAGCAGAAAGGGAGAAGATTTTATTAAGTTCTGCAAAAGAAACCATGGATGAAGGCCTCATTGATTTTGTAGACTGGAAAAAGGTAATTTTTGATCAATTATGTGCTCCTGTACACATATATGTAGTCACAGAATGGATGAATTGTTGCGCAGTGGTACTCACAAACTTGTTAATATGGTTACTAAAGCAGTTAAAATATTTTGCTCTTTGCTTGTTCTCATAGTTTCTCCCTGATGGTCTGTTCTGTTCAATTTTATGTGCTTGAATTGCTGAACTGTATGCATGTTATAATCTTTTCTTTAACCATGTGGTGTTTTTTTTTTCTTTTTTTTTTGCATTATGACCTCTAGAGGTTGTTTTGTTTCTAGTTTTCAGTTTTTAATTTGGAGCTCATTTAATGAAAAATCACCTAATTTTCCTTTTGCTACCAGTTGCCAACTACTTTTCTTCAAAACCAGTAAGGTGAATTTATAGTTTTTGCTGTATTTCTTTTCCCCCCTTTGGGTTCTTGGAGAAGGGGCTTGGGTTTCAATTGCGAATCCCCACTTGGGGTTACCTCAGGTCTACTGAATTGACTTAACCCTATTTGGTTGTATTTTTCTCTTCTTTTCTTTTATATTTATGCTTAAATAATTTAGTACCTTCTCTTGATATTTCAGCTTTTTCTATTTTCAGGTTGCTGAGAAGACATCTCTTTTACGCCCTATAGAATTGAAACTTGTTCCTGTTGCCCTGGAAGGTAGTGCCTTTAGGAGCAAATTTGTGGATGCAGATGAACTTATGAGCTACTGCAGTTGGTTTGCGGTAAGAAATAATAAAACCTCCCATTTGTATCACTATCTGAGTTTCTTACTTGTGATATTTAACTTGATTAGCTTCTAGTTGTATAATTGTTATTGAAGGCGCGCCTTATTCCCAAGGCTCACAAGGCTCCAACCCTAACGCTTCTATAGGAGAAAGGCAGGTGACCTTTAACAAGCGTTCGCCTTATGCACCTAGGCGGGCACCTTGTTCGAGGCGCAAGGCTCTAGAAAGGCATGCTGCCTTTATTTCCACCTCTAGCAAGCACTTGTATTGACAAAAGATGCTACTATTAGACTTGGAATTTGCCAATCTACTAGAATCTAGTGTTGACGCAATAGGAAGTCTTCAGAATTAGTGTCACTGATGATAAAAAGTTGCTAAAATATCATCAAACTTCCTCACCTGGGATCACAGACCACCTATGCTTCTATTTTTAACACCCATGCTCCTTTAATCCCCCCTCTTTATACCTTGTTTCCAATCTTCTCTTGTCTTTACTGCATGGTGGACTCCTCTGTTTCTAGTTTATTTGAAATTGTCCTCTTTTTTCTTTGAGCACCACTAACAATGAAAGGTTCCTTTATTTCAGGATTTTTATGAGATTGCTTCTTTGTTGTTTTCCTTATTTTTTTTTTAAAAAAATGCTATTTAGGTCATCTATTTCTTGATTATTTGTCCTCTGTTTTTTTAAAAAGAAACTCTACATGTTATCTAGGTCATTATTTTCTAGGTTATCTAAAATTGCTTTTTTCTAACAATACTAACAGTGCTATTTGGGTTTGTTTATGGATATCCAAGATCCTTTTTTTTTTTTTTTGAATGTCCAAAATATGGATTTATTTTATTTCTTGACGAGTTCTAATAGTGTTCTCTTGAAGAGGAAAAATGATATTAATGGTGAAGTCTATATTCTTTTTACGGTTTTTTTTTTTATGCTTCTAAATGCTTTGTAGATTGGTAATTTTGATAAGTTCGGTTAAATAGAGCTATATCTATGATTATTTGATTTTAATTTAAATTTTATTAAATTTTATTTTTTTGAGCCTCTTCTCATTCAGGTGTGTGCCTGCACTTGTGCCTAGGCCACATGACCCCTTTGTGCCTTTAATTACTATGTATTGCATTATGATCATATGGAAAAACACATGCTCTGTTAGGTTTAGGTTCTTTCTTGAAGCTTCTGAATTCTTGCATTTAGTTAGGTAATCTGTGTGTGTGCGTGTTTTTTTTTTTTTTTTTAACTTTTCCTTGTTCCTTTCCTTTCTTTTAGTTAATGTCCTTGATAACAGAGTCCTTTGATTTTTTTTTTGGTTGAAATATTGCTATCATTTATATAGTCATGATGTTTACTTCTTTTTGTAGACTTTCAGTGCTATATTCCCCAAATGGGTTCGGAAAATCCAAATTGTGAAGAAGATGAGCAGGATGCTGGTGAATCATCTGGGGCTAGAATTGACTAAAGAGGATCTGCAGAATGTTGTTGACCTGATGGAGCCGTATGGTCAGATAAGCAATGGAATAGACCTACTCAATCCTCCACTTGATGTAAGAAACTATGTTGTCTTTCAAGGCTACTACTGAATCCTTTCATTGCCTTTTGACCATTTACTTTCCTCTTGCCTTCTCTCCCTCTCTATCTTTTGTAAATCTTTTTGCTTGGATGTATTTACAATCATGTAGAAGCCATTATTTACTTCTTTCGGTAGAAAGATTTGAACTAACAGAAGTTTGGGATGTGACAGTGGACCAGGGAGACTAAGTTCCCACATGCTGTTTGGGCTGCTGGCCGTGGTCTTATTGCACTTCTTTTACCTAACTTTGATGTTGTAGATAATCTATGGCTGGAGCCCTGTTCTTGGCAGGTTAGTTGTGTCATTTACTTGTGACTAAATTTTGATTTGTTGAGGATGGGTTCTTGTGGTATCAGAATATGCAAGGCTTTGAAGGACCATGCAGCAGATGGGTAGTTCTGATGTGCCATCAGAAATATGGAAATGGAAAACTAATAGTATATTATTTATAATTATATATGGGTGGATGGGAACTAAAACATTTCTTATGAAAGTTATGTCATTCTCTGGAAAATCAAAATGATGAAAGGCTCAAAAAAAAAGAAAAAAGGATTTTAAGGCTACATATTCCATTCTCTTTCAACCATTGAATTCTGATGTGCCAAGTATGGATTCCGGGATAATTAAAATACCCCCAAGGCTGTGTTTGAACAGCAGTGTACTGGGAAATATCTGCCAATATAATATTTTTGTAGTTATGTGAATTGGAGTATAGCCGGGCTGATCTAAGGCAGCCTTGTACCATAGTCTTTACACTTGGGAGTTGTCATGTTCCTTTTTTTTTTTTTTTTGAACCATGCTTTGACCATGCTAATCATATTTTTATTAATTATAAGAAAAGCTGATAAGTATGACAGCTGCTCCTCTTTAGGTTTGATGCAATTATTATAAGTGGCCAAATTAGTTTTTGGAATTTAGAAATAGAGAAGTTGAGATAAATTTTACCCCTTTTTTTGCAGGGAATTGGATGTACTAAGATCAGTAAGGCTAGAAATGAAGGCTCCCTGAATGGAAATATGGAATCAAGATCTTATCTTGAGAAAAAGCTTGTCTTTTGTTTTGGTTCATATGTTGCATCCCAGCTACTACTTCCCTTTGGTGAAGAAAATTTTCTTTCTTCTTCAGAATTAAGACAAGCTCAGGAGGTCGGTATCTTTCAATAATAATATCCATTTGCGTTAGAAGTTCATTTGAGCAATACATTCTTGATCACATATCTAAAAATTGTGACAGATAGCTACACGTATGGTGATTCAGTATGGGTGGGGGCCTGATGACAGTCCTGCAATTTACTACAGTAGCAATGCGGTATTCCCAATTCCTTCTAGTGCAGAATATATTGGTTAAAGAAGAAAAACGTTCTTCTGCAATTCTTATATTTTTGTTTTATTGTTAGTGCCTGCAACACTTCCTGTATTCTAGTAATTTGTTACGCCAATTTTTGCACATTTTGCTCATGCTTAGGAGGCAGAAATAAGGATCAGTGTGTCTGTTTCCCTCACATGACTTCATTTGCATTTATACAATACTTACCACGCTCCCAAAATTCTTAATGTGATATTCAATGTCATCTTCAAGGATTCATTATAAGCTTTGAGTTTGCATGTTAATATTTTTGTGTGGAATATCTTTGCCTGCTGGTTTAGGTTACATCTTTAAGCATGGGGAACAATCATGAGTATGATATGGCAGCTAAAGTTGAAAAGGTATGCTTTTGCTTGCTGCAGTGAATGTTTGCTCGCTTTTATTACACATGCCATATGTGTGAACAGCATCGGTACCTGGTGTTCTTTTATGAGATTACTTTCTGACATTATATGCTTGTTTCATACGCAGATGTACGATTTAGCATATCTTAAAGCAAAGGAATTGCTTCAGAAAAATCGTCAAGTTCTTGAGAAGATTGTTGAAGAGTTACTTGAATTTGAGATTTTGACTGGCAAGGTTAAAGCTGATAACCTAAAACTGTTTTGTAGAAAGAGAATTCTCCTTAATTTCAATTAATCTGTACATGGGTATATATATACAATTGATTCCTATAATTGTGTTCTACTAATTAGGAAGAAATCCTAAATAAGAAATCCTAAATAGGAATACAGAATACAAAATATGCAGAGAAATAATATAGTGATTGACTTTCCATAACATGTTTTAACCGCCATACTTCTCAGTTTAACTCTTGCATTGTGCAATCTCCAATTGTACTCTACTTTTCACGTCTCTGAGTCTGAGGAGCTCTAAAATGTGAATGCTTATATTTAAACCTCTGTTTGAAGCAACAAGTTAGATTAAAATGAATATTTCAAAATTTTGTAGATCTGTAATATGGTGATGATTGATTTTGTTGATCTAAATTTTCACCTGATTTTTCTGTG
Organism: Hevea brasiliensis; assembly: GCF_030052815.1. Classification (NCBI taxonomy): domain Eukaryota; kingdom Viridiplantae; phylum Streptophyta; class Magnoliopsida; order Malpighiales; family Euphorbiaceae; genus Hevea; species Hevea brasiliensis. Next base: position 5,265,578 of record NC_079497.1, on the reverse strand, counting down.
TGCTACTGAAGTCATTTTACTGAAATAAAATAGATTATATTAACAACCTTTGGTGTTTTAGGATTTGCTTTATAAGTTTGCCTTATTTAAACTTTTGGTTGTAGAAGTAACTAGAAATTTGATGACTAATTCTAGCATGACTTTGTCTACCGTCTCTCTTAATATTGTGACTAGTTGAGTCATTGCTGACATTTTTGAGAATTAAGAATGTTACTTTGAGATTGTTTATATTAAAATCATTTATCATTTTGTTTGCAGGATTTGGAAAGAATTGTTGAAAATAATGGTGGGACTCAGGAAAAGGAGCCTTTTTTCCTTTCAAAGGCTAGTTATGTGGAGGTACGTTCCAATCCTCCCTCCTCTCTTAATTTCTCCCTCTCCCGTGGGGTAGTGATGGGGTTGGGCTGTTCATCTATTGGATAAGGGTAGGTACTTATCTCTCTCTTTTTTTTTTTTTGGAAAGAGGTGAGTACTTAGACTATTTACTTTTGGAAAGTGGAACTCCTGGACACTCCATATCCTGGGCAATGTTTTCATTACGGTTCATACTTCCACAACAGCCTTGATGATTGCACAGAAAAGTTAGTAGGTTCATGTAGTAGAGGCGAGAGGAAGTTAAGCATAGAACAAATGCTGTGGATTAACATGGCAAAGAAATCATTTAATATCACAACAACTAATTTGTCAAATTAGAATTGACTGGAAGAAATTATCCACGTTGCCGATAGTTACTCGTTTAGCATGGCGAGAACCATGAACAGAATTTGAGAGGAAACAAAAAAACACTATATTACGTAACAAGTTTCTTTGTATTTTTCCTAAATGGATTCCTCTAGAATCATAGAAGACAAAAGAGTGGGTCAATTTTGTACTTTCATTGGAAATGAGAAAGAAAAGGGTATTGAATCTTGTAAACTTTATGTAAGTGACTTGTGAAGAAAGAAATGCACACAGGGAAAGAAAAGAAAAGGAAAAGAAATACGGTGCTCATATGATCATTGCAAATTATGTTGGTGGCCAAAAGCCCTAAGATCTTATTATCAATATTTGTTGTGGGTGTATTTTATTATTATTGGTCATCTATGGGATTAATTGTTCTTTTGTTAATATGTGCAAGTTTTGTGATTGATTTATTGAATGACTCAACTGAAAATAAAAAGTCTATTTTGCCCATAATTTCACTTTATGCAGTGCATGGTTGCAAGGAAAAACCTTCTTCCTCTGAACATAGCCTTCTTTCTTTGAACATTTGGAAGTCATAATGCTCAGTTGATTTTTATACTCTGAATATGGCAATTAGATAAGGTCTGCACCATGGTCTAAAGAATGTCAGTATTTTGAGATTGTGAAACTGTGGTCAAATTCATTTACATAAATTCTGGCGATGATGTTCTCCAAATTGTGTGGGTGCACTTACCTATCTATGGATTGGTTTTAAAGAAATTCTTTAGAAGACTTTCAAATGATTCATCTCTTATTACTCAAAGGACCAAATTAGAAGGAAAGAGAATGGCATAAGCCTTTGAGAGTCAAAATTGACAAGAACTTCTACATTTCTTGGTGAAAAATTTAAGTTACAGCTGTATAAAATCCAGATGCAAGAAATAATCTAGAATTCATAAACTAGAATTTGTGTTTTGTTAGTTATCAGCAAATGTAAGAAATTCTGAATGTAATGTGAATTTCGAAAGATCTTATGTTTGTTTAACAATGCATTTCCAAAGCTAATAATATAATTCTAGATGATTTGGCTATTTTTTTGACTTGAAGACGTATCTGTAAATAACTTGTTTTGAACAGTGGGGTAGATTAGACTTCTAGATTACTCACTTAATCTTGGCTAGCATGTCTTGCAATTTTTGTTAATCATAGTAATTTACTAATTTTCCAATTGAGTTGATTGTGTTTTTTGTTATCAGCCTTGAGATAAATATTTTTATATTTATAGACTGAACCTCTTTTTGTGTCTTTTTCAGCCAGTGTCTAGCAACTTTCTTGATATGGGGAATGGATCAGGACCTGCTCTTTTAGGTGCATCTAACTAGGATGAAGGGAGCATTCACTTCATGTATTGATTGTCAAAGGTGCCACATTTCTCCAATGAGCACAGATTTACTTCTTTGAGTATAGGTTCCTTGTTGTATAAATTTATTGCAGAGTGTCTTTCTGACCATTGAAATATTATAAAAACTAGTTGCTACAGGGAGTAAGTTTAGTTGAGAAGAGGTTCTATTTTTCCTTCTCAACTGCAGTCATCTAGGGCTGGAGAAAATGCTTCCCCGTTCACATTGTAATGTGATTTTTGGCAATAAAATGTCATCATATTGGAAAGAATTTGTTTTGATTCTTTTTATTTTTTTAGCATGCTGTCTAGCTCGGAAAAAGTTATGGGTATTGGTTTAGTAACTGAAGATATATTATTCACCTAGTAAATCAGGTTCGAATCCCACTCCCCCAACCCCTTTATTCAAAAAACAATGAAATGTGAACCACTTGTATTGGCTTTCGGTTAAGAAGAATAGTTTGGAATGGATCTATTTGCAGGCATGAGCAAAAGAGGAAGTCTTATCAATATGTAATGCAGTTAGGAATAGGGTAAGTGGCAACTTTATTCATTTTACAGTTAAAAGAGTAATATTTGAGTTCATCATTTATAAAATTTCATATTTTTAACATTAAATCTAAATAATAAAAACATAAAAACAAAAAAATTGGAAATCAAAACTCAAAAATCTTTAGGTTCGGTTCGGTTCGATTCGATTTTTTTTATTTCCTATATATTAATAATTTTTTTGAATTATCAAAATTATAAACCGAACCGAACGATTTAATTTTAAAAACGAACGATTGAAACGAATAATCGGTTTCAGTTTTTTTTTTTTAAAAAAAAAAAAAACCACCCCCTAATCAGCGTTATACCTCCAACTGAACTTATGGAACAAGTTTAGTCAAAGAAAGAACAAAGATTTACATAAAATATAAAAATTACTCAAAAAAAAAAAGCAGCCTGAAGAACTTGTGAACTCGTTCTACAGAAGGCCTATTACAGGTGAGTTGCTAAAGACTTGCTTCTCTTGACTAGGATTGTGTACCCCATTGTGACAAAGGCTTTTCCTTCGTGGTTTTGCTTCTCCAAGCATTGTTATGACATCCCTCATAGATGGTCTGTCCTTGGGGTTCTTTGCAGTGCAAAGAATTGCGATACGGAGAACAAGGAGCATCTCTTCCTGCACATGTTTACATTGTCCTGCAATGTTGGAGTCTAATGCTTCTTCTAATGCTCTGTTATTTCTAATCTTTCTCCAAATCCATTCCACCACATCAATAGTTTCTCCAAATTCAGGATCTAGAGGTTTTTTTCCTGTTAGAAGCTCCAAAAGTACAACACCGAAGCTGTATATGTCACTCTTCTCATCAACCTTCAAAGCGTATCCGTATTCTGTCACAATAAAGTCATAAACATCAGTGAAAAGTAAAGGAAACTAGAAGGGATTCACAGTTAACCTGAAGAACATGGATGAAAAACTTACCAGGGGCGATATATCCATAAGATCCTGCCACCATTGATACTGTCTCATTCTTGTGAACCATCGTCCTTGCCAATCCGAAATCTGCTATTCTTGCATCTAGGTTTGCATCAAGCAGTATATTGTTGGACTTGATATCGCGATGGATGACAGGTGGGCGACAATCATGGTGGAGGTAGTTCAGCCCCTGTGCAACCCCAACTGCTATGTTATACCTTGAGACCCAGTCGACCAACAGCTTTCCAGCTTCCTTACCGTGTAAAGCTGACCAAAGGTTTCCATTAGGCATGTATTCATATATCATCATTTCATCTGTTTCATTGTGGAGATACCCTAACAGCCTCACAATGTTTCTGTGCCGGAGCCTTCCCAACAGACTCACTTCTGCAAATAGATCATCGCCATTTGCAATGTCTGTGTTTGTCCTCCATAGTTTCTTTACTGCCACAGCTACATGAGGCCGATTGACCTCAGCCTTATAAACAATGCCTGTTCCTCCCATGCCAATGATATTTGATTCCTTTATGCAGGCTAGAATGTCGCTGCTAGTGAAGCTAACTCGCTGGAACGCTACTAGAATCCATGGCCACTCTTTGCTGCTTTTATTAAACCAATCATAAAAGAAGCTGTTACACAAGTACCATCTTTCATACAACCATCTCCCTGTGAAAAATGCAATTGCAAGAGATAAGAGTACTGAGAATGCAATGGTGAATCCAATAATTATGTGATGGATGTGCAAATTCTCTCTTCGCTTGGATATTGGAGAACTTGGAGAACACGGTGGAAGGACACCACCACAAAGACCAGCATTGCCAATGAGATCATTTGGATTTATGGTCATTAATATGCCATTGGAGGGAACTGGACCCTCAAGGTTATTATATGAAAAGTTGACCATTTCCAGGGCCGGTGAGTTGCCAAAGTTCTTTGGGATCTGACCAACCAGAGAATTGTTGGACAAGTCAAGAATTGCTAATGTGGGCATTGTTGAGATTTCTTTTGGTATTTCTCCAGCAAGATGATTGTTTTTGAGGTTCAGATTCACCAACTTTTCACATGAAGCAATGCTTCCTGGAATTGTTCCAGATAAATGGTTGGTTGAAAGGTCAAGCACTGAAAGAGATGGGCAGTCTTGAAATTGGTCTGGGATTTTGCCTTGCAAATTGTTGTTGGAGGCCATGAAGGTCTGAAGGTTAGGAATGGAGAGGATGCTATATGGGAGAGACGATTCAAGGTGGTTCTGAGAGACGTCAATGAAAGAAAGCGAGGCAGACAGAGCAATATCATCTGGTATTTCACCAGTAAGATTGTTATGAGCCAATTCCAGCCTTTGAAGTATTGGGAGACTTCCAAATCCAACTGGAATTGTCCCAGAAATAAGATTATTTTGCATCCGAACACGGACTAATGACTGGCAGGTGGAGAGACCTACAGGGATTGGACCAAAGAAGGAATTGTTGAAGAGGATGAGTTTAGTGAGATTACCAGAATCACACAAACCTGGTGGAATGTCACCAGATAATGAATTTGATGACACATCTAACCAGCGCAGTGGTGAATTCTGTCCAAGATTCATTGGCAAAGTGCCTATCAAGGAGTTCCTCCATAGCTCAAGTACCTCTAATTTGGTCACCTCACCAAGCCTGCTAGGAATTGGACCCATCAGCTGGTTGCACATCAAATTCAAGAGCTGCAAATTCTTCAGTTCTGCTATCTCCACTGGGATCTCTCCTGAAATCTGATTATCAGAAAGATCCAGAAACTGCAGTGACGTAATATTGCCAAGTTGTGGTGGAATCTTTCCTGTAAAATTGTTCTTGTACAAATAAACCGTAGTAAGTTGTTTCAGCATACCCAATTTAGCAGGAATCTGTCCACTGAGAGTGCCAACTGCCAAGTCAAGATACTGAAGATTGGTGAGGTTGCCAAGCTCTGCTGGAATTTCACCTTCAAACTCATTATATCCAAGAATTATAGTCTCTAGAGAAGAAAGTTGGCCGATCTCTTTTGGTATCTTTCCAGTCAGATTATTACCAGAAAGACCAAGAAACTTCAATTTCTGGAGATTCTTGAAAGAAGTAGGAATTGAACCTTCAAAGAAACTCCCTCGAAAATCTAGGCTTTCGAGTGATGTTGCATTACCAAGATCCTCAGGAAGAAAGCCTGAGAAGTTGTTGCCTGATGCATTGACTGAAGACAACCCTGAGGCTCTTCCTACGCCAGTAGGGAAGCTGCCAATGAAGTTATTTTGACTCACGTCAATGCTCTTCAGTGAAGTAAGATTTCCCAATGATTTTGGCAATGAAGAGGCAAACCCATTACGGGAAATATCTAGAAAAGAAAGGCTAAGCAGGCCTTGAATTTGATGTGATACACTGCCACTGAGATTCATGTTGGAGAGTGCAAGTTTCTCTACAAAGCCTTCGGCGTTGCACCACACTCCAGTCCAGTTACAATGAAGTGATTCATTCTTAGATCCATTGCTTGGCATTTTCCAATCCTTGAGCTGATTTGATGGATCGATTAGGCTAGATTTGATCGATAATAGAGTTGACAATTCATCATAGTGTATGTTTTGAGCTCCCTCAACAAAAACAAGAGAGAGACCGATGAAACAATAGAAGAATAGCAACTGGGCTTGCATTGTTGTTCTCTGGAATGTGCTCCCTCTAGTTGTGTAGCATTTTCAGCTCTCTGGAACACAAGAAGAAGAACGTAGCAAGAGGGTGTTATATGAGAAGGAGAGGAGTTAAAGGGCAAGAAGGTTGTTAATTGTAATAATTAATGGTAATTAATGAGAAATAGTTTAATGTGTTTACGTGTGTTCTTGGGATCTGAACCGGCTAATTAACTACACTGTGTGACTGTAAAGCTTTGGACTTATTGAAAATCTCCCAGACACTAAAACATGGAGAGAATGTGTTTTCAGAGATTATAGTTGATAATGATTTGCTGTTGTAAGTTATTATTGATCATAGTCAACCCATGTGGATTAACAAACTAGTAAGAACAATGATTTATCCTAATATAATTCCTTTGTTCTTGACATTTAACTGAAGCTGTACTTGTACTTTCTCTTCATAATTTACTTTTTGACAGATGCTTAGCTTAATTCAATGATTGTTTTCTGAGATTGCTCATCATTACTGATACATGAGCATTTTAGTCACTGTAAATGTATCATTAAAGCCTAACTAATGAGTTTTAACTCTCCTCAATGGTATTGCAGTCATTTTCAGGGCTATAAAATCTAAAGTTCAAGTCTTAATAAGAGTTATATATATATATATATATATATATATATATATATATATATATATATATATATATATATATCATTAAACCCATCATTGCTATATATTATAAAGAAATAGTGGATCAAATTTAAAAATGTTCTTATTCTCTTAAGCCAAAAAGTGCATACTCTAATGCTTACACTAACATGATTAATTAGGAATAAGGGAATCTCCCCATGTTAGAGGGCTAGATGAAAAATCATAAACAAAATAGACAACTTGGAACTTTCTAAGAGGGAGAGAGAATGGGTCCCATAAGGGAAGTGTTCTGCAAGTGATAGCCTCAACAATCATTGTCTCTCTCTCCCTACCAAATACTATTCATTGCCCAAAACATAAATTAAAATTAGGCCCTAATCTCTAAGCTTGCACATGCACACATCTGGCTCTTACCAATTATTACAAATTTTAAAATATAAGCATCTCTATGAGGCAATTAAAAGGTAATAATTGAAACCATAAAACATGGTGTAGTGTGTAGAAGCTGGAGGCCATGTGCAATGCAAGGACAGCTTCCCTTGAGAAAGGACTTAAAATTCCCCATGATTGATTTGGTACATCCTCACATTGCCTTAAGGAAGGAAGATGAATGGATACAATATCTTTTTGCCATATATTTGTGTGCCCAATGGAGAACCAATTAGAGAGTACAAAGATTAGGTGCCCCCACATGGCTTTATGCCAAAGCCACCACCCCATCAATCATTCTTCATTATGGTCCATAACCAAATTCTAAAGATTGATAAATTAATTTAATTTATTTTAATTTTTATTTGTGGACTATATGCATAGGGACTAATTAAAATTTTAACATTTTATAATTTGATCTTCAAAGTTATAAAAAGCTAAAATTTAGTGATTCTTTTTCTACACTCTTCATCTTTTAACTTTTCTCCTTTACTCTTTATCTTTATGCTTTACTTCTAAAAATAATCACAATATAACATAAAAAATTCAATTAAAAATTAAAACAATAATACCATTAATTCATTTTTTTTTTACTCTCTCAATCTTACTTTAAAATTGAAAATCAAAACTAAATATTCAATAATTTCAATTTTAAAAATATTTATTTTTTTGGAAAAATATTTTTTTAGGAAAAATAATTGAAAAAATATAAGAACTTATTTATTATTTTTATAAAATGTTAAAAATCAAAATATAATTAGTTAGTCTCCTCTCTTTCTTTTGTGGTGTGGATAGTTAAAAATGAGAGCAAGTTATCTCAATTTATCAATTTAAAAAATTATACTTGAGTTACCTTTTTACATTTTATGTTTAATTAAATATCAAATTAACTTTTTGTCCAATCCTATATGAAGAAAAAAGAATGGAAGAAAGTGAAATTAAGTAGAAAACATTGCAAAGTGTATTTGGGTGGGTATTGGTTTCTCAATTGAATGGTATTAAATTTACCTCTTATTTTTTGTATTTCCATTCAACTACGGTATTTGGTTATAATCGAATAATTGATTCAGGTTAATAAAATTATGTTATTTTAATAAGAGTAAATTCGATTTAACTTAATTTTTGATTAATAATTTTAAAATTTTCAATTTGATTATCAATTTGATTACCAAATCAAAGGTAACCAAACTAACTGAAATAACTAAATTTCTATTAATTAATATATTAATTATAATTTTATTAATATTATATTATTTATAATTATTTTTATGATTTTATAATAGTATTTCACATGTAATTATTTTTTTATAAATATTAAATCATATTGATTTTTTTATAAATAAACAAGATTATAAATATATTTTTATTAATAATTAATTAATTAATTAATAATATAAAATATATTTTTTATTTTTTCCAATTAATTTAATTATAATCGATAACCAATCAAATATTTTCAGTTTTGATTAATTTTAATTTTCTCTAAATTTCTATTTAGTTTGATTAATATTTTTAGAATCATTTAACAATAATTTTCAAGTATAGTTTGACAAGAGGAAGCAGCTGGTTACAATGGGAGGCTTTGTGACTGAATTAATTAAAATTCATTGATACAATTAAATCTTTGTTAATATAAATTTATTTTTTTTTATCAAAAAAACAAATATTTGGTAATATTATTAGTAAGCTCTTTGCTTACATGGTTGTTTTTTTTCTGTTTGATTCCTTCCTTACATTAGAATAATAGATGGCCGTTATGTAGGCTGTAATTACTAATTAGGACCTTATAACACCACATCAGCAACACCTAAATTTAAAGGTTTCTGTTCTGATTTTTTGTTTTTCCATTTTAGTTCATGTGCATAGATTATCGTTTTCATTCATGCTATTAAAAAGCCTCATCAACTTCCCTTTGAGTTGCCATTTTTCTTTGGAAATTCAATATATTTTCTGTTTAATATCTTTCAACAATGGAGACTCTGCGAGGACCTCAATTGACAATGAGCGATGGAACCACCCTGGTGACAGAGGTGGTTTCAGACGATGACTCACATCTTTGCCTCTATGTATTACTTCAGGACATGCTTTCAGTTGGAGATATGGTTGTTGGGTTCGAAATTGAATGGGGTTTCAAAGGATATTCTTCCACCATACCAAGAAGTAGTTCAGTCAAATGCACAGAACACAGCTCTCATTCTGATAGATCAGAACACCATTCCAAGAAAGTGGAACATCATATTGCTTTATTGACATTATGCACTAGACTTGGTTGTGTCCTGATAAGGCTCAGTCCTAATTCTATTTCTTCATCTCTGAAACGATTCCTTGCCATTAAAGATGTAACATTTGTTGGGGTTCATATCAAAGAAGATGTTCAGAAGCTTAAAGATGCATATGGGATTGTAATGAGGAATGCAGTGGAATTAAGTGATTTAGCTGCTAAGATTTATGACCATCCTCGCTTTGTTTTCTACAGCGGTAGGGAATTGGCAGGGAAAATCCTATCTATAAAATTTGAGGCAAAACCTTGCACAGTTTTATGGTCTAATTGGTTTGATCATAATCTTAACATTGAACAGATTGAGTGTGCAGCTACTGATGCTTATGCTGCTTATAAAATTGGAAAAAAGCTCATGGAAAGTGGTAGCAGTAGTGTCAAAAGGTTGTTCTCATCTTAATTTTTTTTTTTTTTTTAGTTTGATTTCGGTTTCGAATTAAAATTGGAACTGTAACTAGCAATTGATGCCTTGCAGGATGAATTCCTTGTTTTTATTTTTAAATCTGTGTTGTCTTGGAAATTTTATGTTTTTGGGGGAATTTTGTTATGGAGTCTTGTTTTATTTTCTGTGATTAACCATTTATTCAATGCAGCTACTACTATTTTTAGTGTGATTAATTATTTACATTCAATGTTTTATATACAACTAATCAAATTATGTGTATAAGCAAAATGGACCTTTTACCTTTCATAAAATATTAAAAATCAATATATAATTTAATATCTATAGTTAGTAGCTCTCACCGGCCTTTCTCTCTTTCGTGTTGCGTATAATTAAAAATTAGTGTAATTTAACTCAATTTATCAATTTCCAAATTATAATTGAGTTAACTTTTACATTTTATGTTTAATTGAATCTTATTGTTGATTTGAATATCAAATTAACTTTTTGTCCAAGCCTGTATGAAGAAAAAAGAATGGAAGAAAGTGAAATTAAGTAGAAAAATTGCAAAGTGTATTTGGTTGGGTATTGGGTTCTTAGTATTAAATTTACCTCTTATTTTTTGTATTTCCATTCCATTATTTGATTATAATCGACTAACCGAATCCACTTATGATATTCAGTTATTTAGTAAGAGAAAATTTGATTTAGTTTAATTTTTAATAAAAAATTTTAAAAATTTTCATTTTAATTACCAGTTCAGTTATCAAATTAAAAGTAACCAAACTAATTGAAATAATTAATTTTTTTATTAATTAATATATTAATTATAATTTTATTAATAATATATTATTTATAATTATTATTTTTTTATGATTTTATAATAATATTTCACTCTAATTATTCTTTTATAAATATTAAATGTATTTATTATTTTTTATAAATAAACAAGATTATAAATGTATTTTTATTAATAATTAATTAATTAATAATATATATTCAGTTATAATCGATAATCGATTGAATATTTTCATTTTCGGTTAATTTTGACTTTTTCTCAAATTTTATTCAATTTAATTAATATTTTTAGAATCGATTAATAATTTATTTAGTTAAAAATTCAATTCGGCTGATCAAATACTCATCTCTACATTCAATTATTTTCTGTTGATTTAGATTAGAACAGATGGTCTGTTTCTGTTTTTGTTCCATTAACTGATTTTTTGTTTTTCTTTTTTAGTTCATGTCCATAAATTCATCGTTTTCATTCATGCTATTGAAAAGTGTTATACAGTGACTTCATTCTTAGCAGTTAAGAATACTTAACAACTTCCTTGTGAATTGCCATTTTTCTTTGCCAATTCAATATATTCTCTGTAATGGGGACTCTGCGCGGACCTCTACTGACAATGAGCGATGGAACCAACCTGGTAGCAGAGGTGGTTTCAGAGGATGAATCACATCTTTGTCTCTACCTACTACTTCAGGACATGCTTGAAGATGGAGATAGGGTTGTTGGGTTCGAAATCGAATGGGGTTTCAAAAGATGTTCTTCCACCATACCAAGAAGCAGTTCAGTCAAATACACAGAACACATCTCTCATTCTGTTAGAACAGAATACCATGTTGTTTTATTAACATTATGCACTAGACTTGGTTGTGTCCTGATAAGGCTCAATCCTAATTCTATTTCTTCATCTCTGATACGATTCCTTGCCATTAAAGATGCAGCATTTGTTGGGGTTCATATCAAAGAAGATGTTCAGAAGCTTAAAGATACATATGGGATTGTAATGAGGAATGTAGTGGAATTAAGTGATTTAGCTGCCAAGATTCATGATCATCCTAGCTTTGTTTTCTACAGTGGCAGGGAATTGGCAGGGAAAATCCTGTCTGTAAAATTTGAGGCAAAACCCTACACAGTTATATGGTCTAATTGGTTTGATCATAATCTTAACTTTGAACAGATTGAGTGTGCAGCTACTGATGCTTATGCTGCCTATATTCAACTAATCAAACTATATATATATATATATATATATATGCAATTGATTGAATTTAAAAAAATAAATAAAAAATTTTTATTTAATAAAGTTAATATTATTATAACTATTAATTATAATGAAATTCACGACTGTAATTTGAAAACATACATGATTTAATAAAATTTTATAAATGATATAGGCTTGGACCAGAGCTCCACAATTTGGATCCGAATTGGGTAAGGTTCGGCCCACAATTTCTGGACAGAGACAGGAGCATTATGCTGTACATTATCTCAGTGGATTATTACCTTCATGTTGCAGAACCGCGAAGACCGATCAAATAAGAGAAAAGTCAAAAACGACGTCTCGTCGACTTAACTACGTTAAAAAAAAAAAAAAAAAAAAACGGAAATTTCAATATCAAATACAGAAGCGCGCAGGCACTCGCAGTCCGTACCAAATACCAACACCAACAGATTATTCTTCTTTTTTTTATTTTTTATTTTTAAATTTCCTCGAGAAAATCCGAGTTTTCTCATCCAAAGTTGCTATTAGAAAAGAAAATTATATGATGAAATTATCAAAATTTGGAGCTCTGTTTTTGTTACTCGCGTTAGTTTGGATTCAATCTGGAGCTTCGCTTCGATCGCAGAAAACTGAGCAGGCTTACGTGACTCTATTGTACGGAGATGAATTCCTGTTGGGAGTTAGGGTTTTGGGGAAGTCGATTAGGGACACTGGATCGAACAAGGACATGGTGGTTTTGGTCTCTGATGGTGTCTCTGATTACGCCATGAAGCTTCTTGAGGTAAATAATTGTGGTGCTCTCTGTTTGGTTGGTTGCCTAGAAAATCCTGGTTAATATAAGAGTATATTTTTCAGCAATTGTATCACATGAGAAATTTATTTTCATGTAATTCTTGTTTGCTCACCAAATTTAATTTGTCTTTGAAATGAAGAAAACATAACTAAAATGTAACTCATTTAGTTAGCCTTTACGCTTTGCTATAAGGCCATTTGATTTCTCTATTTAATAAAGTTTAGCTTTATTATATGTTCTGTCTGGATGCTGAGGCAGAACAAAGTGCTGGATTGCCTCTTGATTAAAATTTTTGTTAATGCAACTATTTAGATAAATGAAGCTGATTATTTCAAATTTTACTATCAATATAAAGTTTTAAATTTTCTTTTTATTTTAATCAACAAGAGATGTTTACTGAAAATGCGACTAATACAGCTATTTGGACTAATTGAGTTGAGATTTTATATTTTTTGGTGAAACAAGAAGAGATACTGAATACATTTTTGCATATTTTCTTTAGTGTTTACTTGGTTGTGTTGTGAAATTCTTGGCTAAGGTATTGCTTAGTTTTCTAATCTCATACTTTTTGTTTGGGTTTTACTAATTGAATAATGAACAGGCTGATGGTTGGATAGTGGAGAAGATTAGCTTGTTGGCAAACCCTAATCAAGTGCGGCCAAAGAGGTTTTGGGGTGTATATACCAAGCTTAAAATCTTTAATATGACTAGCTACAAGAAAGGTAAATTTCTTCCTTTCCAAGCTGCGATATTACACGTGAAACATTGTAAACATTCATTTAAAGTTTTTAGATTGATTTTGCCATCAGTCCAAGTGCTTCCCAAGCAAGATGGATAAAAGAAAAGTTGAAACAGGAAATAATACAGTACTTTTTATCATCCAGTGTGAAATCATTGGCATGGATTTTGATTTCTACTGTTTGAAGTTTGTTTTATCTGTATGTGCTTCTATATTTTCCTGGGAGTCTAAATGAAAAACCTTGTGTGATGTTATCTATATAAAGAGTAAAGCTACTGATTCCTCTTACCAGAAAAGATTAACTATTATTTAGAGAAAACAGTTAAATTGGTCCTAGCATGTGTTAAAAATTCACAATATGCCCATGTAAAAATTTGTTACCTTTGCTTTCCTCAGTTCTTTCAAATTTGAGTCTTGGATGTCTTAGTTTATATTTTAATCCCTTTTTCTTTGCCAATGATTGATGTCACTTGTTTTGGTAATTGTGTTGATACGTTCCTGGGAAATCATTTGTGCAGTTTTATATCTTGATGCGGATACTATAGTGATTAAAAGTATCGAGGATCTATTTAAATGTGGAAAGTTCTGTGCAAACCTGAAACATTCCGAGAGGTTGAATTCTGGAGTCATGGTAGTGGAACCATCTCAATCAGTTTTCAATGACATGATGAACAAAGTGAACACTTTGCATTCCTACACTGGAGGTGAAGCATTTCATTCTCTATCCTTTCTAGTTATACTACGGTGCCCTTATCATACTCATCAATTATGATGTCTTCTTTCCTGTAACTACTGTCTTTGCTTCTGTTAGTTGAGTATTTAACCTTCAGATTATTAACTCTACTAAAGCTAAAGTCATGGTGGACATCCTTTGGATTATTATGTTTGTGTCATCTGGAAGAAAACCTTATTGCTGGACTTGATCTTTGTGCTATGATAACAATAATGAATGGTGTCTTTTTTAGGGCACTACTTGGAAATTGGATTTATTTTTGGTTGCAAAGCACTTTATTTACTCAAATATGAAATACCAGAATAAAATTAAAACCTAACTACTGGACTTTATCATGTACTGGGGGAAAAATGGTTTATTTCTGTATGTGAACAATAATGAATGGTGTCTTTTTTAGGTACTCCTTGAAAATTGGATTTATTTATTCTTGATGCTATATATATGTACTGCAACTTAGGAAGGAGCTATCTAGTCTTGATAATTTCATTATCTTTACCAAAATATCTCTTCTTATGTTTCTCTTTTGTATAGGTATTATCATTGTTGTGTTTATGTGTTGGATCTTTATTCTTCTATTTTTTATTAACAGGAGATCAGGGGTTTCTAAACTCATATTACTCCGACTTCCCCAATGCTCATGTTTTCCAGCCTAATTTACCCCAGGAAGTCTTGAATTCTAGACCTGTACCTGCTATGGAGCGACTCTCCACTCTATATAATGCAGATGTTGGTCTCTACATGCTTGCTAACAAGGTACTAGATGCAAAGATATTACAATGATTAATGGCATGCTGATGAGCTAGTTTCAATTGCCTAATTATTGCTGATAGTATAGTTTTTTGCACCTTTGGACCCATGGGTAAGGATGGAGGACCACCTGTATTGCAGTATAATAGATTTAAGTTTATAATTACATATTTTACATTCTGTTCCTAGTAAAGCATGCAACCCTTATTATCTCATGGGTTGATATTCGGCATAGAAATCAGTTTGCAAGCGTGGACAGTGAGGTTTTCATTTCTACTTGTATATTTATTGAGGGACTATTTCTTGAACTCCATATAACCTTTATTTCAACTGATAGAGCAATAGTTCAATTTACTAATTTGTATTTTACTTTCAACTTAAATATCCTGACCTTTTTGTGTGCATATGCAGTGGATGGTTAATGAGTCTGAACTTCATGTTATTCACTATACTCTTGGCCCCCTTAAACCTTGGGACTGGTGGACATCTTGGCTTTTGAAACCTGTTGATGTCTGGCAGGTTTTTACTCCTACACTGTCTTGTTAACTGTGTATTTTTTTGATATGACACCATGGAATAGGATTTATGCATTTGCAAAAGCTAATGACTTTCTTTGCTAACACTGCAGGCTGCAAGGGAACAACTTGAGGAATCCCTTCCTGGAACGGGAGGTGGCAGAAATCCAAATGATGAACTGCTTGTCAAATTTCTTTTTATGTTACCATTATGTGCTGTACTCTTCAGTTACTATCGATCATTTCTTCAGGTTAGTTGTCCAATTATTTGTTACTCAGATGTTTGCAAGTTTTCTTTTTTTGTTGTCATTTGGTTTTGATAGTGTATTATTTTCGGAGCAGACACGGACATTTTGCAGAAGTTCATTATGTGATCATATGAGACACCTCTACTACAGAATTAGATCTAATGGATATGCTGGTGTTTCTTCATCATCTACATTCAATTCAGCGAATCATGTTAGTCTCCTCTTCCTTTTCTTCTCAATTTGATGCGAATGATTGCTCACAGTTTAATTATTCTCTTAAAATTAAAAATAATGGTCCTGTGTGATTGTTTTATATTTCCTGTCTTCATTTGACAATTCTTATGTATCTAAAGGTTTTTTTCTTGTCCAAATGGTGCACAGTTACAGGTGCCTGGCTATTTGGGTGGACTTTCCATCTTCGTTTGTTTTATGGCTGCTTTGGTCTCCCTTGCATGTAGTCTTGCAATAGTGCCTCGACAAGTGATGCCTTGGACTGGTTTGCTCTTAATGTATGAGTGGACATTCACAATATTCTTCCTTTTATTTGGAGGTTTTCTCCATTTGACCTATCTTTGGGGAAAGATGACAGCCACTCAAGTATCTGTTGCCTCTCATCCTGAAGCTCTTGATGATGATTCTGGGAAAGGTTTGTAGACTATGATTACAAATTTGCAGCTAATTATTTCCTTTGAACTCATAAAGAAAGTTTTTATTCTTGTTACTATGACAGGCCATCTGCGGCAAGTATCATCTTGCGATTTTGCTATTTGGTATTACGGGTTAGGAATGGCATTTTTGGCTATAGCTGCCCCAGCTCTACCTTGTATCTTCGGGATTACTGCCCTGTTTATGAGGTACTTTTCTTGAAAATTTGTATTGAAATGTCAATGTTTTGATTATCTCTTTCTAAAGAACTTAAATTTTTTCTTTCTTACATTTATAGACCCCTGGGAAAAAGGGAACTCAGACATAGTATGTGATCTCTTTACAGGTTAGGCTTGGTGGTCGCTGGAGGCATTGTTTTGGCATCTTTCATGACATATGCTTCCGAGCATCTTGGAATCAGATCATTTTTGAAAGGTTTTGAAGATCGGGACACAACACGATCAAGGAGTATATGTATCTAATGTTGAAAGGAATATTAAAGGCATATTTGTAATTTATTTAACATAATTGATTGGGATTGATTTGTAAGTCAGATTAGAGAAATGCCTTTATTCAAAAGGGGTTTTGTTATAATATTCTTTGAGAAACTCTATGGATCATTGTTTTTAACAATGCTTCATTCAATTTTGAGCCTTCCAAAATGAAATCTAAAAATGTAAATGCATGAAAATTTCACTATGCTGATCAAATATCTTCTGGCTTGATTATGGTGTTTGCTCATCTTTTCAAATGGCAATTTATGCTATGATTGGTTAGTATTGAACCCATATTCAAGTTGCTTCACATTTTTTAGGTATATATTGATCAATAAGCTGAACAAACTCTGGGCTAACCTTTATTAGAGAGTGCTAAAACTGTCACTTTCAAAGTGAGAGTGGTAGACTCATTCTTGAATAAAACAGATTATTATACACATCACTGATCATTAGTCCACCTCATTCTAGATTAATATAATGCAGTCCTCCAATGGCTGCTATAATGCCACGCCAGTAGACACTGATGGATTTCTTTGGGGACAAACAGTGAAAGCTTGCAATTGCATAGAAGCAATTGCCTTTTGGGTCATTAATCAAATAAAAAGACATCCTATTTGCATTTGTAATATGTACTTACCAAGCATTCCAAAGATTATTGAAATGATCCAAAGTCTATGAAGTAAGCAGGCCCAGTTGCTGAATATTCATGTGCCAAACTTACTGAATCCAACAAGAAATGACAACAAGGCAATCCACCATAGGAGCATATCCAAAAATTTGATATCAAATTTTGCCAATTAGAGTAGCCATATTATCAAGTCAACTGTAAGTGGAGGTTATTAAAAAGAGCGGCAACAAAATCTTCACTGATATTGGTAGGTTTTCCAATCTTGCATCTGCTTATTTCTTGTTTGAATTGAATCTTCTTTAATTTTAGTGATCTGTCACACTGAACTAAACCACCATTATTAATGATTATATAATGAGTCCTTGATGAGTCATTAACCAATAGAAAAATGATAATTGATAGAGTTGCATTCATCTTTCTCTTTTTAGTTTGCATGCCATTTTCCACTAATCAAGACACATGGCTTGGCTGCTAACTCAACAAGAAATTTTAATAATTAAAGGGGAAAAAGTACATTATGAAAATTGGACCTTACTGCATCATTATCCTTATCCGAATGTTATGCTTCTTGACAACTATTAACCTTCCATAAAGTTGCAGAAAGCTACAATATGTACAGCTTTTTACATTGAGATAGAAACTTAGCTTCAAAAGATTCCACATTCCAAATGGGTATCTTCTGAATCAAGATATCTACCTACATATGTCGTTTCATTACCATCTGATTAATTATTTATTTAGCATGAAGAAAAAGATAGAAAAACAATATTCCCTCTCCACCACTAATCAAGTTCATCGCAATTTGGAAGTTGCCATGAGAAAATTACAAAAATGTATATACCGTGCACAACACTTCTTGCATTGCCAATTCTAAATGGGTTTGATGAAATCTTTAAATCTTTAATTAGTGTCCTCTTAAGTCTCCCAGAACATGAAAGATTGGCACCTTAGACAACAGTATGCAACCTAAGACTTAGGAGAACATACATTATCGAACACTGTTAGTGAAACAATGTATTTAAATACTTTGTCCTCCAATGTTTTTTGAGCCAATTGACCCATTCCTCTCCTCCAATCTATAGCTGGATTTCACTGAAAGAACAACATCTTGATTCTTGGATATCTTTGTGTATTGGCAATAAGCTAGATGAACTTCTCTAAGCTAGATGAACTTCTCTTCCTCTTTTTTTCTAATTTTTTCTTTCTGGGTTTTGACGAAT
This sequence comes from Hevea brasiliensis, assembly GCF_030052815.1. Lineage (NCBI taxonomy): Eukaryota > Viridiplantae > Streptophyta > Magnoliopsida > Malpighiales > Euphorbiaceae > Hevea > Hevea brasiliensis. Next base: position 5,246,907 of record NC_079497.1, on the reverse strand, counting down.
AATGCTTTAAAGAAATACTGCGGAAAATGTTACAAGAACAAGATTTTGAACATGATCAACAGCTAGGTTAATTCATGGTTTGGATTGAAACTTCATAGTCATTTTGTATACCCAATTCTTTTACTTCACAAGATCATTCATTCTTCTACAATTAAAGAGGAATTGCCACTGTATGTATCTGCCATTCCACCCAGTGTGACTGGCAAGACAAATATGAAGGACAGCTAATATGCAGCAATTTAAAATTTGGCACACATTTAAATGGTCCCATCTCAATAATTCGGCTTACAGTAATCAAATAATCTTCTTAATTATATCAATCAAATTCCAATTCCTTAATTGTGAACAGAATTATATTTTCAAGGCCTTGAAGCATAAGTATGCATACTATATATCTTCATCTTTAACTTTATCACCATGGATGGTTTTGAAGCTGATTTTGGGAAAAACCTAGGTTTGGCAGATCATTTTTATTCCATAATTTTGTTGTTAAATATATAAAGACTCTCTTACAGTGTTAAAGCACACAGAAAAGTACTCAGGTAAGAAGAAAATTTGTTTGGTTTCCCAAAAGACACAGAAAAAGAAATAAAATCTCGGAAATATTCTAACATGTAATATGTAGTTTTATTTTTCCTCCATCTTCTTGGCAACCGAACAAGAAAACCAAAGAAGAAAGAGCAAGAAAAAGAAAAGGAGAGAATAATTCAAAGCCAAGCATCAGACTTGCCTAGAGGTTGGATTTCCTCAAGTTAATTCACCTTCCAAATTATGGATCTTTAGGCCACAGCTCCAAGCCTAATTCTCTATGCCAAGAAGATCAGTAATCCCCTTAAACATGGATGAAAGATGACATCTTAGAAATCTTCTTCTCATCTTCAAAAGTACCATCATCATCTTCCTTCCTCAGCTCTAAAGATGACAACGAACCCAAGTACTAGTCCTAGAAGATAGAAAAAAAAAAATGAAAATTGGATCAAGGAAAAAGAAGCAGAGAGATAGAAGATGTTACCATAGATGTTGGAGCTGTTGGGTATATATATATATAGAAGACTAAATAGACAAAAGATATAGAACTTCTTACTTGTTGGTACTGAAGATGGAAGAGACAGGAGGTAATTAAATTAAAAAATAATGTAAGCCACGTACATGTGAGGGTCTACTTCACATGTTTGTATGTTGCTAATTTATAAAATATATATATATATATATATATATATATATATATATATATATATATATATATATATATATATATATATATATATTGCTAAAATAGCGATAAGGAAAACATAATATTTTGTTTTAAGTTTAATTTATTCATTTTTAAATCAAATTGAATGTAAAAATTTCACCCCTATTAATATTAAAATGAATATTTAAGTCGAATTTAATTGTAATTATTAGTGATATGAAAAATAATTATAAAAATTAGAAATATAATATTATAATTATTGAAATCATTTTCATGGTTACAAGATTTCAAGTTTGAGCCTCAAATAAAATCAATTCTACTATAAAAATTGTTATGAGCATAATTATTGAATTTGATTCAGAAATTTATTTGACTAAGAAATCTGAATCAATGGATCACTAGAAAAATTAATTAAATATATATTAATTACATTTATTCATATAATTAAATAAATTTAATCAACTAAATTTTATTTTTAAAATCAATATTTCAACATAGATTATATTTACATAAATCTTAATAATATTATTAAAATTTATATGAAAATATTAAAAATATTTAAATTTTAATTATTTTAATTTTGAATATTTATCGTTAATATATAAAACAAAAATATTATTATAATCAAATAATTATCTTCTGAGTATTTATGAAGTATTAATTCTATTAATTAAAACTAAAAAATAACATATCATTTTAATAAATTTCTTCTGTAACTATAAATAAAAGAATTATAGCTAAGTAATACCTTATTTATTTATTAAATATAAATTTATATTTTTTAAATATTAAATATTAATATAATATATATTTTTAAGTTAGAAAACTTTAAATTGACAAGATCAATAAGTCAATTTTTGAAATATATATTTTTGAGTCAATTTTTTATCTGATTTAATGAAAGAATTAACTCAATTTTATATGAATCGACCCATCAAATTAGGTTGAGTTTAACAACGATAGTTATAAGATATTAAAAAAATTATTATAATATTTAATATTTAAAAAATAAATTTTAATGTAACAAGAACTATCCCTTCTTTTAAAGAATAAAAAATTTAGGATGAATTTTCTTGTTAGAAGGCTTTATATGTAATAGTATTTAATTAATTAATAAGAATTAAAAGAGATCATGGATTTGTTTAGAACTCAATATCATTGGAAATATGAATGAAAAATGAACACCATCAAACATGATAAAAATTTGGTGATGATTACAATATTTTTATGTGATGCATTGGAGACTATTTATTTGCTGATAATTACTATATATATATATATATATATATATATATATATATATATATATTTTTTTTTTTTTTCTAATTTATTACTCCAAATGACAAATATATAATTTCAAAGATGATGGGACACCAAATAAATGAATGTTTGGACGTGAACAACTAAGACAAAACCCCAAAAAATAATATGTAATCCAAAATTATTATTATTATTATTATTATTATTATTATTAAATTTGATAATTTAATATTATTTTTCTTAGTAATTTTAATAATTTTGTTAACAGTTTTGCATTTATTATTTATTTATTTATTTTTATGGACAAATAAATGCTCTAGAAAAGGGGCGAGTGATGCGCCCCTTACCCTTCTAGTGAAGTAATCTCACATTCATGTCTCCTATAAAAATATTAGAGCGAAAAAATATTTCATAATTATAATAATTAAAAAAATTAAAAATAATTTAAATTTAATATATTTTTATTTTAAAATTTTAAATACTTTTTAAAAAGTATTTTTTTAAAAAAAATTGTGAAGCAAGTTTTTTACTAACAAAACTTTTGTAGAATTATTTTTTTGTTATCTCTTTAATTATATTTTTATAATTTTTTTTAGGAGAATTGAAAAAAAGTAAAAACTCGAATTTGAATCTATTAAATCGATAACATACCTTTATCATTGAACCAAATTAGGTTATGCTATTTTTATTTCATACATGTAAAATTCAAATCAGAATAAGTGTGAAATATAATTCAATAAGCAAATAATATTGTTTGTCAATTTAAAAAAATATCTATTCATTTAAAAATTAGATTAAATTGAAAATATTTTTTTATAAATTATTATTATTATTATTATTATTATTATTAGAGTAATTACAGAGGTATTGTAACACCCCTAAATTTTAAATTAATTATTTTATGGGTAGATATTAATATTTTATTTTATTTAAATTTTGAGAAATTATTTGAAATTTTTTGAATTTTTGAAATTGGTTATATTTTCTAAAAATATAAAACTTTGGTGATTTTTAAAAATTTATTTGAAGACCACGTGGCAAAACTAAAAATTTATTTAGACTTTACGAATTTTTTTTAGTTTTTTGAAATTTTTTTAGAATTTTTGGGCCTCATTTTCGGTCCCAAGGCAGAGTAAAAATTCAATTTCGAGTACCTTGAATCGAACCAGCATTTTCTTTTTCTTTCCTCTCCTCCCTCACGCGCCTGACGCCCTCATTTCTCTCCCCGTTTTCTCTCTCCTGCCTCCTACCCTCGCCGGCCAGCCATCGCCCCAGCCTTCCCCGGTCACCGGCACACCTCCAGGACACCCCTTCGTCTCCGGCCGATGCTCCAGGCCTCCGAAAAATCACGCCAAACTCCTCCTCATGCACGAGAGTCGTTTCGTCTTCGCGGTCAAAATCCGATCAATCCAGCCACTAATCGAACCGGGTCTTATCCCAAAACACTTCTACACCTCGAGAGCTTTCCATAGACACCAAGAATACAAAAATCCATTCAGCAGTTTGTCTAATTTTTGCTCGGGAAGTTTTAATCCATTTTGACTTTCGGGCTAGATTTCTCGAAAATCGTAAACCCCACAAAAAATCTGACAGTACCAGAGTGCTCCACTCGTCGAGAGCTTCGTTTCAACACCCATTTCAAATTTTTTCGACATCGTTTTTCGATGAGTCTCGCGAGACTTCGCAGTATTTTTTCGAGCATTAAATGAGTTTAGAAAATTTCGTAAAAATTATATACTAACCCCTGTGTTGTGGGCTTTGTGTAGATATATTCAATTCATGGAAATTCGATGGTTGCTCGGGTCAGTAATTTCGGGTCGGGCAGACAGACTACCAGGAAAGCTTTAAAACGGAGTTGAGAGTATAGGCTACCCCACCGTTTTCAGACGTCCCGAACACGTCTCTAGGGTCGAAATTGGCATAGGTAAACCCGAACCCTCATTTTTCTTAATTATCTAATGCCTGATTTCGATTAAAAATCTATAAAATATTCGTGGTAAGTTAGAAAAATATAATTCCTTTTGCATTAGCTTAACAATATTGCTAAGAACCGCGGGGCAAAGTTTTAGAATTTTTAAAGCTCAATTGGATAGTTTTTGCAAAAGGGATAATTATAGTGACTAAATTATAATTTTTTAAATTATGGTTGTTGACTGTTGGATGGGCCCAGGAGAGGCCATGTGATGTGATTGAGTTGTGGATGTCATAACATGTGAATACAGAAGTGCATTTTGAACCCTTTTGCAAGTTGGGTAGGTTCTAAGTGTGACACCCCTTACCCGTGTACAGTATATCCGAGTAAGCAATGTCACACGGTGTACCGGCACACTCTATTTTACCTTAATTAATTTTTATCATAGTTTTGAATATAACTTGTGAAATATAGTTCATTTAAGCCATTTATTGAAATTACAATTTATTTGAGGTTCCGAAAATTTTATAGAAAATCCGGCAGAGTACCGGCTAAAAATGGAGAAAACAGTTCTTCGGAACCTGTGAAAAACACTTCCAATATTCATATATCATCACTCTCAAACTACAATATCAAAATCTCAACATTTTTCAATTTCATTTCTCAATCATTCATCTCATATAATATCATGTATAAATCACAATCAAACATTCACTTTTCCATTCACAAACACAATTCTCATTATTTACATGAACATCAAAATACATTTCATAAGTTCAACTACATATGAGAAAATAAAAAATTTAGTTACAAAACACCAAAATGACACCTAGTGTCCTACCAATGCATTGTAGAAGTTGAGGTGACACGGACACTGTGCAGAGCTGCAGGATGGACTCACCCAGTCTGCTGTCTACTGGGCTCACAATCAGTATCTCCAGGACCTACGCGTGGCAAAAACAACGCGCTAAGCAATGATGCTTAGTGGTGCAATAATAAAATAAAAGAAAATAGCAGAAAATAAATATATATTGAATGTACATGTCTTATTTGTTTTGTATTTGTATATCCATTCATTTCGTTAACTTTATCCACTTTCATTCATTTGGTTGCCCAAGTAACCTATACTGGATGACTGGACTGGATAAACGGGTAAACTGGCACTGGGTATCGAGTACCTCAGGCCGTCACACCATCGGTCACATATGTATCTCCTGGTGTGCATGTAATGACTAACAAGTCAGAATAATATTAGGCACGAGGCCAAGTCTCAACACAATATCAAAATGGCTAAAAGCCATAAAATCACAGAATGGCATATTGCCATGTGCAGTACTGCTAACTGAACCCTATTGGCATGCCAAACTATCCAAACCAATCTTGTTAGGTATACTAGGGCATTTGATACTTTTGAATTCTTCAAATTTTGAATTTCAAGTTTTGGTGTCACTATTCACCTCATTGGTCAACAAAAATGTTGACTTTTGGATAGAAAATAGGTACATTGGTTTTAACACTCCCAATGTACCACATTTTACATTTAAAACTTGTTGGAATTGATCACCATTATCATTTCTAAACTTAAAACCAAGAGAGCAGAATTTTCAGTTTTTGAAGCCTAATTTTACTGTTCCATTAAGCACTGTTGCAGTGGGAATTTGAAGAAATGGTAAACATGAAAATTGTTCCTTATTTTGTCTAGTTGAATTTCTTTTTTTGAATCACTCCATTTGGAGTTTTGTAGCTCCAGATATGGTCCAAAAACCACAGCTGGCCGGATTTCAATTCTGCAGAATTTACCAAATCTATAGTACCATGAACAGTGACTGCCACTGCCTTGTTGGATGGGTTCTGGCCACAATTTGGGGTAGGTTTCTCCATGAAAGTTGTTTGTCTATATCTCATCTTGTTGCTGTAAAAATTTCAGGTCAATTGACCATATCTACAGTGAGTTATGGCCAAATGAACAGTTACTACTGTTCATTTGGTCATTCTGCAGATTCTGGGTGCAGGGTATCCGGATTGGGGCCAACTTTTGGTCCACTTGCCTTGGTCTTTTGGACATGGTTTCTTCAGCAAAATTGTGCCATTATAAGTCTAGTTTCATGTCCAATTGGCCAAACACCAATTGAACCTACACAGCCAAAGATATGGCAGTCCAAACAGGCTGGACTCACAGCCTCATTTCTGCTGTCTTTAGGCAGCCTACACATTTCACTTTGCCATGCATTAGTTCACTTCAAATTATGATTAACTTGCCTCAAATGGTCACTAATTGACCATTAGAATGTCCATTAATCATTTCATAAGCCAAGTCAAATTTTTACTCCCCAAAACCCTAATTTCCATTTCAATTTACCCATACACCGTAGTTAGCACACTAATTCATTATCCATGTAGTTATATACCTTAAACATCATTTCTAGTCCACTCTAAGTCCATCAAAACAATCAAAATCATTCCTTCCTTAGGGCTGCCAAAATTCAAGGTAAACATAAACATAAATTTCATTCATTTAATTCACAAATCCTCACTCACTTTAAGTCTTTAACATAGGATAAGAGAGGTTTAGGTATAAATAGGCACTAACCTTTAAGTGGCACTTCTTGGACTTGTCTTCTCCTTAGAATTTTTACTTCTTATGGCTGCCTAGAGTTACCTTGTGATGTGGGGATGAATTTTTGTGAAGGGATATTAGGATTTTAAGGTTAGATTTTGGGAGTTTTCAAGCTCAATGGAGGTTTGGGCAAGGCAAGGGTTTCGGCTGGTTGGGAGGATGAACATGGCTGCTATGTTTTTTGATTGTTTTGGTCTTCATTTATCTCTTTTATTAGTTAGTTAATTGGTTGTTTAAATGTGATTGGTTATAGCTTTTAAATGACATCATCATATGTCATAATTTGCTTTATTTTGGTTTTTCTTTTCTTTTCATCACTACTCATTTTCAATTTAATTTTTAGTAATGTTTATTCATATTTTATGTCATAATAATTATTTACTCAACTGGACAAGTCGGCCAAAAATCGTGTCTGAAGGCGAAATGACCAAAATGCCCTCCGTTTGGCTTAACGGGTCAAAATTGTCTGTACAGATTGAAAAATTTTTCTAAATATTTTCTTGGCATTCTAATGCCATAGGAACCTCAATGACCCTTCTCTGGAGTCCCAAAAATTATTTTATGAATTTTCTCTCGGGTCTAGGGCTCCTAGTTGCGAGAACCGCAACTTCCCTCTGGGTTACCCATCGCTAGGGCACCGGCTCATTTAACTTGATTGTATTTTATTTCTAAAATTTTTCCTAAATTTTTCTTATTAATATTTGAGTTAATTATGGTTCCTCACTTTAGTTTAAATATTTTTCCGGACGTTCTAGCTGTCCGGACCGACACCGGTCACCGGAACAGTAGAATGTACGGAGTTGCTACCGGGAGGGTGTTACACTAAGTATAGGGGAGACTTTATCAGATTTTTAGCATGACTTAGGGTGTTTTTGATCTTTTTCAAACTTGCATTGAGTCAAATATATTAAATTATTACAATAAAATTTATCAGGTGAGCCGGAACAGCCTTCCTCCTCCGCCCAGCCGCTACAGTGACCTCGGTTTAAGTTTGTGAGTAAAATATTAATTTTAATTATAATTTTAATATTATTATATATTCAAGCATGCCCATGTATCACTTATAAATATGTATCTATGTAGTTAAATACTAGACACGTTTTATAATGCATTCTTAATTGATGAAGTGCCATGGTTGTTGTTTGTAGTAATTTAGAGCAGTGTACGTACATTAACGTGCATGTGGTGTGTGGTATTGAATATGGATAGGACGGATAGACGTGGCTTGAGAGACACTTGCTGGGACCCGATCCTTTATGGATAAGTCGAGATAGGTACGGCTTGAGAGACACTCGCTAGCCCTCGCATTTGGTTAATTAAGCGAAAGTCTGGCTTAAGAGACACTCGCTGGCAGAGGTTGGATTAAGAGAGGTGTATAGGGATCAGCTCCCATATATGTACTGTTTGAATAGTATTGGGTGTGTAAGTGCTCCAAATTGTCTTTTTACTATTATGATGTGATTTGTATGAAAATTTTGATGATGCTGCATTCCACTCCTTTGAATGCATTAGCTTTAGATAGCTATAGAAATTATAATTAAAATTAGTATTTTACTCTTTGAATTGAACGCTCATTCCTGTTCATCTTATTTTTCCAGATTACAGGAGGATTACTTGTTGTGACTAACCTGCTCTTTTTCTTCGTAGGTTAATTAGTAATATCTAATGTATTTTGTACAATTTAGTCAAATTTTAGACTCCGCATGTGTTAGCAGTATTTTAATCAATTTGGGATTGTAATATAATATTGTATTGAATTTATAAAAACATTATATGCATGCATGACTGGATTGGATGAGGGAGCTGAGCTCCCATTGGATTTTATGACATTATGAGTATGTGGAGGGTGAGCTGAGCTATCCAAATTATTATATATTGTGTTTACAGGTCGGGCGAGTCAAAAACTCTCCGTTGTATGGTCCCTTTTATGGCCGGACTCTGTCCGGTTGAATTCTTGAAATTGAGCCCAAATGGGCCTTAGAATTGGGTTGAGGAATAGTTAGGCTTACTACGGGTCTCGGAGGCTTTAAACTGGCTCATGTCCTAGTGCCGGTCCGGCTTATAGGTTGGGTCGTGATAGGTATCATTAAGCAGACAGTGGGTAAGGTCTAATGGATCATCCACATTATTTGCATCTAAGTTTAGTAAGTCCAAATTACAGTAATAATAATTAACTAATTGAGTGGGAATCCCTTTTCATAATTTAATTATGTCCCATTCCAAGTGCTAATCCAGCTAAGTTTTCATACCCAATATCCCATTTATTAGTTGTTGAGGCCTTCAACTGTCATCCACATAATCAAATTTATGACAAAATTGAGAAAAATTTTTATATTTTCCATTTAAGGATGATCTTTCTAAAACTAAAATTCCACATACTCAAGATTGGTGCATATATATATATATATATATATATATATATATATATATATATATATATATTATGAGAATGTAAAATAGAGCAAATATTTTCTGTTGGGGATGTAGAATAAATTATTTTCAATAAGTAATTTAGTCTATTTTAATTTTTTTATTTAAATTAATCAGAAATTTTAATTTAAATTCATTTTAGACTACAACTTAAAATTTTTAATTATTTAATTTAATTAAAAATTAAATAAATTTAATTTAACATAAAAATTAAGAAGTTGAATTCCTTAATTAGGTTACAAAAAGAAATTTTAATAATTTTAATGTTCAACATTAGAACTTTGTAATCTAAATAATTAAAAAATTTAATTATAATAATAACTTTGGTTTTTGTGAAGTAATTGATTAGGCTATCCACTTTGGACCAACCAAAACTTTATTAAGACAAATTAACAAATGAATAGACAATAAGAAAATAATAAAAACAATTGGGCATCCTGATTTGTTTATTATAAAATAAGAAACCGAAAGAAGCATATGTTGACACGTACCAAAGGAAATTAAGTTGAAGACGCCTTAATTTTAAACACCAAACTCCATTAGAGGAAAGGTTAAGAGTAGTGCTAATAATAATAATAATAATAATGATGATGATCTACACTAAACAGCAAAAAGTAAGCACATTATCATGGATGGTAATAATGCTCTCACTAAAATTGAATAAATAAATAAATAAAACTTTTGGAAAACATGATTCTCGTACAAGCAGACCTATAATTTAGGTCCCCACAATATCATAGTTTCCACCAAACAAGATTTTTGTTTACCACCTAACACTAACAAAATATTACACAAATTTCCAAAAAAAAAAAAAAACACAGATTATTATTATTATTATTATTATTATTATTGTTATTGCAGAGCTAAAAGCATAATAAAGTTGCAAAGTAGGAATGGTTGGTTCAGAAAATAATATTTTATGAAGAAACCCATTGAGTGGGACAGAATGGAGAAATCCATAGACTCAAGTGGAAGAAGAGAGCAGACAGAATGTGGAGGAGGGTCAAGATGGCCTTTTTCATTTTCTTTTATTTAAGCATTCATTAATTTATTATTATAACTTTTTCTTATAGACTAGGGGCAAGATGCTTGTACGATTTATAATAATAATAATAATAATCAAACCAGAGTTTTGAGGGATACAAATGTTGTAACCTCAACATGGTTACAATATGTTGTAACTCATTGGCCAACATCTCAAGCATTGCCAAAATGGTGATTTTGCAGATAACCTCAACATAATTTTCCAGAAATGTTACACAATCTATCTATATAGAAAGACGAATGCTTCATCAATAAGTAGAGGGTAATATCATTTTTTTTTTTTCATAGCAAAAAGAGAGCCGCAGGATACAATCAATTGCCAGAAGGAACCTGATCCTTTTAGTACTGATGTCACAAAATTTCACATATTATCATTTCCAACTTGCTATACCTGCCAAATATCATATAGCAATAGCATCTGAATAGCAAAAATTTATAGCAGTAGCAGTACACAGATCTGAAATATTCATATGGACAAAATGATGACAACTCTTCTTATAATGCCATCCTTCCTACGGCCTCCCCTCTAGATGCCTGAAAAGAACAGAGAAAATAAAAATGCATGAGAACAAACATGTCAGTGTATAAAAATAATGCTAGTGGAAACGGGTTGGCAACAACATGACAAGTTGAAATATAGTGGATTGTAAATACCCAGTTCACAGCATTATCCAGCCAACAACATGGCATTATCTTTCAGAATGGACGACCCTGTAAAGAAAAAGAAAAGGGAAACAGAAGAAATTCTGTGGGCCCTAAAAAAATTAGCCACCAATTTGTATGTGTGTTCATTTTATATGAATGATTCCTTCAATTGTCCTAACTGACTTGCAGAAGAGAGCGTGAGAACAAAAAACGATTCTACCACCCCAAAATGAAGGCATGTATTTCAGCCCAGCTAGAAACTGTGTATAGAATGCCAGATTGCCCCTTCCAAGTGGAAGAGCTTTCTTTGATGTACTCTTTCTGTTTTTTAACCAAGCCAGGGAACAATGGTAAAAAGGACACACCAAACTGATTTCCCACTCTCCTTAGGCTTAAGCTAGACCCAATCACAATGCCTATATCTGCCTGAAGCATACAAAGCAGGTCACCAACTGAGTCTCCAATATAAACAGTCAAGTTCTTTCTGTCAGTGCTGTAGTTCTTTAAAATATTGTTGAAAGCTTGAACTTTGTCTCTAGGAGATTCCACCTTTTTAATAATCTCGCCGGTGGAAATTGAAACTTCGAAAGAGAACTCATTTGCATGTATATTCAGAACATCCAAACCCCCTGCTGAATCAAAAAGTAAATTGATAACTAATAGAGTACACAAACTTCTCAAGAACAGATAACTAATATAGTACACAAGCCTCTCATAAGCTTAGGAAGAAATAGCATTCTTTTTATCAGAGGGGAAGAGAGAGAGAGAGAGAGAGAGAGAGAGAGAGAGAGAGAGAACAAAGATATTTCAGCAAAACAAAGTACATTGATGTCAAATATGGTCTTATTTCAATTCAATTTATTAATGAGGGCCACAATATCAGAGGGACTGAGAAATATTAGTAGCTCAGAAATTCAATCTTTGAAGGGATGGAATAAGCTTTGCAGTCATTGGAAAAAGTACAACAGTTTTTGAATGCAAGGTAACATGAGATCAAAGCCTAGTGCAGAAAATAAAACCACTAGGAATTTGAGATTACAAGTCTTATAGGTGTGTAAGAGTGATGGCCTACCAGGAATTTCAGCAAAACAGGGGAAACAAAGTTATACTTCTAATTTGGCTTGTTTAATTATTAAAATGATCCAAGCGATCTTCTTTGGAGCAGTTTCAGATCCATGTTACTTTTATTTTCTTGAAGTGGACTGAAACAAAGGATACAACTTTTTGTTTGAACTTGAGGAAAGGTGCATGCTTAACCATGTGTGTCCATATCTATAAGTTCATACATAGTTTACATGTAGCAAAGTTACTTTTCTTCTGAATATTTAGCGAACAATTCTTTTTCAGATGACCACTATAAAATCAGGGGTTAACTTCAACGTCTAAAAATAATACTATGAATTAATATTGCCAATACAAGTTTGTGTCTTGAAAAGCAAAAACTAACAATTCAATATGGTAACAAAGGAAACTACCTGATGAGAAAGCAGATCTGATGAGATCAGCACACCAACAATATGAGACCACATGTATATTAGCATTCAAATTTTCATTCTTCACAATTTTCTGAAAAAAACTGGTGCAACCATCTTGAAGAATCAGTCGTTCACCAGCTCTTTTTATGTCTTCAAGATTCAGACCCTTGAGAACTCCAGATTCAACCACTCTAGCATTTGCCTTTCGCTCAAAGTCTGAAAGTTGCTCAAGTGCTTTACACAGAACTTCATAGTTGAACTCCACTGCAAAAACACAAAAAAGTTCAAAACCAATATAAGTAATGTTATCCAAATGCTTTCTAAACAAGCAATTCCTTAAAAAAGTCAGATTAATACTTCTGAGCATTACAAGAGAAGACCAATTGATAATTATACCTTTTTCAGGGGGCAGAATACTTTCAATGCATTGTTCATACTCTTCTGTATACTGTCCAGAGAGAAGAACCCAAGCTTTCCTCAGCTCATCTGATGACATCCTAGCAATTTGATTCTCCGGTTGAGCCTGATCAGATTTTGGTGCTGTTACAATTGCAATCTCTGCCAAAATGGCAGAGGAATCAAAAATGGTGCATGTCAAATCAAAATCAGAAAATATCACAAGGCGATCTTCTACAGGGTTATGCTCTTTTGTTAGAGGAACGACAGTGGGCTGAGAAAGTGGCTGCACATTGAAGAACTCTATTTCAAGTTTCATGGCTTGGTGATAAAGCTTTTCAATGATGTCAAGCTCTTCGCTTGTCAAAGGGATACTAAGGTTATCCAGCAAGTCTTCAGTTTGCAGAGCTGATGCCTATATTTCATAGGAATACAATAATTGAGATGTTGGGGAATGGTATAGAAGGCCATTTATGCAATGTATTTCCTCCCAGACAGTAACTAACAAAAGGTATCTGATTTGACTCCTAGAAAAAATTGATGATACTGCAGCCCAAAATATGGCTTACCTCAATACCCTCAGATGAGTAATTGTCAATCCACTTCTTGTAAGGATGACTACCATCCTCTGAATCTACAATTGCTTGCAACTCCTTAGCTAGAAAAGCGTAAAGCCGCATGCAAGGTGTCATGGCACCAAGAGTATAAGCTGCAACTTTGGTTCTTTCAAAAGGAGTTGCAAGTTTACCAGGACCTTCAACTCCTTCGACCTTCCCAGAGGCTGTAGCCAACAAGAAATCTGTGTATCTTACAGTTGCAGAATTGATAGTCTCCTCTTTAGAAGGGTCTATACCCCATACCTACATTAAATGAACATCAGAAAATGAAAAAAATCTTGAGAAAAGTTCATGTGAATAACTGGCAATGAAATGGTAATAACTTTCTAGTTTCTACCACTATTACCAACTGAATTATGTTTTTACATATCATCTTATGACAAAAGTTCAATATAGAAGCTCAGGAAGTGTGGTAGAATGAATCTTCCAGACAAATGAAATGAGGAAGGTGAGTTGAGGATTGAATAAAATTGTCATTCTATTGGGAGAAAATATTTATAGGTAGAAAGATTCAATTGCTTCTCATTACTGTTCATTAAACTATTTAATCATCGTTCAGCGTAAAGAAATTGAAGGTTATAAACATGGTAAAAAATTCTAGAGCCATCATGCAAGGTATTAGTCCATGATAATCCTTCACTAAGGTTTGATTGTTGATTCTTCAAAATTATTACAACCAGAATTTTCAAGTCAAACAATCTACTGGAAGATTTAGAAGCATGTATGAAAATGCAACTCAAATGGTTACTCTGAAATTGACAAAAAAATTACAATTCGCATTAGCAGTTGAAGGTTATAAACATGGTACAAAATTCTGGAGCCATCATGCAAGATGTTAGTCCATGATAATCCTTCACTTAGTCCATGATAATCCTTCACTAAGGCTTGATTATTGATTCTTTGAAATTATTACAACCAGAATTTTCAAGGCAAACAATCTACTAGAAGATTTAGCAGTATGTATGAAAATGCAAATCAAATGGTTACTCTAAAATTACAAAAATAATCACAATTCACATTAGCAGTCAGTTATTTGATTATTTTGCTTGTCCTAAAAGCAGAATAACATAATATTTACCCTATTATTTTGCAACTAACATGTCAATTTCAATACATTCATTGAAACTGCTATTTTCACCTAAACACTATAACAATGACAATCAATATTATTATAGCAACCTAATACACAAAAAAGAAAAGTTAAGGAAACAATACGAAATGAATTATTAAAATCAACCAAATCAGTATCCATTGACAAATATTTCCCAAAATTACATAATATGTCCTAAATTGAAGTCAGAATGTCATATAGAAGGACCTCAAGTAGCCGGCTCTGAAAAGCTATTTTCAGCAAGAATATAAAAATGCAAGCAAAAAAAAAAAAAGACACTTCAATATCTAACCAGTACAAATGAATTGTGCATCTTTAGCTCCTCTAAGACCCCCTTCCTCAACTTGGTGATAGCTAGCTTTGCATCATCATCATCAGCACACTCTTCTGCCAATTTATACCTAAAATTGTAATAAAAAAAAGAAGCAAATTGAACACACAAAAATAAGCATCCTATTGTAATAATGTAGATTAAGATCAAGGCAAGAGCTTTTATATACATCCATTATCCATCATACAAGGAAGTTCCATGTTTTGAAACTCGCCTCAGATAATGAAATCACTTTTTCCCAGATAATAACAATCTAACCCTGCTGAGAACTGACAAAAAGAAAAGAAAATAAATTTTAAAATCACACCGTTTATATATATATATATATATAGAAAAGTGATCCATTCACTAAAAACGCCAACAGTAAATTATGCTCAGTTAACCGGAAGAATTAGGCTCTTTCTTTTTTAAATGAGTAAAATTTAGTCCTTCCACCACTCTCGGCAACCGAATGGAGATTAACTTTCAAATACATTTTCTTTTAGATTTAAAGTATAGGACTTTCTTCGGTTATGTTCAAACACTAGACCTACTCCGACCCCCATTTTGGAGAAATATATATATCATACACTTCATGTTTTAAGAAACCAAAATGACCAAACTAATAAATACATATAAAACTCAAAATGTGGAAGCGACTCCGCACGAAAATCTAACATATCTTCGCCAATCAATTAAAAATCACACCAATAAACCTCAAGCTTTAACAGACTGGCTTCCTTTGATGCAAGAAAAGAATTTAATACAATCTTTCTATTTCTTTTAAAATGAATTTTTTTTTTTAAGTTAAAAAGAATTCTTTCATTCTTGACCAGAAAGAAATCAATTCTTGTAAAATTCTAGTACGGGGAATACGAAAAGAAAACAATCTCGCAAACACTATTTTTCCAATTAGACTTAAAAAAAAAAAAATCAAACGCAAAGAAATGAATAGATAGAGACATAAAAAGGAAGCACTCACGCATGGGCAAAGGCTTTGAGGAAGTGAAAATCTTGGGAGATGCAATGCCTAAAAGTCTCAATCTTAAGGTTTCCAGCAGCCAAACAAACGACGAAGGGAGTGTACATAGCGAAAATCGATTCTCGGCGGAACTTGATCCACAATTTATTAGCGAGACCTTCCTCGCTGCTTCCTCTAGCAGTAGTAGGGAAAGAAGAAGAGGAAGAGGATACTAGCTTAGGAGGGATCGCCATTCTAGGAAGTGACGATCTCCGAGTTGAGAAACGTCTGGGCAAGTTGATAGAGTTGGATCGGAGCGAGTGAGAGAGCAAGATGAGATGGAATAGTGGGGTTTTGCTTGGGTTTGGAGCGAGGAAAGGTAGGCGCATCAAGAGAGATAGAGAGAGAGAAATATAAGAGTAAGTGAATAGGCAGTTGTGGGGCTTACGGGTAGGGGATGAATGTGGAAAGGGAGGGAAGTTAATAAATAGAATTTAATTGGATTTTGAAATCATATATTCTAGAAAAATAAATAAATATTTTATATATATATATATATTTTTAATAATAAGATTGAAAATTGAAAACTTAATAAATAAAATGAAATATATTTTTTTTAATAATAAGATTGAAAATTGAAAACTTAATATATATTTAGGCAAGTGATATTCTTTCGGATATTAAATGAAATAAAATGAAATATATTTTTTAAATAATTAATTTTAATTAAAATTAAATTTCAAAATTTAAAAATTAAATACCATTAAATTAAAAAAAAAAAAACTAACATTGTTGATAAAGGAAATGATGGCTTGAATTGTTAAAAAAAAATGAAAAACACATTTATCTCGTGTTAAAAAAAATAGATAATAAAATATATTTAAAAATTAGTTACTTTAATCTTGAGAAATTATTAATAGTTTTACGCATTAGTTTTAAATATATTTAATTTATTAATAGTTAATATTTGGGATTTTTTTTATAAAATTTATTAATGATACTTGAATTATTATAATATCGGGTAAACGAGCATATTATTAGGATTATATATAATTCATAATTTAACTAATCTTAATATAATTATCTTATAAAATTAATTTTTGAAAATTAATGACAATGAAATGATGATAAAGATATGTATGATATAATTTATAAATGATATACAGTAAATATTAAAAAAATAAATATTTAGTAAAAACATTAACATTTAAATGTATTTTATTTGCAGGATTTAAATATCAAAATCACGAATTAATGTAAGCAAATTAAATAAATTAAAGTATTAATTACTAATGATTTAACCAAACTAACTATTTTTGTATTAGAACCTTGACTTAATTCTATTTAGATAATTTAATTTAAATGATTTTATAAAAAAATTATATACTTAAATTAAATTTTAAAATGATAAAATTTATTTAAATATTATTATTTGATATAATTTACTAAAGACTCTGCTTATCATCGTTATTTTTAGTTTCTATTTCCTTGGTTTATTCAATGAATTCTTTCAAATTTGATTAAGTATCACTTATCATGTTGATACAGTTTAGATGTAATTTTATTTTTTAATACAAAACATTTACCTTTTTTTAATCCCAATCAAGTTTCATACCCTGCTGATACAAGTCCTTGATGATTCATTTTCAAGACTTTATTCCTATTGCTTTTCAAATTCCATTACCTTAGCCTTAGCAACATCTTAGACTCATCACCACAAGGAATCACAGTGAGTTGGGAAAGTGGCTGCACATTTGAAGAACTCTATTTCAAGTTATATGGCTTGGTGATAAAGCCTTTCAATAATGTCGAGCTCTTCGCCTATCAAAGGGACACTAAGTTTATCTAGCAAGTCTGCAGTTTGCATCCATTATCCATTATCCATCATAATTCTTTTATCAATCTAAAAATCCTGCAGATACAAGGAAGACTAAAAAGAGAGCGACAACAGATAAACTAGCTAGGATGCTACTGAAACCGAGGGAAACAAAAGTAATGTTTGGAAATCAGTAATCCCATACAAGCTGATAGACTTCAATCATGCTCTATAGAATGGCTTATCATAACAAAAGAATGATTAAAATATTAAACTAAAACTCAATTTTTCCTAACCATCATTAAAAAAAAATCAATTAAAAAAACAAATATATATTCTCAAAATCAGTCAATTCTCAAAAATAACATAAGGGATGTTTAACTGTAGAAATATAATATAGCTAGACAAAAACGCTAATTATGCATTACATTGCTTAATCTAAAATAGAAATAACTACCCAAGATTACAACACTCAAACTGCAATTAACCTCCATAAACTAGCAAAACAACTAAAATTGAAAAATTATAAATGTTAGTTTTTATAAATCTTCAAAGTGCTTTTATAAATATGACAGATCAAATATTAGTTTTTCACTGTTAAGCAATTAAAAAAAAAAACCTTGCAAAAGTACATTTTCAATATTCCCCATTAGAATCAGATGATGAGTTGATGAGTGTGTGCCTGTATATTGAAATAACTTCAAATACCGTTAACAATCAAATTGTATATATTAATTATTATATATTTATTTTAATAATAAAATAAATAATATATAATAAATTAATAATTATATATTTATTTCAATAGTAATATAAATTACATGATATATCCTTAATAATCATTTTATATATACACCAATAATTAGATATAGTTTTACTAAATACATAATATAAATCAAACTCCAATCAATTATCAACTATCAGCTAACAACATCAATTATATAAACTAAACAATTCATAAGATGGTTCTATTAGAGCATCGCTGTACCTGTGTAAATGTGTATATTTTTTATAACACTGATTGATTAATATAATTATGAGTAAAAGATCATATTATTAAGATGATATATAATTTATAATTTAATTAATCTTAATATAATCTATATATAATTGTATAATTAATTTTAAAAATTATCGAGAATGTAATGATGATGATAATATTCATGGTTAGATATAATTATAAATGATATATAATAATAATAATAATAATAATAATAATAATAATAATTAAATATTAAAAAATAAACATTTGTTAAAAATCTATATTTATATATGTATCTGTATATTTATATTAAAGCTAAAGCAAAGAGAATATGAGGCTCTTCATTAGTATTCTTATTTATATATTTTTAAAATTTGTTGATTTTTTTTAATTTTTTTCTAATTTTGATTGAATCAATTACTAATTTTAAATTTAAAATTTTAAAATTAATATATTATTTAATTAATAATTATAAAATTAGAAATATAACTATATTAATTATATTCAAAATATATTATTATTTTATATATATATATATATATATATATATATATATATATATATATATATATATATATATATATATATATATATATGGATTTGGAGTAGAAAAAAAATGATGCCACGTGAATTTATCTGAAATTTATATTTATTATTTTTTGTGGCTTGAATTTTAAATATATTTTTCATGGATTCAAATTGTGACTGGACCCAAAAGTTTCGCGCTGTGACTCGATTGGGATAAAAAGTGAGATTTGTGGCGGTAGCAGAGGGCACAAGCCGATAGGCTTGGGCCCGAAGCCCACTACTGATTTCCTTGGAGGTTGCCCATGCGGTGTGGACTATTACAAATATTGTAGTATTCTACCATTTGCGGTAGAGTTGTGAGATATTCGGGAAACACACTGGGGTTAGGGTTTGAGAGTTTTGATTGATTTTTCATCATTGTGGAACTTTTTTTCATTTGTTTTGCCCGTGAACGTAGACCTTACGGTTGAACCACGTTAAATCATGTATTATTATTCTTCTCTTTTCAATACTGTGTGATTGTGCGATTTGTGTGTGTGTCTTAGATTTGTGTGCTTGTTATAACAATATTCTTATGTCTAAGCGAATGTACAAAAATATAGGCAGACCAAAAAGAAGTGAAAAATTGAGAATATGATATAAGAAATAACTATACAAAATTACAAATATGATAGTATTAAAAAAAGTAAAAACTTAAATAAAAAATTACATTTACGCAAAAAATAGATAAGAATCAGCTATATCATAAGAAAATTTTAATTTATTATTAAATGAAAATATTTATATTTTTATGTACCATTTATTAAAAAAATATAATTACTTCATTTTCAAAATTTCTGTTAAATAATTTATTAATATAATTGTACTAATTATTTGTGTATAGTGTAGGGATTCGATTAGTATTAACATAAAACTGAATGACTAAAGGGGCGATATAGCTTACCTAATTAATTTAAAATTAAACCATAGTTGTGGTTATGATCATATTATTTAAGTAATGGATGAAAGATCAAATTATTAAGATGGTATATCATTTATATTTTAATTAATCTTAATATAATTATCTTATGAAATTAATTTAAAAAAAAATGTAATGATGATAAAGATATGTATGATATAATTATAAATGATATACAATGATAATTAAGTATTAAAAAAATAAATATTTACTAAAAACATTAACATTAAATATAATTCATTTGGAGGATTTAAGTATCAAAATCACGAATTAATGCAAGACAAACTAAACAATCAGAGTATTAATTACTAATGATTTAACCAAATTAACTATTTTTGTATTAGAACTTGACTTAATTTTATTAAAATAATTTAATTTAAATGATTTTATAATATTTAAATTAAATTTTAAAATGATAAATTATTTCAACATTATTATTTGACATAATTTATAGAAGACTCTGTTGATGAATTCTTATCATCATTATTTTTATTTTTCAATACAAAACATTTACCTGAAAACTCTCAGATTAGTAATTGTCAATTCACTTCTCGTAAGGATGACTACCATCCTCTAAATCTATAAGTGCTTTAGATGTCGTGGCACTAAGAGTATAAGCTGCAACTTTTGTTCTTTTAAAAGAAGTTGCAAGTTTACCAGGACCTTTAATTTCAACCTTCCCAAAGGTTGTAGCTAACAGGAAATCTGTATATTTTACAGTTGCATAATTGATAGTCCCATTCGTGCATTAATGAACATCGGAAAATGAAAAAAATTCTTGAGAAAAGTTCATGTAAATAATTGAAAATGAAATACTAATAAATTTCTACCATTGTTGCCAACTGAATTGTGTTTTTACATATCATCTTATGGGAAAAGTTCAATACAGAAGCTCAGGAAATGCAGCAGAATGAATCTTTTAGACATATGAAATGATGAAAGTGAGTTGATGATCGAATAAGAATTGTCTTTCTATTGGGCAGCAAATATTTATAGGTAGAAAGAATCTAATTGCTGCTCAGTACCGCTCATTAAACAATTTAATCATCTATTTAGTGTAAAGAAGCTGAAGGTCATAAACATGTACAAAATTCTAGAGGTATCATGCAAGGTATTAGTCCATGATAATACTTCACTAAAGTTTGATTGTTGATTCAATGAAATTATTACAACCAGAAATTTTGAAGTCAAACAATATACCGGAAGATTTAGCAGTATGTATAAAAAATCTCATGTCCTTTCATGTATTTCTAGAAATAATATTCTATCATATCTTACAGATTCAATTGCAGAGCTTTTTATCTGAATCATCAATATTTAATTGAATATGAGACTTAAATGGTTACTTTAAATTTATCAAAATAATGATAATTCACATTAGCAGTAGGTTATTTTATTATTTCATTGAAACAACTATTTTCACCTAAACACTAATACACAAAAAGAAAAGTAAGGAAACAATATGAAATGAGTCACTAATCAGTATTTGATTTAGTATTTCCCAAAATTACATAATATATCCTAACTTGAAGTCAGAATATCATAGTATAAGGGCTTCAAGCAGCCTGCCCTGAAAAGGCTTTTTTCTGCAAGAACATAAAAATGCAAGAAAAAAAAAGGACACTTCAATATCTAACCTGTGCAAATGAATATTCTAATTGTAATAGTGTAGATTAAGATCAAGGCAAGAGATGAAGAAAAAAAATAAAAATAATGAACAACCATTATCCATCATAGTGCTTTTATCAATCTGGAAAAACCTGCTGATACAAAGAAGACTAAAAGGAGAGCAAAAGAATATAAACTAGCTAGGATGCTGAGGAAACCAAGGGAAACAAAAGCAATGTTTGGAACCCAGTAGTCCCACACAAGCTGATGGACTTCAGTCATGGACTTCGATAGAATAGTTTATCATAACAGAAGAATGATTAAAAGATTAAATTAAAACTCAATTTGTCCTAAGTTTCATTAAAAAAAACAAACATATATTCTTAAAACAAATCAATTCTTAAAACAAACATAAGGGATGTTTAACTGTAGAAATTTAATATAGCTAGACAAAAACACTAATTATGCTTAATCTAAAATAGAAATAATTGCCCAATATTACAACACTCAAACTCTAATTAACCTTCATAAACTAGCAAAACAACTAAAATTGGAAAATTACAAATGTAGTTCCAGGTCCAACATTGTACAATGACTTGTACTTGCACCATCCCTGTTCTCCCCTTTACTGCCACTGCCACTAGGAGTGGTACTTGCATCCCCAACCTTAAAAAGTGCCAACCAGAGTTCTCCATTGCGCCTGAAAGACCAAAGCTGCACTATGTCATTGTGTTTGAATTTCCCTGATGATCCCTGATGATTCCTTTCCAAGACTTTCTTCCAACTCGATGTCAACACGTAGGTACTGCTACTTTTCAAATTCCACTGCCTTAGCAACATCTTAGACTCATCACCACAAGGTTCCATGAGTGTTACAGGTATGTTCTCCTTCTGCTCCTTTAACTTGCTCTTCTCATCCTCTGTAAGAAAATTGGAATCTCTTATCTGCTTAAAAGGGATTGAGAATCGATCATGGTGAGGATTTAAATCAGTAGCAAACATCTGTTTCATTATCACCAACTTCACATCAGTGCCTCCTTTTGTTCGAATTTTATCCCACCACTCATCAGGCACGTCAGGTGGCGTCTCGGAACCAATATTTGCAAAACAGGTCCTGTTTGGTCTCTTCAGCAATTTCCTTTTCTTCTGTTCATCTTCAGTATTGTTACCACTCTCAGAGCATCGTTTGCCACAGACCCTTCTCTTGATTTCATTCATGCTCCCAGAGGACTTCTCATGAAGAAATAAAGACAAATGAGAAAGAGGTTTCTTGTCTTGGCGTTGTCCATGGCCCCTGCTTTTCTTGGGCATAGATGCAGCAAGTCGGTCATCATGCTTGCTCATGGCTTCAGCTCTTACCTGTTGCACAAAAGCAATCAGAATACTTTCTTCCACTAACTTGATCGCAGCCACCATTTTGTCGAAACACCCACCTTCATCATTGGCATCAAGAACTCTGCCCATCTTTATTTCTCTCTTCTCTAGCAAAAAAATATTTCTACACATTTCAACAAGCACATCCCTATATATAGTTTATGACTTTAATTAATCCTTGTTGTAGTGGGTTTCAGCTAACTATATTTTATCTCTCTCGATATTGATAGGAAAAAGTGTAATTATTGATACCCTAGTTATTGAATGGTTCAAACAGTAATTTTACTCTCTTAAAATCCCTTCAAGATTGGTATCTGTTGATATCTTTCATTAATTTTCTTGCATTAATTAATTATTTGTTATATCTTTCATCTGTTGATATCATTTATCTGTTAATATCCTTCATTACTTCATTTGCAATAATCTTGCTCTGCTTCAGAATCTTGAATGCTCAAGATATGCTTGTGTCTAGCTCCATTGCCAATAGCTGACATTAATTTTTTATTATCTCTAATTTATTAATAGTTATTATTTTAGTTGACAACGGTAATTTTTAATATGTCGAATTTATTAGTAGCTGCTTTTGTTTTATATTTAAAATTATAGGATTTTTTTATATAATTTAAGTTTGATCATGATAATGTGTTTATTCTCAAAATTTAGTTTTCTAATTTCTAAATTATTGTACTATAAAAATTTTGATATCTTTAATTTTTTTATATATTTTTTCGGTATTAAAAATTTTATATAATTTTTATCATAAGTGTCATAATTATTTTTGAAAAACAATAATAATAAAGTATAGATGAGATTATAGGCCCTATCTATAATTTATAATAAAGTATAAATTATATGATATATCATTATTAGTAATTTTACATATCAAAAATAATAATTAGATATAACACAAATCAACTCTAATAAGTTATTAGTTATTAGTTATTAGTTAACAACAACAACTATCAATCATTAGTTAATCTTAATATTAGGAAGGTATAAAATTTATAATTTAATTAATTTTAATATAATCTATATATAATTATATAATTAATTTTAAAAATTAACAACAATGATGATAAAAATGTTTATATTTAAATATAATTATAAATGATAGATATAATAATAAAAATAATAATTAAATATTAAAAATAAATATTTACTAAATATTAAAAAAATATATAGATACTTTATTATTAAAATTTCTATTAAATAATTTATCAATATGATTTTAATAATTATTCACATGTAATGCAGGAATTGAATTAGTATTGAGATAAAGCTGAATGGTGGAAGGATGAATACAACTTATTAATTTGAAATTAAAAGCCTAATGATAGTCCTAATGATATAATCATTAATTTGAAATTTATTATTAATGATATGGATAATGAAATGGATATGGAGAATTTAAAAGCCTAATGCCTCTATTATTACAATAATGGGTAAAAGATCAAATTATTAGGATAGTATATAATTTATAATAATTTAATTAATCTTAATTATAATTAATTTTTTATAATGATGTTTAAAATTAACGACAGTTATATGACAAGTCAGTTCAGCAAGAGTTGAGTGCCTCTCCATCACAATTGTCACCCCGTATGTGTCTATTTCTTATTCTGCGCACAAACAGGAATGTTGTTTCAGACTAAATTGGTTTCCTGCCAAATTTCAAATTCACAAATACTAATGGTAATAAAGGGAAGATTGGTTCTTATTCACCAAGGCCTTATTTTCCACAGGTCACACATGATAGTGGAACTGAAATAGCAGTTCATCAAGCTTCGTCTGAATCCAATGCTTCTGCTGTAAATGGTTCAGCAGTAGTTCAACCTCCAGATTGTCTTACTCCACCACCATGCAGTAACTACCAAAAGTTTTCTAGTCTTAATTGCAATTCTGCCAGAAACTCAATCCCTGTCAGTGAAGTGCACATGAAGCTGGTTAGACAAGATAATATTTTTTCAGAGGCAATACAATCAATATATTCTAAATCCACCAAGTATAGCTCCATGGATCATAACAGCTTCAAATTGCCAATAACATAATTATAAATGACATATAGTAATAATTAAATTTTTAAAAAAATAAATATTTACTAAAAACATTAAGTATAATTAATATGGAAGGATGACTACCATCCTCCGTAAGAGCTTAAGGCGTCATGGCACCAAGAGTATAAGCTACAACTTTTGTTCTTTCAAAAGGAGTTGCAAGTTTACCGGGACCTTTAATTTCAACCTTCCCAGAGGCTGTAGCTAACAAGAAATCTGTGTATTTGCAGAACTGATAGTCCATACCCCATTAATACTCCATTCCTGCATTAAATGCAACTCAATTGGTTATTCTGAAATTACCAAAATAATCTATGTTCTAAGAAGTTGTTCAGTTGCTGACTGGCTGTCTTGTGAAATGAACAGACCCCTTGGCTGTGACATGGATTTGCCTTAGGGCTGATATGAGGAGTTCAAATTTTGGAGGGATACAGGTAGAAAGTAGATGTATTGTGCCACCACACGTAGGGGGACACCAGGAGAGATTAAAAATTTTAAACAACAGCTCTGTATCTTCTAACAGCATTTTCATTGACTTATTCCTGGAGCATATTTTGTCTGTAAATACCAAGAGCACAAGGATCTTCATAATTTTATCCAACTTCGTAATTTTATCAAGAGCTGAAACCAAGAGAAACAAAAGCAATGTTTGGAAACCAGGGATATACAAGCTGATGGACTTCAATCATGCTCTACAAAATAATTGTTGGATTTAGATGGTTTATCATAGCAAAAGAATGATTAAAACATCAAGCTAAAACTCAATTTGTCTTAAGTATCATTAAAAAATTCTCAAAACCAATCAATTCTCAAAACAAACATCAGATATGTTTAACTGTAGAAATTTAATATAACTAGCAAGGAACAAGATAAGAACACTAATTAATAACCCATTACATTGCTTAATCTAAAATAGAAATAACCATTACGACACTTCAACTCTAAACTAACAAATTATAATGTAGTTCCAGGTCCAACATAGTACTATGACTTGTACTTGCACCATCCCCATTCTCCCCTTTACTGCCACTACTGCTCCTCAACCTTAAACAGTGCCAAGCAGAGATCTCCATAGCGCCTAAAAGACCACAGCTGCACCATTGTTGTTTCTCTGTATGTTGACGATCTATTGGTCACTGGTAGCAATCAATTGTTGATTCATCAGTTCAAGGAGGAGCTGAAAAGAAGTTTTGAGATGAATGATTTGGTGAAAATGTCTTATTTTCTTGGTATGGAAATCCTGCACCTTCATCAAGGAATTTTCATGTGCCAAAGGAAATATGCAATTGAAATTTTAAAGAAGTTTGGGATGGAAAATTGTAAGGTAGTAAGTACTCCAGCTGTGCAAGGAGAAAAGCTTAGCAAAAATGATGAAGATAGGAAGATTGATGCAAGTCTTTACAGGAGTCTTATTGGATGCCTATTATATCTGTCAGCTACCAGACCAGATATTATGCATGCAACAAGCATACTTTCCAGGTTCATGCAGAGCCCATGTGAAGTGCATTATAGAGCTGCAAAGAAGGTGATGCGATATGTGAAAGGAAACAGCAGACTTTGGTGTATTATATGCAAGACATGCAGAAGTAAAACTAATGGGCTTAACTGATAGTGATTGGGCAGTTTCATTTAATGACATGAGAAGCACCTCTGGTTACTGTTTTGCTATTGGCTCAGGCATGATTTGTTGGAGTTCTAAGAAGCAAGAGACTATGGCACAATCCACAGCTGAGGCAGAGTATATTGCTGTTGCACATGCTGTAAACCAAGCCATTTGGCTCAGGAAGTTACTGGTTGATTTGAAGCATGAACAGGTAAATGCTACTGAGGTGCTATGTGACAATAAACCTGCTGTTGCTATTGTGAAAAATCCAGTCTTTCATGGAAAGACTAAACATGTTAAAATCAAATATCACTTCCTTGGAGAAGTTGAGAAGGAAGTTCAAGTGAAATTGAAGAATTGCAGCTCAGAGGATGAAATAGCTGAATTTAAGGAGTTGCTGTTAACCGTAGAAAATTGCAATCTTTTGTATCAGCTATATGTATAAATGAAATGAATTAGATTTTGTTCCTTCCTTTCATTCCCCTTTTTTCTCTATCGTTCTTTAAACTACCAACAGAAACTGTGGTTTTGACAACATTTCACAATAATTATATGTCAAGTTTTCCCTATTTTTTGTTGATGCAAAATGTTCAGAAATGGGATTATTTTCCTTTTCTGAAAATTGTAATTTTGAATTTTGATCCATTCAATGCTTCATGCTTCAAATACTTGATGAACGATGTCATTGTTACTAGTTGCCCCTGTTTCTTGCGTATAAGAGTTAGTGTTGTGAAATGCATACTGGTTGTGCAGAAGGAATTAGCTAGGAAGTTGCTTAATTAGAATGCTCATGTTTCAGAAGATGTGAAATATTTAAAAATATATTTCTATGGCAAAATAGTTTAAAAGTCGATTTATTCACTTGCTGAATGCTAATATCAAATTGACATGCATATTGATATTTTACTTGACTGTGGAGGAAGGTATGGAATAGGAATTAAGTGGACGTCATTTTTCCCTTTTACTACAGCACTCAAACTTCAGCTTACATCTTTTGTTCTTTCAGAAGGAGTTGCAAGTTTACCAGGAACCTTCAACACTAATAACACTCTGCCACGTACCAACTGAATTGTGTTCATTAAACTATTTAATTATTCATTGTAAAGAAATTGAAGGTTATGAACATGGTACAAAATTCTAGAGCCATCACCCTTTGATTATTGATTCTTCGAAATTATTACAACCAAAGTTTTCAAGTCAAACAATCTACTGGAAAATTTAGCAGTATGAATGAAAATGCAGCTCAAATGGTTATTCTGAAATTACCAGTAATCCCATACAAGTTGATGGACTTCAATCATGGTCTATAGAATAATTGTTGGATTTAAATGGTTATCATAACAGAAGAGCAATTAAAAGATTAAACTCAATTTGTCCATGGAATAATTGAACATGGTGATGAATCTATGAAATATAGTAGCGTATCAATTACATCAAAGATGTTTAGTTGCATAAGAAATAATTGTGTACTACGAATACATCACTCCAACTCTAATCTTGCATCTTCGTTGGGCTTTGAGCTGCTTTCATATATTGAAATAACCCATCATACAAACATGATTAGTGATCGCAATTGGGTATCATTTTTGTCAAAATTTCCTCTCTTGTTTCGTGGCTTTTTAAAATTATTTGGTTATAAGAAGTGATAAAAGTAGCCTCAATAAAAATTCAAGAATTAAGAACGCTTCCCAAAGAAGAGAAAAGTAAAAAAACTGTGGTGCATGCCAGTAAAGATTAGAGCAGAAAGAATTAATCTGAGTTGCCTTTCGACATTGACCAAATTAAGCCGAATTTCCTCAAGATTCCTTTTGATTTGCTGGAAATAGCAAGGTTACACAAGGTTGTTATGTATACAGACGCAAACATAAAGATTGTTGTGGATATCAAAAATACCTCAAACCTATGATTGCTGCGCTAATCAAGAATCCCAAAAATTCTATAAAATTCTATTAAATAAAATAAAATTCAAGAAACTAACAAGAGAAAATCAGAAAAATGATTAAATTTTCTGGGCATTTACACATGCCAATATATTATATTTATTACTTGAATAGAAATCCTACTCTTCATAAGAGCTCGCAAACTTTTCAATCATATATGTGCTATGATAGAAATATATAAAAGAAAAATACAACAAAATCCTAAATAACATATAGTTGCTTGAAGAAAAGACCACATCCTTATACGAGGAATCTAAAGTTACATTAATATAAGATTAAGTGTTAATTAAAAACTCGATATAAAACCATAATAATACACACTCAATATAACATATCACACTCGTCAAGGCCTTTATGGCACTATCCATTCATAATGCCCTCTGCTGTTCCAAGCAAAGCCCCATTTTCTAGGAATAAAATCAAATTCCATGAAATGAAATAAAATTGAAGAAATTTACAAAAGAAAATCAGAAAAAAGATTCAATTTTCTCAGTATCCAAACAGAGAATTAATTTTATTAGTATAGAAAATAAGCAAGTATTGTTACAAATTTCCATCAATAGATATAACAACCTGCAAAACCTTCAGAGCCTCTTGCAAGTGCATCTGTCTACAATGGTGGAGTTATAAGCAAGTAATTAGCATTTGCAGTCAGATCAAAGCAAGCATTCGCAGATGCGGGTCTACAGGCAGACCAATTCGCTCAAACAATGGATCATACACTGCATTTATTATTAAATTTTCTCGGTATTTACACATGCCAATATGTTATATTTATTACTTGATAAGAATTTTTGTTTATTGTGCTTATAAGCGTTTCAATCATATATGTGCTATGATAAAAATATATAAAGGAAAACTACAACAAAATCCTAAACAACATATAGTTACTTGAAGAAAAGACCACATCCTGTACAAGGAATCTACAGAACCCTGTACTGATGCTGAATGATTGGTGGATAGAGGAAGACACCATGAATCATTGGCCGACAATAGCGAGAAGCTGGGAGCACTTGACATAGCTGAGGAATCCCTGGTTCACAGCAGCGAGGAAAAGTAGGAAGGACTTGCGTACTCACTGGTTCGCAAATCCTAGTGGTGACGCCATACAAGAACCCCACAAATCTAGATTCCTCTATCCCATACATCGTCTTCATCGTGGCGAACACACGAGCTGTTAATAGACTATCAGATCCTGCTTGATGAGACCCTCCAACTCGCTTGACTCCTAGAATCTTAGCCAATTTCTCCAATCCAAGCTCACCCCTGTGCAGGTCATCGTAGAATCGTGCCATGTATTTGACATCCAACACACAGCACCCAAATACCGTGGCAATAATCTCAGTGAAATCCAACATAGATACGGGCAGTGGTTTCTTGGTAACCAGCTTCACCATGTAGGCCAAGTCATATAGCCCATGAAAAGTTAGCCACTTCAAGTCTCTATGTCTGCTTAAAACATGAGTGAACATGTTTGAGAAAAACAGCTGGTCGATCCCATTAATCCTCAGCTCCTCAAAATCAATTCCACTTTCCTTTAGAAACTCAATGGACTTAGGATCATAAAAAACCTCCGTTTCTATCAAGAACTTGAAATTAAACTCCCAAGTTCCAGCGATAATTCCATTCTCATCGGAAAGTGTAATACCCAGTTGGATAATTTTCATGTTATCAACGTTGAACTTCATATCAGCGAATGCCGATAACTCATCAGACCGGCGAGGGGTTTTCCGAAGAAATCCAGGGAACTCCGAATCCATGGAAACCACCTTGTGGTGGTGCAACGCCGCATCCATTTTTTGCAGTTCTTCCATGAGATTACACGCCCAAACTTGCCTAATCCCCATCTCGCAATGATCGCTCAGTTCCTGATAAAAAGTAGAAGAAAAATGAATAGAATGAATCATGAAAGTTGTCTCCTTATATAGTATTCCCATTCCCGATTGGAACAGGAATAAAGATGAGAGTCCTAAGTCAATTAGAATTAGAAGTTAATATTGGGCTTAAAGCCCAATTTAGCCCACGAGTTTAATTTAGCTTAATTTTAATTTATTGTCCAATTAAATTTATAAATTTTAATTTAGCTTATTTTAGCTTAAAAATTATGAAAATAAATTAAATTTTTTAATTTGGGGCTTAAATCAAGAAATTTAGCTTTAAAATCAAGAAATTAAACTTTTTGATTTTTTTATTTAAATAAAAAAATTAAAAAATTTAGTCTATAAGTTCTAATTTTTAAGTTAAATTGAACTTTAATTGAAATTGTTAGATAAAATTAGATAAAAAAATTAAAAATTAACAAAATAAAAATTTCAAAAAAATACAAAGATTAAATTGAATATTTTGCTGTTAATATTTATATAGGAAGTTTAGTTAGAATTAAAATAAAAAAAAAGAAAGAATTTCGATCGCAAGAGGCGTCCAAATTTAAAATAGAGTTGGAATGCTTTTGAAAGTCCAACATTGGACTTATTTCAGTGGCCTTATTTAATTGCTAATTTTGGTCGAGCATGTGTTGAGGAGCTCCTAAGTTTGTGAGTGCTGGTAAAGTTTGTGAGCAGAAAAGCTCAGAAAAGCAGGTTAGAGAGGCTTTATATGCAGACTAGCTAAAACTATACATATGCCTCTTGTTTTTATTATTCTTATTATTATTTTTAAATGGTGTTTTGGAATGTATCTATAAAGTATACGATTATTGATTTTGATAGGCATAATATGCAAGTTAACCCCTGAATTTTACTAAAAAATTTTTGTGGCGTATTGAACTTTTAAAACGTTATATGACATACTTCAACTGTTGCAAACGTTCCATGATACACTTTGACTCTTATAATGTAGAATTAATATATCTTTTGATCTGCTGATGTGACAATTTGCTGACTAGAATTTGAATGATATCTTAATTTCATTTTTGATATGTACCTTGAGATATTTATGGGAGCTAAAATGTGCCATGGAACATTTTAAATGTTCAAAATGTCATGATATTTTTTTTGACAAAATTTAGGTGTGAAATGGTACATTTGACCATTTTGATATTTTATAATTAAATTATATTATAAACTTTGTTTGGCGGTTAAAAAGAATATTCAGATAAGCTAATCACTTGCGCTCAATAGTAAATACTATACTTTTCACACTCACACATATTTACAAGCACTCTTATTGCACTTATGTCGAGGATAAAGCTTAGGATACATTTGTAGATGGATTTAAGCTTCAAACTTTTCAAGTTCAATAAATCTCCCTTGTCGTTTAAACTAATCCTTTAATATTCTTTTAATTTAAAAATAATATAAAATTTGAACTAATCTTTTAATATTCCTTTAATTTAAAAATAATACAAAAAAGTGACATGATATGATAAATATAATCTATTATAATTTCCATTTTTTAATAATAAAATTGTAAATGTTAACTGATAAATTGAAATTGCTTAGTAGATCAGACCAACAATTTAAGACAGATTTTCAAACTACATGCTTTAATTTGATATTTTTCCCCACAACAAATTTTGGTTTATTTCGTTGCCATGAGAGCCTCACAATCACATAGAGGCGGTAACTAGAGCTGTGCGTTGTTCTTGAAAGTTCCAAATAGAAGAATTGTAACATATTATATCAGAATTAAAAAAATTATTATTATAAAAATCGTACCAAACTTATATTTACTATTTTAATTTAGTTTTGGTTCTCCATTAAAAACCGAATCAATATCATACCAAAACCATAAAAAAATTAAACCAAATTGAAAAATCAATTTTATACATATATTTTTTATATATAATTTATAATTTTAATAAAATTACACACACACACACACGTAATTAAGATTATAATGCATATGATATTGCTGTGAGCTCCTTAATTTGACCGATTCAAGAATGATATAAGTCTGCAAGTGAACCAAAATGTGAGGTCAATTGCCCTTGGACAACTATTCCAACTCTAAGTTAGTGATAAGAATTTAAGAGTAATGTATGCAGAGAATGTTGTAATGAAATGAGCAAAGTAAGTGTACTTGATTTTTGGCATTACTCTGATATATATAGGCTAATGTTTATTGACTATTGTAGGTGGCTGCAAGATTCTTGGCTTTTTTTTTTTTTTACTGTGGTCCCAAAATCCTTGATGAACATAACTCATGTTAGATATATGATCCTTATTAGTTAGTTTGTTCAAGCTATCAGGGCAATGTAGACCATTATGCTGGTTTGAGCTACTATTTGGTTATGCTGACCGAGTCATGTCATGCTCTAACATTTGGTCAACCATGTCACCCTTTGACCAAGTCAAGTAGACTGTTTGACCTTTTAACCGAGCAATTGACTAAGTAATCTAAGTATGATATATATGATTAAAAAATATATAGAAAATAATATAATATTTTTATTTATTAAGAAATATGTATAATATATTTTTTATATTAATTTTTTATTTTAATATTAGAGTTATTATTTTTATTGTTGTTTTGATATTAGAAATTTAAGATTATTTTTACCATTTTAAAATGAATTTAAAAAAATTATAACTTTTAGTAAAAAAATAAAGATTTAAAATAGAACTAGAACCAAAATTGAAATTGAAATGAAGCAAAAATTGTATTAAAATTACTTAGAACTAAATCAAAATCAAAACCAAAATTTAATTTCAAATTTGATTTCAAAATTCAAAAAATTAAAATTTTATTCCAATTTCTATTCATTGCTAAAGCCATATCAGAATCACAACCATAAACACTTTCAGGGACATGGTTAAGATCATCGGTGATAATTTTGATATTATTTAAATAAAAGTAATTGACTAACTTCATTTTATTTATTTTTATGGCTTAATATTTAAAAAAATCTAAAACTTTACTCATTTTTGCAATTATAGCTTTTTTTTTCTTATCAATTTTGGCATAATTTAAAAGTTTACAATTTATTATGGCTCAGTTAAAATTGTGGATATGGAAACACTGACATGGCAGCTAACGTGGCAAAAATATCACTTTTTAATATGTTGTTGCTAATGTGGCAAGCGGCGTGGTAGAAACTTTTGATGTAGTAGCTGACGTGACAAAAGTATTATTATTTTATATGCTATTACTGACATGGCATAACTTTTATAATTTAAAATATCTAAAATTTTTCAAATTTTATTAATTATAGTAAATTCTATAAGTTTGTTTCGTTTATAGCCAATTGACCAATTTTGATCTAATTTGATCAAAATTAATATTTTATTACCTTAAAAAAATTGTAAAAATAATATTTATATTACTTAGTATAGTAAAAAAAAAATATATGATTAAAAAATATATAGAAAATAATATAATATTTTTATTTATTAAGAAATATGTATAATATATTTTTTATATTAATTTTTATTTTAATATTAGAGTTATTATTTTTATTGTTGTTTTGATATTAGAAATTTAAGATTATTTTTACTATTTTAAAATGAATTTAAAAAATTATAAATTTTAGTAAAAAAATAAAGATTTAAAATAGAACTAGAACCAAAATTGAAATTGAAATGAAACAAAAATCGTATTAAAATTACTTAGAGCTAAATCAAAATCAAAACCAAAATTTAATTTCAAATTTGATTTCAAAATTCAAAAAATTAAAAATTTATTCCAATTTCGATTCATTGCTAAAGCCATATCAGAATCACAACCATAAACACTTTCAAGGACATGGTTAAGATCATCGGTGATAATTCTGATATTATTTAAATAAAAGTAATTGACCAACTTCATTTTTATTATTTTTATGGCTTAATATTTAAAAAAATCTAAAACTTTACTCGTTTTTGCAATTATAGCTTTTTTTTTTTATCAATTTTGGCATAATTTAAAAGTTTACAATTTATTATGGCTCAGTTAAAATTGTGGATATGGAAACACTGACATGGCAGTTGACATGGCAAAAATATCACTTTTTAATATGTTGTTGCTAATGTGCCAAGTGACATGGTAGAAACTTTTGACATGGTAGCTGACGTGACAAAAGTATTATTATTTTATATGCTATTACTGACGTGGCATAACTTTTATAATTTAAAATATCTAAAATTTTTCAAATTTTATTAATTATAGTAAATTCTATAAGTTTGTTTCGTTTATAGCCAATTGACTAATTTTGATCTAACTTGATCAAAATTAATATTTTATTACCTTAACAAAATTGTAAAAATAATATTTATATTACTTAGTATAGTAAAAAAAATAATTTTCCTCTTTCTCTCCCCTCATTTTTTTACTTAAAAATAAAAAATTCATGCAAAAAATGTCAATAACAATAGTATTCATCATTTTAGCAAATAATAATAATAAAAAACAGGTGGTTGAGTGTTTATATATTATTGGTTGATAGTAGGTGGAAGGAGAGAGAGAGAGAGAGAGAGAGAGAGAGGCGGGGGGAGGGAGGGGGGGGGGGGAGTGGGTGGAGGGTGTATACATACATATTATTAAATAACAATGGCTAGGAGGAGAGAGAGATGGGTCGAGGAATATTTTTAATTTTAAATAAATAAAAATTTATCAATTTTAATAAATAAGTTCTATAAATACCTAAATAAAAAGGAGAGAAATAGGAGAATATTTTTTTTTGTTATACTAAATAATATAAATATTCATTTTTGACAATTGTATTAAGTAATAAAATATTAATCTTGACCAAATTAAATAAGAATTTGTCAATTAATTATAAATAAAATAAACTTATAAAATTGGTTATAATTAATAAAAGTTAAAAAAGTTTTAGATTTTTTAATTATTAAATTTAAATATTATTTTGTCATGTCAACTGCTTCAACTCTTACTTGTTGCATAAAAGCAGTTAGAATATTTTTAATCAAGCAGTTAGAATATTTTTAATTTTTAAATTATTGTATTATAAAAATTTTGATATCTTCTGTATATATTTTTTTGGTATTAAAAATTTTATATAATTTTTATCCTAAGAGTCGTAATTAATTTTGAAAAACAATAGAAATAAAGTATGAATAAAGTTATAGGCCTTAATGAGTTTTTAATAATTCATTCTAAAGAATTTAAATTTCAAAAAATAATTAAAAGAAAATATTTTATTACATATCTTTGATTACTTTATTTATTGTAAATAATATATATGATTCATTTACAGTGCTTTTAATAAGTGAGAAGGAAGGAACATCGAGATTTTTAAAATCACCCTTCATTATTTTTATTATTTATAAAAATACAAAAAATATTTTTATAAAAAATTGTTAGTTCTAACATCTTTATTTTAACAAGATAAAGTGAAGTAATAAAATACATATTTTTTGCCTTCCAATCTCTATTTTAAATGGACTGTAATAACTTTATTAAAAAAATTGAAACTATTTTAAAAATAATTTTTAGTAAATAATACATTTTAACTTGTAAAATTCAAATATCCATATTCCCATACCATATTTATGGTATTTTATTTATAATATTTTAATCATTAAAATAATATATATTAAAATTTTTATTTCATGTGTTTTATTTATAATATTTCAATTAACTTATAACTTATTAATTTTATTTTTATAACTCTCTTGAATCAACTTTAATTAGAAATAAAATACAGTCATACAAATGAATAAATAAATTTAATTGGTTATTAAAAATAATATATAATGATAATATTATATTATATAAAAAATTTAAAGAAAATTATATAAAAAAAGTTTTAAATCATGTGTTTATATAATATAATGCGTAAATCTACGTGCAACGCACGTTAAGGTAAAAACTAGTATTATTAAATATTGAAAGTCCATTGTATATTATTAATTTTTTATTTTGTGATTTTTGATATTTAAAATTTAAAATATATTAAATAAAATATTTAATAAAATTAATTTATTAAATTTATAATATATTTAATTAATTAATTTTTAAATATTAAAATCTAAAAAATAACAATCACATATTTTTAACAATTTTACATCCAAAATATATATCACATAATTATTAAATTGGATAATATACTTATTGAGAAAATGTAATTTAAATATATTTATCAATATAATTATTTTTGTATATACAAAATAAATTAAATTAAATTATTAATAATATAAACATGGTGAGTATGCTACTATATTGTTGTATAAATTCTATTAAGATGTAGAGAATTTAAAAGCCTAATGATTCTCGTTGTGCCTCTGTATTCACTTTCAACAGTTATGGATTACTACAATTATGGATAAAAAAAAGCATATTATTAAGATGATATATAATTTATAATTTAATTAATCTTATTATAATTTTCTTATAAAATTAATTTTTGAAAATTAATGACAACGTAAAGATGATAAAGATATGTATGATATAATTTATAAATGATATACAGTAATAATTAAATATTAAAAAAATAAATATTTACTAAAAACATTAACATTTAAATGTAATTAATTTGGAGCATTTAAATATCAAAATCACGAATTAATGCAAGTAAACTAAATAAATAATCAAAATATTAATTACTAATGATTTAACCAAATTAACTATTTTTGTATTAGAACTTGACTTAATTCTATTTAAATAATTAAATTTAAATGATTTTATAAAAAAACTATATACTTAAATTAAATTTTAAAATGACAAAATTTATTTAAATGTTATTATTTGACATAATTTACCAAAGACTCTGCTTATCACCATTCTTTTTCGTTTCTATTTCCTTGGTTTATGCGATGAATTCTTTCAAATTTGAGTATCACTTATCATGTTGATACAGTTTAGACCATTGAATTCAAAATCAATGGTTGTAAATATATTTTTCAATACAAAATATTTACCTTTTTTTAATCCCAATCAAGTTCCATACCCTGCTGATACAAGTCCCTGATGATTCCTTTTCAAGACTTTATTCCTATTGCTTTTCAAATTCCATTGCCTTAGCCTTAGCAACATCTTAAACTCATCACTACAAGGAACCACAGTGGGCTGAGAAAGTGGCTGCACATTTGAAGAACTCTATTTCAAGTTACATGGCTTGGTGATAAAGCCTTTCAATAATGTCAAGCTCTTCGGCTGTCAAAGGAACACTAAGTTTATCGAACAAGTCTTCAGTTTGCATCCATTATCCATTATCCATCATAATGCTTTTATCAATTTAAAAAACCCTGCGGATACAAGGAAGACTAAAAAGAGAGCAACAACAGATAAACTAGCTAGGATGCTGTTGAAACTGAGGGAAACAAAAGTAATGTTTGGAAACCAGTAATCCCATACAAGCTGATGGACTTCAATCATGCCCTATAGAATGGTTTATCATAACAGAAGAATGATTAAAAGATTAAACTAAAACTCAATTTTTCCTAAGAATCATTAAAAAAAAATAAATCAAAAAAATAAACATATATTCTCAAAACCAATCAATTCTCAAAAAAATATAAGGGATGTTTAACTGTAGAAATATAATATAGCTAGACAACACTCAAACTGCAATTAACCTCCATAAACTAGCAAAACAACTAAAATTGGAAAATTATAAATGTAGTTCCAGGTCCAACATTATACTGTGACTTTTACTTGCACCATCCCCATTCTCCCCTTTACTGCTACTGCCGCTAGGAGTAATACTTGAATCCCAAACCTTAAACAGTGCCGCTAGGAGTAATATTAATTTTTATATATATAAGAAATAACTATACAAAATTACAAATATTATAATATTAAAAAAAGTAAGAACATAAATAAAAAAATACATTTATGCAAAAAATAGATAAGAATCAGCTATATCATAAAAAAAATTAATTTATTATTAAATGAAAATATTTATATTTTTATGTACCATTTATTAAAAAATATAATTACTTTATTTTTAAAATTTCTATTAAATAATTTATCAAAATAATTTTATTAATTATCTATATGTAGTGTAGGGTTTCGATTTGTATTAACATAAAACTGAATAACTAAAGGGACGATATAGCTTACCCTAATTAATTTAAAATTAAACCATAGTTGTTGTTATGATCATATTATTACAGTAATGGATGAAAGATCAAATTATTAAGATGGTATATCATTTATATTTTAATTAATCTTAATTTAATTATCTTATAAAAATAATTTTTTTAAAAAAAATTAATAAAAATGTAATGATGATAAAGATATGTATGATATAATTATAAATGATATACAATAATAATTAAATATTTAAAAAATAAATATGTACTAAAAAAATTAACATTTAATGTAATTAATTTGGAGGATTTAAGTTTCAAAATCACGAATTAATGCAAGACAAACTAAACAATCTTTGTATTAATTACTAATGATTTAACAAAATTAACTATTTTTTAGTAGAACTTGACTTAATTTTATTAAAATAATTTAATTTAAATGATTTTATAATATTTAAATTAAATTTTAAAATGAAAAATTATTTAAACATTATTATTTGAAATAATTTATGGAAGACTCTTTTGATGAATTCTTATCATCATTATTTTTATTTTTCAATACAAAACATTTACCTGAAAACCCTCATATGAGTAATTGTCAATCCACTTCTTGTAAGGATAACTACCATCCTCTAAATCTATAAGTGCTTAAAGTGTTATGGCACAAAGTGTATAAGCTACAAGTATACCGGGGCCTTTAATTTCAACCTTCCCAGAGACTATAGCTAACAAGAAATTTGTGTATCTTACAGTTGCATAATTGATAATCCCCTCTTCAGAAGGGTGTATAACCCATTCTTGCATTAAATGAACATCAGAAAATGAAAAAAATTCTTGAGAAAAGTTCACGTAAATAACTGAAAATGAAATACTAATAAATTTCTACCATTGTTGCCAACTGAATTGTGCTTTTACATATCATCTTATGGCAAAAGTTCAATACAGAAGCTCAGGAAATGTAGTAGAATGAATCTTTTAGACAAATGAAATGATGAAAGTGAGTTGATGATCGAATAAGAATTGTCTTTCTATTGGGCAGCAAATATTTATAGGTAGAAAGAATCTAATTGCTGCTCACTAAACTATTTAATCATCTATTCAGTGCAAAGAAGCTGAAGGTCATAAACATGTGCAAAATTCTAGAGGTATCATGCAAGGTATTAGTCCATGATAATCCTTCACTAAGGTTTGATTGTTGATTCATTGAAATTATTACAACCAGAAATTTTGAAGTCAAACAATATACTGGAAGATTTAGCAGCATGTATAAAAAATCTCATGTCCTTTCATGTATTTCAAGAAATAATATTCTATCATATCTTACAGATTCAATTGCAGAACTTTTTATCTGAATCATCAAGATTTAATTGAATATGAGACTCAAATGGTTACTCTAAAATTACCAAAATAATGATAATTCACATTAGCAATATGTTATTTGATTATTTTTCTTATGCTAAAAGCAGAGCAACATAACATTTACCCTACTATTTCAGAAATTAACATGCCTATTATGCTTAATCTAAATAAGGGATGTTTAACTGTAGAAATTTAATATAGCTAGACAAAATGCTAATTATGCTTAATCTAAAATAGAAATAATTGCCCAAGATTACAACACTCCAACTCTAATTAACCTTCATAAACTAGCAAAACAACTAAAATTGGAAAATTATAAATGTAGTTCCAGGTCCAACATTGTACGATGACTAGTACTTGCACCATCCCCGTTCTCCCCTTTACTGCCACTGCCGCTAGGAGTGGTACTTGCATCCCCAACCTTAAACAGTGCCAACAAGAGTTCTCCATTGCGCCTGAAAGACCAAAGCTGCACTATGTCATTTTGTTTGAATTTCCCTGATGATCCCTGATGATTCCTTTCCAAGACTTTCTTCCAACTCGATGTCAACACATAGGTACTGCTACTTTTCAAATTCCACTGCCTTAGCAACATCTTAGACTCATCACCACAAGGTTCCATGAGTGTTACAGGTATGTTCTCCTTCTGCTCCTTTAACTTGCTCTTCTCATCCTCTGTAAGAAAACTGGAATCTCTTATCTGCTTAAAAGGGATTGAGAAACGATCATGGTGAGGATTTAAATCAGTAGCAAACATCTGTTTCATTATCACCAACTTCACATCAGTGCCTCCTTTTGTTCGAATTTTATCCCACCACTCATCAGGCATGTCAGGTGGCGTCTCGGAACCAATATTTGCAAAACAGGTCCTGTTTGGTCTCTTCAGCAATTTCCTTTTCTTCTGTTCATCTTCATTATTGTTACCACTTTCAGAGCATCGTTTGCCACAGACCCTTCTCTTGATTTCATTCATGCTTCCAGAGGACTTCTCATGAAGAAATAAAGACAAATGAGAAAGAGGTTTCTTGTCTTGGCGTTGTCCATGGCCCCTGCTTTTCTTGGGCACAGGTGCAGCAAGTCGGTCATCATGCTTGCTTATGGCTTCAGCTCTTACTTGTTGCACAAAAGCAATCAGAATACTTTCTTCCACTGACTTGATCGCAGCCACCATTTTGTCGAAACACCCAACATCATCATTGGCATCAAGAACTCTGCCCATCTTTATTTCTCTCTTATCTAGCAAAAAAATATTTCTACACATTTCAACAAGCACATACCTATATATAGTTTATGACTTTAATTAATCCTTGTCGTAGGAGGAGTAGTTTAGGATAAATCCTTGTTGTATTGGGTTTCAGCTAACTATATTCTATCTCTCTCGATATTGATAGGAAAAAGTGTAATTAATGATACCCTAGTTATTGAATGGTTCAAACAGTAATTTTACTCTCTTAAAATCCCTTCAAGATAGGTATCTGTTGATATCTTTCATTAATTTTCTTGCATTAATTAATTATTTGTTATATCTTTCATCTGTTGATATCATTTATGTGTTAATTATTTGTTATATCTTTCATCTTGCTCTGCTTCAGAATCTTGAATGCTCAGGATAGGCTTGTGTCTAACTCCTTTGCCAATAGCTGACATTAATTTTTTATTATCTCTAATTTATTAATAGTTATTATTTTAGTTGACAATGTTAATTTTTAATATGTCGAATTTATTAGTAGTTGCTTTTGTTTTATATTTAAAATTATAGGATTTTTTTATATAATTTAAGTTTGATCATGATAATGTGTTTATTCCCAAAATTTAGTTTTCTAATTTCTAAATTATTGTACTATAAAAATTTTGATATCTTTAATTTTTTTATATATATTTTTTGGCATTAAAAATTTTATATAATTTTTATCATAAGTGTCATAATTATTTTTGAAAAACAATAATAATAAAGTATAGATGAGGTTATAGGCCCTATCTATAATTTATAATAAAGTATAAATTATATGATATATCGTTATTAGTAATTTTACATATAAAAAATAATAATTAGATATAACATAAACCAACTCTAATAAGTTATTAGCTATCAGCTAACAGCAACAACTATCAATCATTAGTTAATCTTAATATTAGGAAGGTATAAAATTTATAATTTAATTAATTTTAATATAATCTATATATAATTATATAATTAATTTTAAAAATTAACAACAATGATGATAAAAATATTTATATTTAAATATAATTATAAATGATAGATATAATAATAATAATTAAAAATAAATATTTACTAAATATTAAAAAAATATATAGTTACTTTATTATTAAAATTTCTATTAAATAATTTATCAATATGATTTTAATAATTATCCACATGTAATGCAGGAATTGAATTAGTATTGAGATAAAGCTGAATGGTGGAAGGATGAATACAACTTATTAATTTGAAATTAAAAGCCTAATGATAGTCCTAATGATATAATCATTAATTTGAAATTTATTATTAATGATAAGGATAATGAAATGGATATAGAGAATTTAAAAGCTTAATGATTCTCGTTGTGCCTGTATTATTGCAATAATGGGTCAAAGATCAAATTATTAGGATGGTATATAATTTATAATAATTTAATTAATCTTAATTATAATTAATTTTTTATAATGATGTTTAAAATTAATGACAGTTATATGACAAGTCAGTTCAATAAGAGTTGAGTGCCTCTCCATCACAATTGTCACCCCGTACGTGTCTGTTTTTTATTCTGCGCACGATGCTAATTTAGAACTGATCAATATGGGAAGAGTAAAAAGAATATTGTTTGCCAGTTTTGCAACACACAAACAAGAATCTTGTTTCAGACTAAATTGGTTTCCTGCCAAATTTCAAATTTACAAATACTAATGCTAATAGAGGGAAGACTGGTTCTTATTCACCAAGGCCTTATTTTCCATAGGTCACACATGATAGTGGAACTGAAATAGCAGTTCATCAAGCTTCGTCTGATCCAAATGCTTCTGCTGTAAATGGTTCAGCAGTAGTTCAACCTCCAAATTGTCTTACTCCACCACTATTGCAGCAACTACCAAAAGTTCTCTAGTCTTAATTGCAATTCTGCCAGGAACTCAATCACTGCCAATCAAGTGCATAGGAAGCTAGTTAGCCAAAATAATCTTTTTCAGAGGCAATACAATCAATATATTCTAAATCCACCAAGTATAGCTCCATAAATAATAATAGCTTCAAATGGCCAATAACATAATTATAAATGATATATAGTAATAATTAAACATTAAAAAATAAATATTTACTAAAGTCATTAACATTTAAGTATAATTAATATGTAAGGATGACTACCATCCTCTGAATGTGTAAGTGCTTAAGGTGTCATGGCACCCCATTAATACTCCATTCCTGCGTTAAATGCAACTCAATCTGTTAATATGAAATTACCAAAATAATCTATGTTCTGAGAAGTTGTTCAGTTGCTGACTTGCTGTCTTGTGTGTCGCAAGGTATTTTGCAGTCGCCCGGACGAAGCTCTTCACCGAAGTGGGAAAAGTGAGGAGTCGCCACTCTAATTTTGAGAAAAATTAAAGAAAACCATTTTGTGAAAATAAATTAAAAGAAAACCACTTCAAAAGAGAAAAAGAGATTCTAGGTTCGGAGTCCGTATACGGGCGGGGAAGGTGTTAGGCACCCTGCCTCGTCCCTCAATGAGGGTAAACAGATTTAATGTTATGCTCTTTATAAATTAAAAGGATAATTAAAGGGTTAGGATAGGGATGATGTTAATCCTTTGTGCATAATAAAGGAGTGTTCGATATTTCACTTATTTTGGGTTGCCCAAGAACACGAGTTCGTGAGATGGCCCTTTAGTGACTAGGTGTCAAGTGAAGTTATCTTGCATATTGGAGTTGTGTTATTTTTAATTTGGGTTTTGTTAAGAGAGCTCGGATAAGGAGTTTCTACTGATCTCTAGGTATGTTTTGTTAAGAGTTTTAGGCGGGAGATTTCGAATAAGAACTCTCCTCCGATCTCCACATATTTTATTAGGGTTTTGGTTGAGAAATGGGTAAGAACTCTCCCCCTATCTCTTAGAGTGTTCGGTTTAAAATTTAAATGAAGGATCTCGGATAAGAACTCTCCTCCGATCTCCGTGTTTTATTTAAATGAGAATCGGGTAAGAACTCTCCCCCGATCTCTTTGAGTGTTCGGTTCAAAATTTAAATGAAGGATCTCGGATAAGAACTCTCCTCCGATCTCTGTATTTTAATTAAATGAGAATCGAGTAAGAACTTCCCCCGATCTCTTAGAGTATTCGGTTCAAAATTAAAATGAAGGATCTCGGATAAGAACTCTCCTCTGATCTCCGTGTTTTATTTAAATGAGAATCGGGTAAGAACTCTCCCCCGATCTCTTAAAGTGTTTGCGATATAAGATCGAACTTTTCACCGATTTCCTAGGTGATTACCTTGTCAGAATTCTTTAGCCAGCTATATCCGATCTCTTTTGGTTACTAGTCTGGAATCCGATCTTGTCTCGATTCTTGCTCTATTATGCTATCTCCTGGACTTGTTTAGTAGCCGACCTCATAACTTTTTCCTCTGATCTATTATTCAACCTTTGGCTATTTTTATTTGTTCGAAAAAAACTTTCACGTTAAGATACTTCTACCAATATTTTATTAAGTTACCTACAAGTTGCCCACAACTAGAATACCTATTTTCGAAGGAAATAAAAACTAAAGAGGAATAAATAAAGTTTACGGATGAATAAAAGAAGTAAACATCGGAAAATAACTATTGGCGTGAATAATCTACATTGGGATTTTAATGCTACTGAACTTGGTGGAAATTTGAAAAAAAAAA
Source organism: Hevea brasiliensis (assembly GCF_030052815.1). Classification (NCBI taxonomy): domain Eukaryota; kingdom Viridiplantae; phylum Streptophyta; class Magnoliopsida; order Malpighiales; family Euphorbiaceae; genus Hevea; species Hevea brasiliensis. The sequence continues at coordinate 5,201,932 of NC_079497.1, read as the reverse complement.
AAAAACTGAAACACGAGCATCTACCAAAGTAATAGTCTAGACACTTACCTGTGGGAGGTTGAGGATCTTGAGCTAACTCTAGTGCCCACAAATCTTGTAGAGGTGGAAGTTGACGGTCTAGGGACTAATGCTTACTTCGAAATAATGAGAACCAGGTCAGAATGCAGTTGAGCTGAAGCGACGGTAACCGGGTCGGAATGAGATCAAGCTTGGAGATTAATATGCTGGTATTAGGGTGATGAAGACGAAACTAAAAAAAATAGTATTGCAAAGTAATGAACAGACTGAAAATGAAGAATTTCAGGGTCCAAAGCTCCTTCAATGGAGATACTTAAGAAAACTTGTTTCTAAAGTTTCTTGAAAGCTCAAAATGGCAAAGTAGCAAGACTAAATTAGATTTCAGAGCCTTTTCACTATAATCACCACCACCTTTTTTTGCCCGTCCCTTCTACTGTATTGCATGCAGGTATTTATAGGGAACGGGTGCTTCTAATGAAGGGTCAGGATCTTTCCTGGGGAGACGGAAGGTCCGGATTTCAAAGGACATGATCCGATGTCTGAGAATTAAAGAGAATCAAAATGGACAGCTGGGATCCTATTCAGAATATCCGTCCTTTCTCTTCCTAATCCAACGGCTCAGGATCTTGCCTTACAAGATGGATCCGAGGGTTGGGAATGAAAAACGTCGAACCTGTCGTCTGCTTTTGATCCAAAGGCTCTGGGTTTGTCCTTGTATGTATGATCAATGATGGAGATTGTGATGTACAGAACTGCCATAACTGTTTTTGGTGTCTGTCAGCAATGTGGGCGATTCTGCAAATGAGGCATGTGGTGAAGATTTGATCACGCCTGCAATGCTTTAACTAACTCAGCTCTGATTATGAAGAGAGTTATTAGAAGTCATCTCATCTTCTTCGTGCTTTCCGATCTCTATTCCTTCCGATATCTCTATTATGACCCTTTTCCGATCTCTCATATCAGGCCCCTCATCGCTTCCCGATCTCTCCCATTCTAGAACTTTTCTCTTTATCCGATCTGCCTTAGTCAAAGTAATTAATTCTTTGGTTACCGATGCATCCTCTTTGGTTTCTGTATTCAATAAATGCTCAGGCCCTATATATATGCACCAGCGAGAAAACTCCTCCACACTTCATTTCTCCTCCTTCCATTTCTCCATTTCTCCTGTTCTAGCTTTTCCGGTGATAATTCCGATTATGGTGACTGCTTTTGATCTTTTTCTGACTGTTTTCTTTGCTCTTCGACTGAAAATTTACGATCCCAGTGATCGTAGAATCATGAGAATAATATCTGATGACAGTGAGGAAACTGGACTAATTTACCGATCAAGATAAAAAATGTTGATCATGCCGGTATCGAATTGGTCCACCAGTATAATTGGTAGGCCGATCTCGAGCAAGAATACTACTAATTTCAATCTTAATGTCGGTGACCACCTCTTGAAGTTCATTTGGCTCTTCACCACATTGAGCGTCCCGACTGCAGCTCTGTTTAGGTCAATGACATCGATGATGACTCCACTCACCATCATGAGAGTCATAGTCACCCCATCTGAGCTGCACATCTATCCGATGCCTATGGCTGGCTTTCTGATCAAACACATCTTTTGATTCAGCCACAAGACTAGGCTTTGATATAGGTCCTTACTAGGTAAGATGTAGTGTCGATCTTTAGAGATCGCCCAAATGATGTAATCTGACCTTTAAAGGTTCTCTTAATGATGTAATCCGATCTCTTGAGATCGCCCAAATGATGTAATCTGACCTTTTGGAAATGAAATGAAATTTTATTTGAAGGTTATTATTTAATTATTGCATTGGTTATTTTTCCGATCTCTGATGTGCATATCCGATCTGATCTCTAACTAAATTGTCATTAGCTAATCTGCGGCTCTGAAAATTCGCACAATCCGATAACCCTAGCTAGCCGATCTCATTTTATTTGATTTTATTATTGTGTTTCTGAAACCTTCCCAGGACGTGTCAGGAAAGCGAGTCGATTCCGCTAACTGATGCGCCACTTGGGACTTCGTGGGCATTAAATGCTTAGACGGGTATAAATTGGGGGAGGGTCAATCAGTTGCTCCCTTATGTCACTTTCAGCACTTTGCTAGCAATTTCAAAATTCTCTCGTTTCTTCAAGTATTTCCAGCACCGATCACATTCCGCTAAGGGTTTTGATCCTTTTCTTAGTTAAACTTCTTTAGTTTCTTTGAAAATGAGTGGTGCCAAAGGTCAGAGAGCTGCGAGTCCATCTTTTGTACACGTTTCATAGACCTCGAAAGAGGGCGATGTGATTAGATGGGGTGGTCAAACCAGTACAGCCCTCGTTCCGGTAACTAGTTCGACTGCTAGACCGAGGCGAGGGGCATCTTTGAGGAGAGACAACTTGCCAGTTGATGAGTTGCCTTCAGTCTTAAGAGAAATCGATCTCCAATCTATAAGCCAGGAGTACAATCTGCGAATTGACTCATTTGAACTGATCAAATGCCATGGCGATCATCGGGCCGATCACTTCTTTGATGAGGGCAATCTCATCATGGTGTATGAAGAGCAACTGAAGGCTGGGCTCCGTTTTCCCTTGGACGAATTTTACAAGGCTGTCCTAAAATTCCACTATGTCTCGGTAGCCCAAGTGCATTCGAACTCCTGACAGACTCTAATAGCCTTCCGAGGCCTTTGCTGAGCTAAAGGACTGGAACCCACGGCCAAAGTCTTCGCTGAGCTACATAGGCTCGCCCGAAGGAAGGATGATGAGTTCTGGTTCTTCCAAGCTAAGCCCCATTGTTCTCTCTTTACCGATCTCCCTTCTTCATTGAAGAATTGGAAGAACCGATTCTTCATTTTGAGGAGCAAGATTCGGAACAGCTTTGAGGGCATCCCACGGAGTTGGCAACACCTGGTCGCTCCGATCCCAAAAAAGATCACCTTAAATAAGGACGAAGACGCCGTGGTAAAAGAGTTAAAGTCTCAGGCATCCACTCAGAAATTCTCTTGCTTAGACACGGTGATGGCCGAACTAAAGTATTGGATGATGCGGCTGATCACTGACGAAGACTATGAGCTTCAGCTCTCTGACCTTGGTACTTCCCATATCTCTGGTCTCTGAATCTTAGCGAACTCATTGACTTCTTCTTTGTGCAGGTATGGCGGGCGGCGATGCTTCCAAGGAGAGCCACAAATGAAAGAGGGAGGTCTCCAGAAAAGTGAGGGCGATGAAGGGGGCCACTACTGCCGATGCTCAGACCCCTCGTCGTGAATCAGTAGAGGTGCCGAGCTCTCCTCCCCGATCTCAGGAGCAACCAATCCCTGAGGTAGAGGTCATCGCCCCAGCTCCTCAACAAATCGAGCTTCCATCTCCCCTCCTCCTCTAACCTCTTCCAATGCGGAAGGGGAGTCTTCCGGTCCCACGGTCAGGACACTTTCCCAGGGCGCACAACTTCTGATCCAATCATTGGAAAGGAATCGCTCTACAAGGGGGAATCCCAACCTGGCCAAAGTCATGGGAGATTCCATCTGCTTCCAAGAAGATCGGAACCGGTTGGCAGAGGAGAGCATGGATGACATCTTAGCTCAGACAATGAGCTTGGGCTTAGAGGCCACTACTAACCAGCACATACTCAGAGAGAAAGCCCACGGCTTGAAGAAAGAGATCCTTAAGGCGGTCCAAGATACCTCAGCTGCACAAGCTCAGCTCTCCTCTGCTAATTACTACATCGCCAGAATGGAAGAGCAGATGAGGCATTATGAAGAGAGGATAGCGGAGGTGGAATGAGAACTAAAAGACTCTCGAGCTCGTCAGTCTGCCGATCTCGCTTGTTATGCTGAAGACCTTCGGGCGAAGGAGGAAGAGCTCTGAGCCAAGGATGAGGAACTTCAAGCTAAGGAAGAGGAGAGCACTACAAAAGAGGTCGGGGCTTATGTGAACGCCTATAATGACCTTATGGCTGAGCTGAAGAAACGGTATCCTGAAGAGGACTTCTCATGGATGAACGAGCTCGCCCCAGAGGCCGAAAATGAGAGCGATGAGGATCCAGAGAGAGAGAGAGAGAATGAGAGAAATGATGATGTACTTAGAGAACAGGCTGGGGGAGACCCTCCAACCGAATGACTTGTAAATTTTTATCTTGAGATGAAGTAAAGTCCTCTATTTTGTTCAATTTCTTGATGAGATCAGAAAGCGCCCCAATTGTATGAGTACTTGATTTTTTGAACGTATTAGAACATCAAACTTAAAAGCAACTATTAATCTAAGTATAAGAGGTCAGAAAAACATTGTAAGCGTGAGATCGGACTAAGCCATGATCAAACACCGGGTATAACTTTAGAACATTAGAATTGGAAAGATTTGACTTGAATTCTTAAGATCGGAATCATCATTAAATTGGATAGAACCTTAACTTTATTTTAAGGAATATCTGGGACATACAAGTGAGGAACCTGATTCTAGCATTAGCTAAACGACTTTCCACAATATTTATAAAGAGAGATCGGGAGGCAAGACTGGAGGGTATGGAGACCTGAAATTGGTTCGAACCCCTCTAATAAGAGATTGGAAAAAATTCTATTAAGTGTAGGATCAGTTTATTTCATGATCGAGTAATCGATGTGTTTGGAAAAGTCATTTGTGATCGAAGGACGTCAGCTGGGAGTCAATTTAAAGTCTCTTGACCTCGATGATCGGCCAAACTATGGTGTCAATGTTGTGAAATGAACAGACCCTTTGGCTGTGAAATGGATTTGCCTTATGTATGAGGAGTTCAAATTTTGGAGGGATACAGGTAGAAAGTCGATGTATTGTGCCACCACGCAGAAGAAGAGACCGGGAGAGATTAAAACTTTTAAACAACAACTCTAAATCTTCTAACAGCCTTTTCATTGACTTATTCCTAGAGCATATTTTGTCTGTAAATATCAAGAGCAGAAGGATCTTCATAATTTTATCCAACATCGTAATTTTATCAAGAGCTGAAACCAAGAGAAACAAAAGCAATGCTTGAAAACTAGGGATATACAAGCTGATGGACTTCAATCATGCTCTACAAAATAATTGTTGGATTTAGATGGTTTATCATAGCAGAAGAATGATTAAAACATCAAGCTAAAACTCAATTTGTCTTAAGTATCATTAAAAAATTGTCAAAACCAATCAATTCCCAAAACAAACATCAGATATGTTTAATTGTAGAAATTTAATATAACTAGCAAGGAACAAGATAAGAACACTAATTAATAACCCATTACACTGCTTAATCTAAAATAGAAATAACCATTACGGCACCTCAACTCTAAACTAACAAATTATAATGCAGTTCCAGGTCCAACATAGTACTATGACTTGTACTTGCACCATCCCCATTCTCCACTTTACTGCCACTACTGCTCCTCAACCTTAAACAGTGCCAAGCATAGATCTCCATTGCGCCTAAAAGACCACAACTGCACCATTGTTGTTTCTCTGTTTGTTGACGATCTATTGGTCACTGGTAGCAATCAATTGTTGATTCATCAGTTCAAGGAGGAGTTAAAAAGAAGTTTTGAGATGAATGATTTGATGAAAATGTCTTATTTTCTTGGTATGGAAATCCTGCACCTTCATCAAGGAATTTTCATATGCCAAAGGAAATATGCAATTGAAATTTTAAAGAAGTTTGGGATGGAAAATTGTAAGGCAGTAAGTACTCCATCTATGCAAGGAGAAAAGCTTAGCAAAAATGATGAAGATAGGAAGATTGATGCAAGTCTTTACAGGAGTCTTATTGGATGGCTATTATATCTATCAGCTACCTGGCTAGATATTATGCATGCAATAAGCATACTTTCCAGGTTCATGCAGAGCCCATGTGAAGTGCATTATAGAGCTGCAAAGAGGGTAATGCGATATGTGAAAGGAAACAGCAGACTTTGGTGTATTATATGTAAGACATGCAGAAGTAAAACTAGTGGGCTTAACTGATAGTGATTGGGCAGTTTCATTTAATGACATGAGAAGTACCTTTGGTTATTGTTTTGCTATTGGCTCAGGCATGATTTGTTGGAGTTCTAAGAAGCAAGAGACTATGGCACAATCCACAGCTGAGGCAGAGTATATTGTTGTTGCACATGCTGTAAACCAAGCCATTTGGCTCAGGAAGTTACTGGTTGATTTGAAGCATGAACAGGTAAATGCTACTGAGGTGCTATGTGACAATAAATCTACTGTTGTTATTGTGAAAAATCCAGTCTTTCATGGAAAGACTAAACATGTTAAAATCAAATATCACTTCCTTGGAGAAGTTGAGAAGGAAGTACAAGTGAAATTGAAGAATTGCAGCTCAGAGGATGAAGTAGCTGAATTTAAGGAGGAGTTGCTGTTAACCGTAGAAAATTGCAATCTTTTGTATCAGCTATATGTATAAATGAAATGAATTAGATTTTGTTCCTTCCTTTCATTCCCCTTTTTTCTCTATTGTTCTTTAAACTGCCAACAGAAACTGTGGTTTTGACAACATTTCACAATAATTATATGTCAAGTTTTCCCTATTTTTTGTTGATGCAAAATGTTCAGAAATGGGATTATTTTCCTTTTCTGAAAATTGTAATTTTGAATTTTGATCCATTCAATGCTTCATGCTTCAAATACTTGATGAACAATGTCATTGTTACTAGTTGACCCTGTTTCTTGCGTATAGAGATAGAGTTAGTGTTGTGAAATGCGTACTGGTTGTGCAGAAGGAATTAGATAGGTAGTTGCATAATTAGAATGCTCATGTTTCAGAATATGTGAAATATTTAAAACTATATTGCCATGGCAAAATAGTTTAAAAGTCAATTTATTCACTTGCTGAATGCTAATATCAAATTGACATGCATATTGATATTTTACTTGACTATGGAGGAAGGTATGGAATAGGAATTAAGTGGACGTCATTTTTCCCTTTTACTACAGCACTCAAACTTCAGCTTACATCTTTTGTTCTTTCAGAAGGAGTTGCAAGTTTACCAGGAACCTTCAACACTAATAACACTCTGCCACATACCAACTGAATTGTGTTCATTAAACTATTTAATTATTCAGTGTAAAGAAATTGAAGGTTATGAACATGGTACAAAATTCTAGAGCCATCACCCTTTGATTATTGATTTTTCAAAATTATTACAACCAAAATTTTCAAGTCAAACAATCTACTAGAGAAGTTAGCAGTATGAATGAAAATGCAGCTCAAATGGTTATTCTGAAATTACCAGTAATCCCATACAAGTTGATGGACTTCAATCATGGTCTATAGAATAATTGTTGGATTTAGATGGTTATCATAACAGAAGAGCGATTAAAAGATTAAACTCAATTTGTCCATGGAATAATTGAACATGGTGATGAATCTATGAAATATAGTAGCATATCAATTACATCAAAGATGTTTAGTTGCAGAAATTTAATATAACTAGCAAGGAAGAAGACAAAAGAAATAATTGTGTACTATGAATACATCACTCCAACTCTAATTAAACTAGCAAATTATGATTGTAGTTCCAGGTCCAACATATTACTATGACTTGTGCACCATCGCCATTCTCCCCTTTATTGCCACTACAGCTCCTCAACCTTAAACAGTGCCAACTAGAGATCTCCATTGTGCCTAAAAGACCACAGCTGCACCATGTCGTTTTGTTTGAACTTCCCTTATGATTCCTCTCTATGACTTTCTTCCAACTAGATGTCAACACATAGGTACTGCTACTTTTCAAATTCCATTGCCTTAGCCACATCTTAGACTCTGAACCACAAGGTTCCATGAGTGTAACTGGCATTTTCTCCTTGGGCTCCTTTAACTTTCTCTTCTCATCCTCTGTAAGAAAACTGAAATCTCTTATCTGCTTAAAAGGGATTGAGAAGCAATCGTGGTGAGTACTCAAATCACTGGCAAACATCTGTTTCATTATCACCAACTTTACATCAATGCCTCCTTTTGCTTGAATTTTATGCCACCATTCCTCAGGCATGTCAGTAGGTGTCTCCAAACCAAAATTTGCAAAATTGATTCTGTCAGGCCTTGATCTCTTCAGCAATTTCTTTTTCCTATGTTCATCTTCATGACTGTTACCACTTCGAAAGCATCACTTGCCACTAACCCTTTTCTTGTTCTCGTTCATGCTTCTAGAAGACTTCACATGAAGAAATAAAGATGAATGAGAATGTGGTTTTATGTCTAAGCGTTGTCTATGGCCCCTGCTTTTCTTGGGCACATATGCAGCAAGTCGGTCATCATGCTTGATTATGGCTTCAGCTCTTACTTTTTGCATAAAAGCAGTCAGAATACTTTCGTCCACTAACTTGATCGCAGCCACCATTCTATCGAAAAACCCACCATCATCTGCATCAAGAACTCTGCCCATCTTTATTTCTCCCTTCTCTAGCGAAAAAAATATTTCTACACATTTCAACAAGCACAAACCTATAAATAGTTTATAACTTCAATTAATCCTTTAAGATTTGCGATCTGTTGATATATTTCACTAGTTTTCTTTCCATTAATTAATTGTTTGTGATATCTTTTATCTGTAGATATATTTCATTACTTTTTTTTTTGAATTAATTAATTATTTGTGATATCTTTCTGCTGTTGATATCTTTCCTTATTTCATTTATAGTAATCTTGCTCTGCTTTAGAATCTTGAAAGCACGCTTGTGTCTAGCTCCATTGCCATTGACTAACATTAATTTGTTATTATCTCTAATTTATTAATATTTATTATTTTGGCTGACAAAGTTAATTTTTAATATGTATAATTCATTAGTAGTTACTTTAGTTTTTAATATTTAAAATTATGGGATTTTTATATAATTTATTAATGATAATTTAAATTTGATCATGATCATGAGTTTATTCTCAAAATTTATTTATTTTTTAATTTCTAAATTATTGTATTATAAAAATTTTGATATCTTCTATATATATTATTTTGGTGTTAAAAATTTTATATAATTTTTATCCTAAGAGTCGTAATTAATTTTGCAAAACAATAGAAATAAAGTATGAATAAAGTTATAGGCCTTAATGAGTTTTTAATAATTCATTCTAAAGAATTTAAATTTCAAAAAATAATTAAAAGAAAATATTTTATTACATATCTTTGATCACTTTATTTATTGTAAATAATATATATGATTCATTTACAGTGCTTTCAATAAGTGAGAAAAAAAAAAAAAGAAAAAAACCAAGAAATAGGTGCATTTTTACATTTACATACCCATTAAATTAGTTAACGTGATATAATTTTAGTTGTCAATTTATTTCATTTTCACTATTTACTAAAAAAAATAAATATTTAAAAACAAGTTAAAATTCTTAAAAATTAAAAAATTGGCTACAATAGCAAGAAGTTGAAAAACAATTAAAAAGTGAGAAGGGAGGAGCATGGAGATTTTCAAAATCACCCTTAATTTTTTTTATTATTTATAAAAGTACAAAAATATTTTTATAAAAAAATTGTTAGTTCTAACATCTTTATTTTAACAAGATAAAGTGAAGTAATAAAATACATATTTTTTTGCCTTACAATCCCTATTTTAAATGCACTGTAATAACTTTATTAAAAAAATTGAAACTATTTTAAAAATAATTTTTAGTAAATAATACATTTTAACTTGTAAAATTCAAATATCCATATTCCCATACTATATTTATGGTATTTTATTTATAATATTTTAATCACTAAAATAATATATATTAAAATTTTTATTTCATGTGTTTTATTTATAATATTTCAATTAACTTATAACTTATTAATTTTATTTTTATAACTCTTTTGAATCAACTTTAATTAGAAATAAAATACAGTCATGCAAATGAATAAAAAAATTTAATTGGTTATTAAAAATAATTTATAATGATAATATTATGTTATATAAAAAATTTAAAGAAAATTATAATAAAAAAGTTTTAAATCACGTGTTTATATAATATAATATGTAAATCTATGTGCAACGCACGTTAAGGTAAAAACTAATATTATTAAATATTGAAAGTTTATTGTATATTATTAATTTTTTATTTTGTGATTTTTGATATTTAAAATATATAAAATATATAAAATAAAATATTTAAGTAAATTAATTTAATAAATTTATAATATATTTAATTAATTAATTTATAAATATTAAAATCTAAAAAAATAATAATCACATATTTTTAACAATTTTACATCCAAAATATATATCACATAATTATTAAACTGGATAATATATTTATTGAGAAAATGTAATTTAAATATATTTATCAATATAATTATTTTTGAATATACAAAATAAATTAAATTATTAATAATATAAACATGGTGAGTATGCTAATATATTGTTGTATAAATTCGATTAAGATATAGAGAATTTAAAAGCCTAATGATTCTCGTTGTGCCTCTGTATTCACTTACGACAGTTATGGATTACTACAATTATGGATAAAAAAGCATATTATTAGGATGATATATAATTTATAATTTAACTAATCTTACTATAATTATCTTATAAAATTAATTTTTGAAAATTAATGACAATGTAAAGATGATAAAGATATGTATGATATCATTTATAAATGATGTACAGTAATAATTAAATATTAAAAAATAAATATTTACTAAAAACATTAACATTTAAATGTAATTAATTTGGAGGATTTAAATATCAAAATCACGAATTAATGCAAGTAAACTAAATAAATAATCAAAGTATTAATTACTAACGATTTAACCAAATTAACTATTTTTGTATTAGAACTTGACTTAATTCTATTTAAATAATTAAATTTAAATGATTTTATAAAAAAACTATATACTTAAATTAAATTTTAAAATGAAAAAATTTATTTAAATGTTATTATTTGACATAATTTACCAAAGACTCTGCTTATCACTATTATTTTTAGTTTCTATTCCCTTAGTTTATGCGGTGAATTCTTTCAAATTTGAGTATAACTTATCATGTTGATACAGTTTAGACCATTGAATTCAAAATCAACGGTTGTAAATGTATTTTTCAATACAAAATATTTACCTTTTTTTAATCCCAATCAAGTTCCATACCCTGCTGACACGAGTCCCTGATGATTCTTTTTCAAGACTTTATTCCTACTGCTTTTCAAATTCCATTGCCTTAGCCTTAGCCTTAGCAACATCTTAGACTCATCACCACAAGGAACCATAGTGGGCTGAGAAAGTGGCTGCACATTTGAAGAACTCTATTTCAAGTTACATGGCTTGGTGATAAAGCCTTTCAATAATGTCAAGCTTTTCGGCTGTCAAAGGAACACTAAGTTTTCTTCTGAATATTTAGCGAACAATTCTTTTTCAGATGACCACTATAAAATCAGGGGTTAACTTCAACGTCTAAAAATAATACTATGAATTAATATTGCCAATACAAGTTTGTTTCTTGAAAAGCAAAAACTAACAATTCAATATGGTGACAAAGGAAACTACCTGATGAGAAAGCAGATCTGATGAGATCAGCACACCGACAATTTGAGACCACATGTATATTAGCATTCAAATTTTCATTCTTCACAATTTTCTGAAAAAAACTGGTGCAGCCATCTTGAAGAATCAGTCGTTCACCAGCTCTTTTTATGTCTTCAAGATTCAGACCCTTGAGAACTCCAGATTCAACCACTCTAGCATTTGCCTTTCGCTCAAAGTCTGAAAGTTGCTCGAGTGCTTTACACAGAACTTCATAGTTGAACTCCACTGCAAAAACACAAAAAAGTTCAAAACCAATATAAGTAATGTTATCCAAATGCTTTCTAAACAAGCAATTCCTTAAAAAAGTCAGATTAATACTTCTGAGCATTACAAGAGGAGACCAATTGATAATTATACCTTTTTCAGGGGGCAGAATGCTTTCAATGCATTGTTCATACTCTTCTGTATACTGTCCAGAGAGAAGAACCCAAGCTTTCCTCAGCTCAGCTGATGACATCCTAGCAATTTGATTCTCCGGTTGAGCCTGATCAGATTTTGGTGCCATTACAATTGCAATCTCTGCCAAAATGGCAGAGGAATAAAAAATGGTGCATGTCAAATCAAAATCAGAAAATATCACAAGGCGATCTTCTACAGGTTTATGCTCTTTTGTTAGAGGAACGACAGTGGACTGAGAAAGTGGCTGCACATTGAAGAACTCTATTTCAAGTTTCATGGCTTGGTGATAAAGCTTTTCAATGATGTCAAGCTCTTCGCTTGTCAAAGGGATACTAAGGTTATCCAGCAAGTCTTCAGTTTGCAGAGCTGATGCCTATATTTCATAGGAATACAATAATTGAGATGTTGGGGAATGGTATAGAAGGCCATTTATGCAATGTATTTCCTCCCAGACAGTAACTAACAAAAGGTATCTGATTTGACTCCTAGAAAAAATTGATGATTCTGCTGCCCAAAAAATGGCTTACCTCAATACCCTCAGATGAGTAATTGTCAATCCACTTCTTGTAAGGATGACTACCATCCTCTGAATCTACAAGTGCTTGAAACTCCTTAGCTAGAAAAGCGTAAAGCCGCATGCAAGGTGTCATGGCACCAAGAGTATAAGCTGCAACTTTGGTTCTTTCAAAAGGAGTTGCATGTTTATCAGGACCTTCAACTCCTTCGACCTTCCCAGAGGCTGTAGCCAACAAGAAATCTGTGTATCTTACAGTTGCAGAATTGATAGTCTCCTCTTTAGAAGGGTCTATACCCCATTCCTACATTAAATGAACATCAGAAAATGAAAAAAATCTTGGGAAAAGTTCATGTGAATAACTGGAAATGAAATAGTAATAACTTTCTAGTTTCTACCACTATTACCAACTGAATTATGTTTTTAAATATCATCTTATGACAAAAGTTCAATGTAGAAGCTCAGGAAGTGTGGTAGAATGAATCTTCCAGACAAATGAAATGAGAAAGGTGAGTTGAGGATTGAATAAATTGTCATTCTATTGGGAGAAAATATTTAAAGGTAGAAAGAGTCCAATTGCTTCTCATTACTGTTCATTAAACTATTTAATCATCTGTTCAGCGTAAAGAAATTGAAGGTTATAAACATGGTACAAAATTCTAGAGCCATCATGCAAGGTATTAGTCCATGATAATCCTTCACTAAGGTTTGATTGTTGATTCTTCAAAATTATTACAACCAGAATTTTCAAGTCAAACAATCTACTGGAAGATTTAGCAGCATGTATGAAAATGCAACTCAAATGGTTACTCTGAAATTGACAAAAAAATTACAATTCGCATTAGCAGTTGAAGGTTATAAACATGGTACAAAATTCTGGAGCCATAATGCAAGATGTTAGTCCATGATAATCCTTCACTTAGTCCATGATAATCCTTCAGTAAGGCTTGATTATTGATTCTTTGAAATTATTACAACCAGAATTTTCAAGTCAAACAATCTACTAGAAGATTTAGCAGTATGTATGAAAATGCAAATCAAATGGTTACTCTAAAATTACAAAAAATAATCACATTTCACATTAGCAGTCAGTTATTTGATTATTTTACTTGTCCTAAAAGCAGAATAACATAATATTTACCCTATTATTTTGCAACTAACATGTCTATTTCAATACATTCATTGAAACTGCTATTTTCACCTAAACACTATAACAATGACAATCAATATTATTATAGCAACCTAATACACAAAAAAGAAAAGTTAAGGAAACAATACGAAATGAATTATTAAAATCAACCAAATCAGTATCCATTGACAAATATTTCCCAAAATTACATAATATGTCCTAAATTGAAGTCAGAATGTCATATAGAAGGACCTCAAGTAGCCGGCTCTGAAAAGCTATTTTCAGCAAGAATATAAAAATGCAAGCAAAAAAAAAAAAAAGACACTTCAATATCTAACCAGTACAAATGAATTGTGCATCTTTAGCTCCTCTAAGACCCCCTTCCTCAACTTGGTGATAGCTAGCTTTGCATCATCATCATCAGCACACTCTTCTGCCAATTTATACCTAAAATTGTAATTAAAAAAAGAAGCAAATTGAACACACAAAAATAAGCATCCTATTGTAATAATGTAGATTAAGATCAAGGCAAGAGCTTTTATATACATCCATTATCCATCATACAAGGAAGTTCCATGTTTTGAAACTCGCCTCAGATAATGAAATCACTTTTTCCCAGATAATAACAATCTAACCCTGCTGAGAACTGGCAAAAAGAAAAGAAAATAAATTTTAAAATCACACCGTTTATATATATATATATAGAAAAGTGATCCATTCACTAAAAACGCCAACAGTAAATTATGCTCAGTTAACCGGAAGAATTAGGCTCTTTCTTTTTTAAATGAGTAAAATTTAGTCCTTCCACCACTCTCGGCAACCGAATGGAGATTAACTTTCAAATACATTTTCTTTTAGATTTAAAGTATAGGACTTTCTTCGGTTATGTTCAAACACTAGACCTACTCCGACCCCCATTTTGGAGAAATATATATATCATACACTTCATGTTTTAAGAAACCAAAATGACCAAACTAATAAATACATATAAAACTCAAAATGTGGAAGCGACTCCGCACGAAAATCTAACATATCTTCGCCAATCAATTAAAAATCACACCAATAAACCTCAAGCTTTAACAGACTGGCTTCATTTGATGCAAGAAAAGAATTTAATACAATCTTTCTATTTCTTTTAAAATGAATTTTTTTTTTTTAAGTTAAAAAGAATTCTTTCATTCTTGACCAGAAAGAAATCAATTCTTGTAAAATTCTAGTACGGGGAATACGAAAAGAAAACAATCTCGCAAACACTATTTTGCCAATTAGACTTAAAAAAAAAAATCAAACGCAAAGCAATGAATAGATAGAGACATATAAGGAAGCACTCACGCATGGGCGAAGGCTTTGAGGAAGTGAAAATCTTGGGAGATGCAATGCCTAAAAGTCTCAATCTTAAGGTTTCCAGCAGCCAAACAAACGACGAAGGGAGTGTACATAGCGAAAATCGATTCTCGGCGGAACTTGATCCACAATTTATTAGCGAGACCTTCCTCGCTGCTTCCTCTAGCAGTAGTAGGGAAAGAAGAAGAGGAAGAGGATACTAGCTTAGGAGGGATCGCCATTCTAGGAAGTGACGATCTCCGAGTTGAGAAACGTCTGGGCAAGTTGATAGAGTTGGATCGGAGCGAGTGAGAGAGCAAGATGAGATGGAATAGTGGGGTTTTGCTTGGGTTTGGAGCGAGGAAAGGTAGGCGCATCAAGAGAGATAGAGAGAGAGAAATATAAGAGTAAGTGAATAGGCAGTTGTGGGGCTTACGGGTAGGGGATGAATGTGGAAAGGGAGGGAAGTTAATAAATAGAATTTAATTGGATTTTGAAATCATATATTCTAGAAAAATAAATAAATATTTTATATATATATATATTTTTAATAATAAGATTGAAAATTGAAAACTTAATAAATAAAATGAAATATATTTTTTTTAATAATAAGATTGAAAATTGAAAACTTAATATATATTTAGGCAAGTGATATTCTTTCGGATATTAAATGAAATAAAATGAAATATATTTTTTAAATAATTAATTTTAATTAAAATTAAATTTCAAAATTTAAAAATTAAATACCATTAAATTAAAAAAAAAAAAACTAACATTGTTGATAAAGGAAATGATGGCTTGAATTGTTAAAAAAAAATGAAAAACACATTTATCTCGTGTTAAAAAAAATAGATAATAAAATATATTTAAAAATTAGTTACTTTAATCTTGAGAAATTATTAATAGTTTTACGCATTAGTTTTAAATATATTTAATTTATTAATAGTTAATATTTGGGATTTTTTTTATAAAATTTATTAATGATACTTGAATTATTATAATATCGGGTAAACGAGCATATTATTAGGATTATATATAATTCATAATTTAACTAATCTTAATATAATTATCTTATAAAATTAATTTTTGAAAATTAATGACAAGATATGTATGATATAATTTATAAATGATATACAGTAAATATTAAAAAATAAATATTTAGTAAAAATATTAACATTTAAATGTATTTAATTTGCAGTATTTAAATATCAAAATCACGAATTAATGTAAGCAAATTAAATAAATTAAAGTATTAATTACTAATGATTTAACCAAACTAACTATTTTTGTATTAGAACACTTAATTCTATTTAAATAATTTAATTTAAATGATTTTATAAAAAAAAATTATATACTTAAATTAAATTTTAAAATGATAAAATTTATTTAAATATTATTATTTGATATAATTTACTAAAGACTCTGCTTATCATCATTATTTTTAGTTTCTATTTCCTTAGTTTATGCAATGAATTCTTTCAAATTTGATTAAGTATCACTTATCATGTTGATACAGTTTAGATGTAATTTTAATTTTCAATACAAAACATTTACCTTTTTTTAATCCCAATCAAGTTTCATACCCTGCTCATACAAGTCCCTGATGATTCATTTTCAAGACTTTATTCCTATTGCTTTTCAAATTCCATTACCTTAGCCTTAGCAACATCTTAGACTCATCACCACAAGGAATCACAGTGAGTTGGGAAAGTGGCTGCACATTTGAAGAACTCTATTTCAAGTTATATGGCTTGGTGATAAAGCCTTTCAATAATGTCGAGCTCTTCGCCTATCAAAGGGACACTAAGTTTATCCAGCAAGTCTGCAGTTTGCATCCATTATCCATTATCCATCATAATACTTTTATCAATCTAAAAACCCTGCAGATACAAGGAAGACTAAAAAGAGAGCGACAACAGATAAACTAGCTAGGATGCTACTGAAACCGAGGGAAACAAAAGTAATGTTTGGAAATCAGTAATCCCATACAAGCTGATGGACTTCAATCATGCTCTATAAAATGGCTTATCATAACAAAAGAATGATTAAAATATTAAACTAAAACTCAATTTTTCCTAAGCATCATTAAAAAAAAATCAATTGAAAAAACAAACATATATTCTCAAAATCAGTCAATTCTCAAAAATAACATAAGGGATGTTTAACTGTAGAAATATAATATAGCTAGACAAAAACGCTAATTATGCATTACATTGCTTAATCTAAAATAGAAATAACTACCCAAGATTACAACACTCAAACTGCAATTAACCTCCATAAACTAGCAAAACAACTAAAATTGAAAAATTATAAATGTTAGTTTTTATAAATCTTCAAAGTACTTTTATAAATATGACAGATCAAATATTAGTTTTTCACTGTTAAGCAATTAAAAAAAAAAAAAAACCTTGCAAAAGTAAATTTTCAATATTCCCCATCAGAAGAATCAGATGATGAGTGTGTGCCTATATATTGAAATAACTTCAAATACCGTTAACAATCAAATTGTATATATTAATTATTATATATTTATTTTAATAATAAAATAAATAATATATAATAAATTAATAATTATATATTTATTTCAATAGTAATATAAATTACATGATATATTATTAATAATCATTTTACATATACACCAATAATTAGATGTAGTTTTACTAAATACATAATATAAATCATACTCCAATCAATTATCAACTATCAACTAACAACATTAATTATATAAACTAAACAATTCATAAGATGGTTCTATTAGAGCATCGCTGTACCTGTGTAAATGTGTATACTTTTTATAACATTGATTGATTAATATAATTATGAGTAAAAGATCATATTATTAAGATGATATATAATTTATAATTTAATTAATCTTAATATAATCTATATATAATTGTATAATTAATTTTAAAAATTAACGAGAATGTAATGATGATGATAATATTCATGGTTAGATATAATAATAATAATAATAATAATAATAATAATAATAATAATAATAATAATAATAATTAAATATTAAAAAATAAACATTTGTTAAAAATCTATATTTATATATGTATCTGTATATTTATATTAAAACTAAAGCAAAGAGAATATGAGGCTCTTCATTAGTATTCTTATTTATATATTTTTAAAATTTGTTGATTTTTTTAATTTTTTTCTAATTTTGATTGAATCAATTACTAATTTTAAATTTAAAAATAATATATTATTTAATTAATAATTATAAAATTAGAAATATAACTATATTAATTATATTCAAAATATATTATATATATATGGATTTGGAGTAGAAAAAAAAATGATGCCACGTGAATTTATCTGGAATTTATATTTATTATTTTTTGTAGCTTGAATTTTGAATATATTTTTCATGGACTCAAATTATGACTCGACCCAAAAGTTTCGCGCTGTGACTCAATTGGGATAAAAAGTGAGATTTGCGGCGGTAGCAGAGGGCACGAGCCGATAGGCCTGGGCCCGAAGCCCACTACTGATTTCCTTGGAGGTTGCCCATGCGGTGTGGACTATTACAAATATTGTAATATTCTACCATTTACGATAGAGTTGTGAGATATTCGGGAAACACACTGTGATTAGGGTTTGAGAGTTCTGATTGATTTTTCATCATTGTGGAACTTTTTTTCATTTGTTTTGCCCGTGAACGTAGACCTTACGGTTGAACCACGTTAAATCCTGTATTATTATTCTTCTCTTTTCAATACTGTGTGATTGTGCCATTTGTGTGTGTGCCTTAGATTTGTGTGCTTGTTATAACAATATTCTTATGTCTAAGCGAATGTACAAAAATATAGGCAGACCAAAAAGAAGTGAAAAATTGAGAATATGATATAAGAAATAACTATACAAAATTACAAATATGATAGTATTAAAAAAAGTAAAAACATAAATAAAAAATTACATTTACGCAAAAAATAGATAAGAATCAGCTATATCATAAGAAAATTTTAATTTATTATTAAATGAAAATATTTATATTTTTATGTACCATTTATTAAAAAAATATAATTACTTCATTTTCAAAATTTCTGTTAAATAATTTATTAATATAATTGTACTAATTATCTGTGTATAGTGTAGGGATTCGATTAGTATTAACATAAAACTGAATGACTAAAGGGGCGATATAGCTTACCTAATTAATTTAAAATTAAACCATAGTTGTGGTTATGATCATATTATTTAAGTAATGGATGAAAGATCAAATTATCAAGATGGTATATCATTTGTATTTTAATTAATCTTAATATAATTATCTTATGAAATTAATTTTAAAAAAAATGTAATGATGATAAAGATATGTATGATATAATTATAAATGATATACAATGATAATTAAGTATTAAAAAAATAAATATTTACTAAAAACATTAACATTAAATATAATTCATTTGGAGGATTTAAGTATCAAAATCACGAATTAATGCAAGACAAACTAAACAATCAGAGTATTAATTACTAATGATTTAACCAAATTAACTATTTTTGTATTAGAACTTGACTTAATTTTATTAAAATAATTTAATTTAAATGATTTTATAATATTTAAATTAAATTTTAAAATGATAAAATTATTTCAACATTATTATTTGACATAATTTATGGAAGACTCTGTTGATGAATTCTTATCATCATTATTTTTATTTTTCAATACAAAACATTTACCTGAAAACTCTCAGATTAGTAATTGTCAATTCACTTCTCGTAAGGATGACTACCATCCTCTAAATCTATAAGTGCTTTAGATGTCGTGGCACTAAGAGTATAAGCTGCAACTTTTGTTCTTTTAAAAGAAGTTGCAAGTTTACCAGGACCTTTAATTTCAACCTTCCCAAAGGTTGTAGCTAACAGGAAATCTGTATATTTTACAGTTGCATAATTGATAGTCCCATTCGTGCATTAATGAACATCGGAAAATGAAAAAAATTCTTGAGAAAAGTTCATGTAAATAATTGAAAATGAAATACTAATAAATTTCTACCATTGTTGCCAACTGAATTGTGTTTTTACATATCATCTTATGGGAAAAGTTCAATACAGAAGCTCAGGAAATGCAGCAGAATGAATCTTTTAGACATATGAAATGATGAAAGTGAGTTGATGATCGAATAAGAATTGTCTTTCTATTGGGCAGCAAATATTTATAAGTAGAAAGAATCTAATTGCTGCTCAGTACCGCTCATTAAACAATTTAATCATCTATTTAGTGTAAAGAAGCTGAAGGTCATAAACATGTACAAAATTCTAGAGTTATCATGCAAGGTATTAGTCCATGATAATCCTTCACTAAGGTTTGATTGTTGATTCATTGAAATTATTACAACCAGAAATTTTGAAGTCAAACAATATACTGGAAGATTTAGCAGTAAGTATAAAAAATCTCATGTCCTTTCATGTATTTTTAGAAATAATATTCTATCATATCTTACATATTCAATTGCAGAGCTTTTTATCTGAATTATCAATATTTAATTCAATATGAGACTCAAATGGTTACTCTAAATTTATCAAAATAATGATAATTCACATTAGCAGTAGGTTATTTTATTATTTCATTGAAACAACTATTTTCACCTAAACACTAATACACAAAAAGAAAAGTAAGGAAACAATATGAAATGAGTCACTAATAAATATTTTATTTAGTATTTCCCAAAATTACATAATATATCCTAACTTGAAGTCAGAATATCATAGTATAAGGGCTTCAAGCAGCCTGCCCTGAAAAGGCTTTTTTCTGCAAGAACATAAAAATGCAAGAAAAAAAAAAAAAGGACACTTCAATATCTAACCTGTGCAAATGAATATTCTAATTGTAATAGAGTAGATTAAGATCAAGGCAAGAGATGAAGAAAAAAATAAAAATAATGAACAACCATTATCCATCATAGTGCTTTTATCAATATGGAAAAACCTGCTGATACAAAGAATACTAAAAAGAGAGCAAAAGAATATAAACTAGCTAAGATGCTGAGGAAACCAAGGGAAACAAAAGCAATGTTTGGAAACCAGTAATCCCACAGAAGCTGATGGACTTCAGTCATGGACTTCGATAAAATAGTTTATTATAACAGAAGAATGATTAAAAGATTAAATTAAAACTCAATTTGTCCTAAGTTTCATTAAAAAAAAACAAACATATATTCTTAAAACAAATCAATTCTCAAAACAAACATAAGGGATGTTTAACTGTAGAAATTTAATATAGCTAGACAAAAAAACTAATTATGCTTAATCTAAAATAGAAATAATTGCCCAATATTACAACACTCAAACTCTAATTAACCTTCATAAACTAGCAAAACAACTAAAATTGGAAAATTACAAATGTAGTTCCAGGTCCAACATTGTACAATGACTTGTACTTGCACCATCCCCGTTCTCCCCTTTACTGCCACTGCCACTAGGAGTGGTACTTGCATCCCCAACCTTAAAAAGTGCCAACCAGAGTTCTCCATTGCGCCTGAAAGACCAAAGCTGCACTATGTCATTTTGTTTGAATTTCCCTGATGATCCCTGATGATTCCTTTCCAAGACTTTCTTCCAACTCGATGTCAACACATAGGTACTGCTACTTTTCAAATTCCACTGCCTTAGCAACATCTTAGACTCATCACCACAAGGTTCCATGAGTGTTACAGGTATGTTCTCCTTCTGCTCCTTTAACTTGCTCTTCTCATCCTCTGTAAGAAAATTGGAATCTCTTATCTGCTTAAAAGGGATTGAGAATCGATCATGGTGAGGATTTAAATCAGTAGTAAACATCTGTTTCATTATCACCAACTTCACATCAGTGCCTCCTTTTGTTCGAATTTTATCCCACCACTCATCAGGCACGTCAGGTGGCGTCTCGGAACCAATATTTGCAAAACAGGTCCTGTTTGGTCTCTTCAGTAATTTCCTTTTCTTCTGTTCATCTTCAGTATTGTTACCACTTTCAGAGCATCGTTTGCCACAGACCCTTCTCTTGATTTCATTCATGCTCCCAAAGGACTTCTCATGAAGAAATAAAAGACAAATGAGAAAGAGGTTTCTTGTCTTGGCGTTGTCCATGGCCCCTGCTTTTCTTAGGCATAGATGCAGCAAGTCGGTCATCATGCTTGCTCATGGCTTCAGCTCTTACTTGTTGCACAAAAGCAATCAGAATACTTTCTTCCACTAACTTGATCGCAGCCACCATTTTGTCGAAACACCCACCATCATCATTGGCATCAAGAACTCTGCCCATCTTTATTTCTCTCTTCTCTAGCAAAAAAAATATTTCTACACATTTCAACAAGCACATACCTATATATAGTTTATGACTTTAATTAATCCTTGTTGTAAGAGGAGTAGTTTAGGATAAATCCTTGTTGTAGTGGGTTTCAGCTAACTATATTTTATCTCTCTCGGTATTGATAGGAAAAAGTGTAATTAATGATACCCTAGTTATTGAATGGTTCAAACAGTAATTTTACTCTCTTAAAATCCCTTCAAGATTGGTATCTGTTGATATCTTTCATTAATTTTCTTGCATTAATTAATTATTTCTTATATCTTTCATCTGTTGATATCATTTATCTGTTAATATCCTTCATTACTTCATTTGCAATAATCTTGCTCTGCTTCAGAATCTTGAATGCTCAAAATCTTAATTTTTTATTATCTCTAATTTATTAATAGTTATTATTTTAGTTGACAACGTTAATTTTTAATATGTCGAATTTATTAGTAGTTACTTTTGTTTTATATTTAAAATTATAGGATTTTTTTATATAAAAAATTTAGTTTTCCAATTTCTAAATTATTGTACTATAAAAATTTTGATATCTTTAATTTTTTTATATATTTTTTTGGTATTAAAAATTTTATATAATTTTTATCATAAGTGTCATAATTATTTTTGAAAAACAATAATAATAAAGTATAGATGAGATTATAGGCCCTATCTATAATTTATAATAAAGTATAAATTATATGATATATCATTATTAGTAATTTTACATATCAAAAATAATAATTAGATATAACACAAATCAACTCTAATAAGTTATTAGTTATTAGTTAACAACAACAACTATCAATCATTAGTTAATCTTAATATTAGGAAGGTATAAAATTTATAATTTAATTAATTTTAATATAATCTATATATAATTATATAATTAATTTTAAAAATTAACAGCAATGATGATAAAAATGTTTATATTTAAATATAATTATAAATGATAGATATAATAATAAAAATAATAATTAAATATTAAAAATAAATATTTACTAAATATTAAAAAAATATATAGATACTTTATTATTAAAATTTCTATTAAATAATTTATCAATATGATTTTAATAATTATTCACATGTAATGCAGGAATTGAATTAGTATTGAGATAAAGCTGAATGGTGGAAGGATGAATACAACTTATTAATTTGAAATTAAAAGCCTAATGATAGTCCTAATGATATAATCATTAATTTGAAATTTATTATTAATGATAAGGATAATGAAATGGATATGGAGAATTTAAAAGCCTAATGCCTCTATTATTACAATAATGGGTAAAATATCAAATTATTAGGATGGTATATAATTTATAATAATTTAATTAATCTTAATTATAATTAATTTTTTATAATGATGTTTAAAATTAACGACAGTTATATGACAAGTCAGTTCAGCAAGAGTTCAGTGCCTCTCCATCACAATTGTCACCCCGTATGTGTCTGTTTCTTATTCTGCGCACAAACAGGAATCTTGTTTCAGACTAAATTGGTTTCCTGCCAAATTTCAAATTCACAAATACTAATGGTAATAAAGGGAAGATTGGTTCTTATTCACCAAGGCCTTATTTTCCACAGGTCACACATGATAGTGGAACTGAAATAGCAGTTCATCAAGCTTCGTCTGAATCCAATGCTTCTGCTGTAAATGGTTCAGCAGTAGTTCAACCTCCAGATTGTCTTACTCCACCACCATGCAGTAACTACCAAAAGTTTTCTAGTCTTAATTGCAATTCTGCCAGAAACTCAATCACTGTCAGTGAAGTGCACAGGAAGCTGGTTAGACAAGATAATATTTTTTCAGAGGCAATACAATCAATATATTCTAAATCCACCAAGTATAGCTCCATGGATCATAACAGCTTCAAATTGCCGATAACATAATTATAAACG
The DNA here is from genome assembly GCF_030052815.1 of Hevea brasiliensis. Classification (NCBI taxonomy): domain Eukaryota; kingdom Viridiplantae; phylum Streptophyta; class Magnoliopsida; order Malpighiales; family Euphorbiaceae; genus Hevea; species Hevea brasiliensis. The sequence goes on along the minus strand of NC_079497.1, from coordinate 5,177,879 downwards.
ACATATAGTAACAATTAAATTTAAAAAAAAATAAATATTAACTAAAAACATTAAGTATAATTAATATGGAAGGATGACTACCATCCTTTGAATCTGTAAGAGCTTAAGGCGTCATGGCACCAAGAGTATAAGCTACAACTTTTGTTCTTTCAAAAGGAGTTGCAAGTTTACCGGGACCTTTAATTTCAACCTTCCCAGAGGCTGTAGCTAACAAGAAATCTGTGTATTTGCAGAACTGATAGTCCATACCCCATTAATACTCCATTCCAGCATTAAATGCTACTCAATTGTTATTCTGAAATTACCAAAATAATCTATGTTCTGAGAAGTTGTTACAGTTGCTGACTGGCTGTCTTGTGAAGTGAACAGACCCCTTGGCTGTGACATGGATTTGCCTTAGGGATGATATGAGGAGTTCAAATTTTTGAGGGATACAGGTAGAAAGTAGATGTATTGTGCCACCACACATAGGGAGACACCAGGAGAGATTAAAAACTTTTAAACAACAGCTCTGTATCTTCCAACAGCATTTTCATTGGCTTATTCCTGGAGCATATTTTGTCTGTAAATATCAAGAGCAGAAGGATCTTCATAATTTTATCCAACTTCATAATTTTATGAAGAGCTGAAAACGAGAGAAACAAAAGCAATGTTTGGAAACCAGGGATATACAAGCTGATGGACTTCAATCATGCTCTACAGAATAATTGTTGGATTTAGATAGTTTATCATAACAGACGAATGATTAAAATATCAAACTAAAACTCAATTTATCTTAAGTATCATTAAAAAATTCTCAGAACCAATAAATTCTCAAGACAAACATCAGATATGTTTAACCGTAGAAATTTAATATAACTAGCAAGGAGCAAGATAAAAACACTTATTAATTACCCATTAATTTGCTTTATCTTGAATAGAAATAACTATTACAGCACTCCAACTCTAAACTAGCAAATTATAATGTAGGTCCAGGACCAACATAGTACTATGACTTGTATTTGCATCATCCCCATTCTCCCCTTTACTGCCACTACTGCTCCTCAACCTTAAACAGTGCCAACCAGAGATCTCCATTATGCCTAAAAGGCCACAGCTGCAACATTGTTGTTTCTCTGTATGTTGACGATCTATTGGTCACGGGTAACAATCAGTTATTGATTCATCAGTTCAAGGGGGAGCTGAAAAGAAGTTTTGAGATGAATGATTTGGGGAAAATGTTTTATTTTCTTGGTATGGAAATCCTACTCCTTCATCAAGGAATCTTCATGTGCCAAAGGAAATATGCAATTGAAATTTTAAAGAAGTTTGGGATGGAAAATTGCAAGGCAGTAAGTAGTCCAGCTGTGCAAGGTGAAAAGCCTAGCAAAAGTGATGAAGCAAGGAAGATTGATGCAAGTCTTTACAGGAGTCTTATTGGATGCCTACTATATCTGTCACCTGCTAGACCAGATATTATGTATGCAACAAGCATACTTTCCAGGTTCATGCAGAGCCCATGTGAAGTGCATTATAGGGCAGCAAAGAAGGTGATGCGATATGTGAAAGGAAACAGCAGACTTTGGTGTATTATATGCAAGACATGCAGAAGTAAAACTAATGGGCTTAACTGATAGTGATTGGGCAGTTTCATTTAATGACATGAGAAGCACCTCTGGTTACTGTTTTGCTATTGGCTCAGGCATGATTTGTTGGAGTTCTAAGAAGCAAGAGACTATGGCACAATCACAGCTGAGGCAGAGTATATTGCTGTTGCACATGCTGTAAACCAAGCCATTTGGCTCAGGAAGTTACTGGTTGATTTGAAGCATGAACAGGTAAATGCTACTGAGGTGCTATGTGACAATAAACCTGCTGTTGCTATTGTGAAAAATCCAGTCTTTCATGGAAAGACTAAACATGTTAAAATCAAATATCACTTCCTTGGAGAAGTTGAGAAGGAAGTTCAAGTGAAATTGAAGAATTGCAGCTCAGAGGATGAAGTAGCTGAATTTAAGGAGGAGTTTCTGTTAACCGTAGAAAATTTCAATCTTTTGTATCAGCTATATGTATAAATGAAATGAATTAGATTTTGTTCCTTCCTTTCATTCCCCTTTTTTCTCTATCGTTCTTTAAACTACCAACAGAAACTGTGGTTTTGACAACATTTCACAATAATTATATGTCAAGTTTTCCCTATTTTTTGTTGATGCAAAATGTTCAGAAATGGGATTATTTTCCTTTTCTGAAAATTGTAATTTTGAATTTTGATCCATTCAATGCTTCATGCTTCAAATACTTGATGAACGATGTCATTGTTACTAGTTGCCCCTGTTTCTTGCGTATAAGAGTTAGTGTTGCGAAATGCATACTGGTTGTGCAGAAGGAATTAGCTAGGAAGTTGCTTAATTAGAATGCTCATGTTTCAGAAGATGTGAAATATTTAAAACTATATTGCTATGGCAAAATAGTTTAAAAGTCAATTTATTCACTTGCTGAATGCTAATATCAAATTGACATGCATATTGATATTTTACTTGACTGTGGAGGAAGGTATGGAATAGGAATTAAGTGGACGTCATTTTTCCCTTTTACTACAGCACTCAAACTTCAGCTTACATCTTTTGTTCTTTCAGAAGGAGTTGCAAGTTTACCAGGAACCTTCAACACTAATAACACTCTGCCACGTACCAACTGAATTGTGTTCATTAAACTATTTAATTATTCAGTGTAAAGAAATTGAAGGTTATGAACATGGTACAAAATTCTAGAGCCATCACCCTTTGATTATTGATTCTTCGAAATTATTACAACCAAAATTTTCAAGTCAAACAATCTACTGGAAAATTTAGCAGTATGAATGAAAATGCAGCTCAAATGGTTATTCTGAAATTACCTGTAATCCCATACAAGTTGATGGACTTCAATCATGGTCTATAGAGTAATTGTTGGATTTAAATGGTTATCATAACAGAAGAGCGATTAAAAGATTAAACTCAATTTGTCCATGGAATAATTGAAATGGTGATGAATCTACGAAATATAGTAGCGTATCAATTACATCAAAGATGTTTAGTTGCATAAATTTTATATAACTAGCAAGGAAGAAGATAAAAGAAATAATTGTGTACTACGAATACATCACTCCAACTCTAATTAAACTGGCAAATTATGAATGTAGTTCCAGGTCCAACATAGTACTATGACTTGTGCACCATCGCCAGTCTCCCCTTTACTGCCACTACAGCTCCTCAACCTTAAACAGTGCCAACCAGAGATCTCCATTGTGCCTAAAAGACCACAGCTGCACCATGTCGTTTTGTTAGAACTTCCCTGATGCTTCCTTTCTAAGACTTTCTTCCAACTAGATGTCAACACATAGGTACTGCTCCTTTCAAATTCCATTGCCTTAGCCACATCTTAGACTCTGAACCACAAGGTTCCATGAGTGTAACTCGCATTTTCTCCTTGGGCTCCTTTAACTTTCTCTTCTCATCCTCTGTAAGAAAACTGAAATCTCTTATCTGCTTCAAAGGGATTGAGAAACAATTGTGGTGAGTACTCAAATCAGTGGCAAACATCTGTTTCATTATTGCCAACTTTACATCAATGCCTCCTTTTGCTTGAATTTTATGCTACCATTCCTCAGGCATGTCAGTAGGTGTCTCCAAACCAAAATTTGCAAAATTTATTTTGTCAGGCCTTGGTCTCCTCAGCAATTTCTTTTTCTTATGTTCATCTTCATTACTGTTACCACTTCGAAAGCATCGCTTGCCACTAACCCTTTTCTTGTTCTCGTTCATGCTCCCAGAAGACTTCACATGAAGAGATAAAGATGAATGAGAATGTGGTTTTATGTCTAAGCGTTGTCTATGGCCCCTGCTTTTCTTGGGCACATATGCAACAAGTCGGTCATCATGCTTGATTATGGCTTCAGCTCTTACTTGTTGCATAAAAGCAGTTAGAATAATTTATTAAAAATATTCATAGTAGCTAGTTGCATGAGCCGTGGGTGTTTGATAACTCTCAATATTGAAGGTTAGTTTTGGTTGAAGAACGCATCAAGCTATTTTAGAGGCAAAATATACAGGCCTATTCCTTCAACATTCTTGCTTGTTCGACTTAACATTCTCGTTTTGGTCAAATCTTATGTTGCATTCATGTAATTAACCCAAGAATTCAATTGAATTGAATTCCAGCATTCATGAATTACCAATCGCAGTGATATATTTGTTTTCAGAGCCTCTTGCAAGTGCATCTGTCTACAATGGTGGAGTTATAAGCAAGTAATTAGCATTTGCAGTCAGATCAAAGCAAGCATTCGCAGATGCGGGTCTACAGGCAGACCAATTCCCTCAAACAATGGATCATACACTGCATTTATGATTAAATTTTCTCGGTATTTACACATGCCAATATGTTATATTTATTACTTGATAAGAATTTTTGTTTATTGTGCTTATAAGCATTTCAATCATATATGTGCTATGATAAAAATATAAAAAGGAAATCTACAACAAAATCCTAAATAACATATAGTTACTTGAAGAAAAGACCACATCCTTATATAAGGAATCTACAGAACCCTGTACTGATGCTGAATGATTGGTGGATAGAGGAAGACACCATGAATCATTGGCCGACAATAGCGAGAAGCTGGGAGCACTTGACATAGCTGAGGAATCCCTGGTTCACAGCAGCGAGGAAAAGTAGGAATGACTTGCGTACTCACTGGTTCGCAAATCCTAGTGGTGACGCCATACAAGAACCCCACAAATCTAGATTCCTCTATCCCATACACCGTCTTCATCCTGGCGAACACACGAGCTGTTAATAGACTATCAGATCCTGCTTGATGAGACCCTCCAACTCGCTTGACTCCTAGAATCTTAGCCAATTTCTCCAATCCAAGCTCACCCCTGTGCAGGTCATCGTAGAATCGTGCCATGTACTTGACATCCAACACACAGCACCCAAATACCGTGGCAATAATCTCAGTGAAATCCAACATAGATACGGGCAGTGGTTTCTTGGTAACCAGCTTCACCATGTAGGCCAAGTCATATAGCCCATGAAAAGTTAGCCACTTCAAGTCTCTATGTCTGCTTAAAACATGAGTGAACATGTTTGAGAAAAACAGCTGGTCGATCCCATTAATCCTCAGCTCCTCAAAATCAATTCCACTTTCCTTTAGAAACTCAATGGACTTAGGATCATAAAAAACCTCCGTTTCTATCAAGAACTTGAAATTAAACTCCCAAGTTCCAGCAATAATTCCATTCTCATCAGAAAGTGTAATACCCAGTTGGATAATTTTCATGTTATCAACGTTGAACTTCATATCAGCGAATGCCGATAACTCATCAGACCGGCGAGGGGTTTTCCGAAGAAATCCAGGGAACTCCGAATCCATGGAAACCACCTTGTGGTGGTGCAACGCCGCATCCATTTTTTGCAGTTCTTCCATGAGATTACACGCCCAAACTTGCCTAATCCCCATCTCGCAATGATCGCTTAGTTCCTGATAAAAAGTAGAAGAAAAATGAATAGAATGAATCATGAAAGTTGTCTCCTTATATAGTATTCCCATTCCCGATTCGAACAGGAATAAATATGAGAGTCCTAAGTCAATTAGAATTAGAAGTTAATATTTCTCCCTTCTCTATTTCTACACATTTCAACAAGCACAAACCTATATATAATTTATAACATCAATTAATCCTTTAAGATTTGCGATCTGTTGATATATTTCATTAGTTTTCTTTCCATTAATTAATTGTTTGTGATATCTTTTATCTGTAGATATCTTTCATTACTTTTTTTTTTTCAATTAATTAATTATTTGTGATATCTTTCTGCTGTTGATATCTTTCCTTGTGTCTAGCTCCATTGCCATTGGCTAACATTAATTTGTTATTATCTCTAATTTATTAATATTTATTATTTTGGCTGACAAAGTTAATTTTTAATATGTATAATTCATTAGTAGTTACTTTAGTTTTTAATATTTAAAATTATGGGATTTTTATATAATTTATTAATGATAATTTAAATTTGATCATGATCATGAGTTTATTCTCAAAATTTAATTTTTTTAATTTCTAAATTATTGTATTATAAAAATTTTGATATCTTCTGTATATATTTTTTTGGTATTAAAAATTTTATATAATTTTTATCCTAAGAGTCGTAATTAATTTTGAAAAACAATAGAAATAAAGTATGAATAAAGTTATAGGCCTTAACGGGTTTTTAATAATTCATTATAAAGAATTTAAATTTCAAAAAATAATTAAAAGAAAATATTTTATTACATATCTTTGATTACTTTATTTATTGTAAATAATATATATGATTCATTTTCGGTGCTTTTAATAAGTGAGAAGGGAGGAACATCGAGATTTTCAAAATCACCCTTCATTATTTTTATTATTTATAAAAGTACAAATAATATTTTTATAAAAAATTCTTAGTTCTAACATCTTTATTTTAACAAGATAAAGTGAAGTAATAAAATAAATTTTTTTGGCCTTATAATCCCTATTTAAATGGATTGTAATAATTTTATTAAAAAAATTGAAACTATTTTAAAAATAAAATTTAGTAAATAATACATTTTAACTTGTAAAATTCAAATATCCATATTCCCATACCATATTTATGGTATTTTATTTATAATATTTTAATCACTAAAATAATATATATTAAAATTTTTATTTCATGTGTTTTATTTATAATATTTAAATTAACTTATAACTTATTGATTTTATTTTTATAACTCTTTTGAATCAACTTTAATTAAAAATAAAATACAGTCATACAAAAGAATAAATAAATTTAATTGGTTATTAAAAATAATATATAATGATAATATTATATTGTATAAAAAATTTAAAGAAAATTATATAAAATAGTTTTAAATCATGAGTTTATATAATATAATGCGTAAATCTACGTGCAACGCACGTTAAGGTAAAAACTAGTATTACTAAATATTGAAAGTTCATTGTATATTATTAATTTTTTATTTTGTGATTTTTGATATTTAAAATTTAAAATATATAAAATATATTAAACAAAATATTTAATTAAATTAATTTAATAAATTTATAATATATTTAATTAATTAATTTATAAATATTAAAATCTAAAAAAATAATAATCACATATTTTTAACAATTTTACATCCAAAATATATATCACATAATTATTAAACGGGATAATACACTTATTGAGAAAATGTAATTTAAATATATTTATAAATATAATTATTTTTGTATATACAAATTAAATTAAATTAAATTAAATTATTAATAATATAAACACGGTGAGTATGCTACTATATTGTTGTATAAATTTTATTAAGATGTAGAGAATTTAAAAGCCTAATGATTCTCGTTGTGCCTCTGTATTCACTTTCGACAGTTATGGATTACTACAATTATGGAAAAAAAATCATATTATTAGGATGATATATAATTTATAATTTAATTAATCTTAATATAATTATCTTATAAAATTAATTTTTGAAAATAAATGACAATGTAAAGATGATAAAGATATGTATGATATAATTTATAAATGATATAAAGTAATAATTAAATATTAAAAAAATAAATATTTACTAAAAACATTAACATTTAAATGTAATTAATTTGGAGGATTTAAATATCAAAATCACGAATTAATGCAAGTAAACTAAATAAATAATCAAAGTATTAATTACTAACGATTTAACCAAATTAACTATTTTTGTATTAGAACTTGACTTAATTCGATTTAAATAATTTAATTTAAATGATTTTATAAAAAAAAATATATACTTAAATTAAATTTTAAAATGACAAAATTTATTTAAATGTTATTATTTGACATAATTTATCAAAGACTCTGCTTATTACCATTACTTTTAGTTTCTATTTCCTTCGTTTATGTGATGAATTCTTTCAAATTTGAGTATCACTTTTCATGTTGATACATTTTAGACCATTGAATTCAATATCAACGGTTGTAAATATATTTTTCAATACAAAATATTTACCTTTTTTTAATCCTAATAAAGTTCCATACTTTGCTGATACAAGTCCCTGATGATTCCTTTTCAAGACTTTATTCCTATTGCTTTTCAAATTCCATTGCTTTAACCTTAGCAACATCTTAGACTCATCACCACAAGGAACCACAGTGAGCTGAAAAAAGTAGCTGCACATTTGAAGAACTCCATTTCAAGTTACATGGCTAGGTGATAAAGCCTTTCGATAATGTCAAGCTCTTCATCCATTATCCATTATCCATCATAATGCTTTTATCAATCTAAAAAACCCTGTGATACAAGGAAGACTAAAAAGAGAGCAACAATAGATAAAATAGCTAGGATGCTACTGAAACCGAGGGAAACAAAAGTAATGTTTGGAAACTAGTAATCCCATACAAGCTGATGGACTTCAATCATGCTCCATAGAATGGTTTATCATAACAGAAGAATGATTAAAAGATTAAACTAAAACTCAATTTTTCCTAAGCATCATTAAAAAAAGAATCAATTAAAAAAACAAACATATATTCTCAAAACCAATCAATTCTCAAAAAAAAAAACATAAGGGATGTTTAACTATAGAAATATAATATAGCTAAATTTACTGACATTGTTTTCACAATCCCTTGAGGATTTGGTTCTGCTGATATCTTATCTTTTATTAGCTATGTGGGATGTTGATTTGTTTACTCAACTTTGCATTAATTGGTGATTGTGCATCTAAATCTTCAAAGTGCTTTTATAAATATGACAGATCAAATATTAGTTTTTCACTGTTAAGAAATTAAAAAAAAAAAACCTTGTAAAAGTACATTTTCTATATTCCCCATCAGAATCAGATGATGAGTGTGTGTGTGTATATATATATATATATATTGAAATAACATAAAATACCGTTATTTTTATCGTCTTTCTGAACTTATTTAATAATACTTGAAACATGCATTTTCCATATTTGAATTTGGTTAGTTCTCATTTGCAGAGAATTTGGTTAATTCTGACTACATAACAGCTAGGATAGATAATAGAATGATAAAGCTATATTTGTGAAGTTGATGCTACCGACATTCTATCCTCACCACAAAGATAAACAAATGTGTTGAATTTTATCTATTCTTTATTAACAATCAAATTGTATATATTAATTATTATATATTTATTTTAATAATAAAATAAATAATATATAATAAATTAAAAATTATATATTTATTTCAATAGTAATATAAATTACATGATATATCTTTAATAATCATTTTACATATACACCAATAATTAGATATAGTTTTACCAAATACATAATATAAATCAGACTCCAATCAATTATCAACTATCAGCTAACAACATCAATTATATAAACCAAACAAGTCATAAGATGGTTCTATTAGAGCACCATTGTGCCTGTGTTAATGTGTTTACTTTTTATAACACTGATTGATTAATATAATTATGAGTAAAAGACCATATTATTAAGATGATATATTATTTATAATTTAATTAATCTTAATATAATCTATATATAATTGTGTAATCAATTTTAAAAATTAACGAGAATGTAATGATGATGATAATATTCATGGTTAGATATAATTATAAATGACATATAATAATAATAATAATAATAATAATTAAATATTAAAAAGTAAATATTTGTTAAAAATCTATATTTATATTTGTATCTGTATATTTATACTAAAGCTAAAGCAAAGAGAATATGAGGCTCTTCATTAGTATTTTTATTTATATATTTTTAAAATTTGTTGATTTTTTTTCTTCTAATTTTGATTGAATCAATTACTAATTTTTTAAATTTAAAAATTTAAAATTAATATTTTATTTAATTATTAATTATAACATTAGAAATATAACTATATTAATTATATTTATTGTATATATATATATATATATATATACAATAAATATAATTAATATATATATATATATATATATATATATATATATATAAAATGATGCCACGTGAATTTATCTGGGATTTATATTCTTATGTCTAAGCGAATGTATAAATATAGGCAGACAAAAAAGAAGTGAAAAATTACAAATATGATAATATATATATATATATATATATATATAAAATGATGCCACGTGAATTTATCTGGGATTTATATTCTTATGTCTAAGCGAATGTATAAATATAGGCAGACAAAAAAGAAGTGAAAAATTACAAATATGATAATATTAAAAAAAGTAAGAACATAAATAAAAATATATATTTACACAAAAAATAGATAAGAATCAGCTATATCATAAAAAAAAATTAATTTATTATGAAATAAAAATATTTATATTTTTATGTACCATTTATTAAAAAATATAATTACTTTATTTTTAAAATTTCTGTTAAATAATTTATCAATATAATTTTATTAATTATCTATATGTAGTGTAGGGTTTCGATTAGTATTAACATAAAACTTAATGACCAAAGAGACGATATAGCTTACCCTAATTAATTTAAAATTAAACCATAGTTGTTGTTATGATCATATTATTACAGTAATGGATGAAAGATCAAATTATTAAGATGGTACATCATTTATATTTTAATTAATCTTAATTTAATTATCTTATAAAAATAATTTTAAAAAAATTAATAAAAATGTAATGATGATAAAGATATGTATGATATAATTATAAATGATATGCAATAATAATTAAATATTTTAAAAATAAATATTAACTAAAAACATTAACATTTAATATAATTAATTTGGAGGATTTAAGTATCAAAATCACGAATTAATGCAAGACAAACTAAACAATCTTTGTATTAATTGCTAATGATTTAACAAAATTAACTATTTTTTAGTAGAACTTGACTTAATTTTATTAAAATAATTTAATTTAAATGATTTTAAAAATATTTAAATTAAATTTTAAAATGATAAAATTATTTTATTAAAATAATTTAATTTAAATGATTTTATAATATTTAAATTAAATTTTAAAATGATAAAATTATTTAAACATTATAATTTGACATAATTTATGGAAGACTCTTTTGATGAATTCTTATCATCATTATTTTTATTTTTCAATACAAAACATTTACCTGAAAACCCTCATATGAGTAATTGTCAGTCCACTTCTTGTAAGGATAACTACCATCCTCTAAATCTATAAGTGCTTAAAGTGTTATGGCACAAAGTGTACAAGCTGCAAGTATACCGGGACCTTTAATTTCAACCTTCCCAGAGACTGTAGCTAACAAGAAATTTGTGTATCTCACAGTTGCAGAATTGATAATCCCCTCTTCAGAAGGGTCTATAACCCATTCTTGCATTAAATGAACATCAGAAAATGAAAAAAATTCTTGAGAAAAGTTCATGTTCTAATAAATTTCTACCACATTGTTGCCAACTGAATTGTGTTTTTACATATCATCTTATGGCAAAAGTTCAATACAGAAGCTCAGGAAATGTAGTAGAATGAATCTTTTAGACAAATGAAATGATGAAAGTGAGTTGATGATCGAATAAGAATTGTCTTTCTATTGGGCAGCAAATATTTATAGGTAGAAAGAATCTAATTGCTGCTCAGTACTGCTCACTAAACTATTTAATCATCTATTCAGGGTAAAGAAGCTGAAGGTCATAAACATATACAAAATTCTAAACGTCTCATGCAAGGTATTAGTCCATGATAATACTTCACTAAGGTTTGATTGTTGATTCATTGAAATTATTACAACCAGAAATTTTGAAGTCAAACAATATACTGGAAGATTTAGCAGTATGTATAAAAAATCTAATGTCCTTTCATGTATTTCAAGAAATAATATTCTATCATATCTTACAGATTCAATTACAGAGCTTTTTATCTGAATCATCAAGATTTAATTGAATATGAGACTCAAATGGTTACTCTAAAATTACCAAAATAATGATAATTCACATTAGCAGTAGGTTATTTGATTATTTTTCTTATGCTAAAGGCAGAGCAACATAACATTTACCCTATTATTTCAGAAATTAACATGCCTATTTCAATACATTCATTGAAACAACTATTTTCACCTAAACACTAATACACAAAAAGAAAAGTAAGGAAACAATATGAAATGAATCACTAATAAATATTTTATTTAGTATTTCCCAAAATTACATAATATATCATAACTTGAAGTCAGAATATCATAGTATAAGGGCTTCAAGCAGCTTGCCCTGAAAAGGCTTTTTTTTGCAAGAACATAAAAATGCAAGAAAAAAAAAGGACACTTCAGTATCTAACCTGTGCAAATGAATATTCTAATTGTAATAGTGTAGATTAAGATCAAGGCAAAAGATGAAGAAAAAAAAAACAAAAAACAAAAAAAAAAAAACAAAAAAAGCTTTTATATACATCCATTATCCATCATAGTGTTTTTATCAATCTGGAAAAAGCTGCTGATACAAAGAAGACTAAAAAGAGAGCAAAAGAAGATGAACTAGCTAGGATGCTGAGGAAACCAAGGGAAACAAAAACAATGTTTGGAAACCAGTAATCCCACACAAGCTGATGGACTTCAGTCATGGACTTCTATAGAATAGTTTATCATAACAGAAGAATGATTAAAAGATTAAACTAAAACTCAATTTGTCCTAAGTTTCATTAAAAAAAAAACAAACATATATTCTCAGAACCAATCAATTCTCAAAACAAATATAAGGGATGTTTGAATGTAGAAATTTAATATAGCTAGACAAAAACACTAATTATGCTTAATCTAAAATAGAAATAATTGCCCAAGATTACAACACTCAAACTCTAATTAACCTTCATAAACTAGCAAAACAACTAAAATTGGAAAATTATAAATGTAGTTCTAGGTCCAACATTGTACGATGACTTGTACTTGCACCATCCCCGTTCTCCCCTTTACTGCCACTGCCGCTAGGAGTGGTACTTGCATCCCCAACCTTAAACAGTGCCAACCAGAGTTCTCCATTGCGCCTGAAAGACCAAAGCTGCACTATGTCATTCTGTTTGAATTTCCCTGATGATCCCTGATGATTCCTTTCCAAGACTTTCTTCCAATTCGTTGTCAACACATAGGTACTGCTACTTTTCAAATTCCACTGCCTTAGCAACATCTTAGACTCATCACCACAAGGTTCCATGAGTGTTACAGGTATGTTCTCCTTCTGCTCCTTTAACTTGCTCTTCTCATCCTCTGTAAGAAAATTGGAATCTCTTATCTGCTTAAAAGGGATTGAGAAACGATCATGGTGAGGATTTAAATCAGTAGCAAACATCTGTTTCATTATCACCAACTTCACATCTGTGCCTCCTTTTGTTTGAATTTTATCCCACGACTCATCAGGCATGTCAGGTGGCGTCTCGGAACCAATATTTGCAAAACAGGTCCTGTTTGGTCTCTTCAGCAATTTCCTTTTCTTCTGTTCATCTTCAGTATTGTTACCACTTTCAGAGCATCTTTTGCCACAGACCCTTCTCTTGATTTCATTCATGCTTCTAGAGGACTTCTCATGAAGAAATAAAGACGAATGAGAAAGAGGTTTCTTGTCTTGGCATTGTCCATGGCCCCTGCTTTTCTTGGGCACAGATGCAGCAAGTCGGTCATCATGCTTGCTCATGGCTTCAGCTCTTACTTGTTGCACAAAAGCAATAAGAATACTTTCTTCCACTAACTTGATTGCAGCCACCATTTTGTCGAAACACCCACCATCATCATTGGCATCAAGAACTCTGCCCATCTTTATTTCTCTCTTCTCTAGCAAAAAAATATTTCTACACATTTCAACAAGCACATATCTATATATAGTTTATGACTTTAATTAATCCTTGTTGTAGGAGGAGTAGTTTAGGACAAATTCTTGTTGTAGTGGGTTTCAGCTAACTCTATTCTATCTCTCTCGACATTGATAGGAAAAAGTGTAATTAATGATACCCTAGGTATTGAATGGTTCAAACAATAATTTTACTCTCTTAAAATCCCTTCAAGATTGGTATCTGTTGATATCTTTCATTAATTTTCTTGCATTAATTAATTATTTGTTATATCTTTCATCTGTTGACATCATTTATCTGTTGATATCCTTCATTACTTCATTTGCAATAATCTTGCTCTGCTTCAGAATCTTGAATGCTCAGGATAGGCTTGTGTCTAGCTCCTTTGCCAATAGCTGACATTAATTTTTTTATTATCTCTAATTTATTTATAGTTATTATTTTAGTTGACAACCTTAATTTTTAATATGTCGAATTTATTAATAGTTACTTTTGTTTTATATTTAAAATTATAGGATTTTTTATATAATTTAAGTTGATCATGATAATGTGTTTATTCTCAAAATTTAGTTTTCTAATTTCTAAATTACTATAAAAATTTTGATATCTTCAATTTTTTTATTTATATTTTTCGTATTAAAAATTTTATATAATTTTTATCATAAGTGTCATAATTATTTTTGAAAAACAATAAAAATAAAGTATAGATGAGGTTATAGGCCCTATCTATAGTTTATAATAAAGTATAAATTATATGATATATTGTTATTAGTAATTTTACATATCAAAAATAATAATTAGATATAACATAAATCAACTTTAATAAGTTATTAGTTATTAGTTAACAACAACAACTATCAATCATTAGTTAATCTTAATGTTAGGAAGGTATAAAATTTATAATTTAATTAATTTTAATATAATCTATATATAATTATATAATTAATTTTAAAAATTAACAACAATGATGATAAAAATATTTATATTTAAATATAATTATAAATAATAATAATAATAATAATAATTAAATATTAAAAATAAATATTTACTAAATATTAAAAAATATATTTTTACTTTATTATTAAAATTTCTATTAAATAATTTATCAATATGATTTTAATAATTATCCACATGTAATGCAGGAATTGAATTAGTATTGAGATAAAGCTGAATGGTGGAAGGATGAATACAACTTATTAATTTGAAATTAAAAGCCTAATGATATAATCATTAATTTGAAACTTATTATTAATTAATTTGAAACTTATTATTAATGATAAGGATAATGAAATGGATATAGAGAATTTAAAAGCCTAATCATTCTCGTTGTGTCTCTATTATTACAATAGTAGGTAAAAGATCAAATTATTAGGATGGTATATAATTTATAATAATTTAATTAATCTTAATTATAATTAATTTTTTATAATGATGTTTAAAATTAATGATAGTTATATGACAAGTCAGTTCAACGAGAGTTGAGTGCCTCTCCATCACAATTGTCACCCCGTACGTGTCTGTTTCTTATTCTGCGCACAATGCTAATTTTAGAACTGATCAATATGGGAAGAGTAAAAAGAACATTGTTTGCCAGTTTTACAACAGACAAACGTGAATCTTGTTTCAGACTAAATTAGTTCTTATTCACCAAGGCCTTATTTTCCACAGGTCACACATGATAGTGGAACTGAAATAGCAATTCATCAAGCTTCGTCTGATCCAAATGCTTCTGCTGTAAATGGTGCAGCGGTAGTTCAACCTCCAGATTGTGTTACTCCACCACTATTGCAGCAACTACCAAAAGTTCTCTAGTCTGAATTGCAATTCTGCCAGGACCTCAATCACTGTCAATCAAGTGCACAGGAAGCTGGTTAGCCAAAATAATCTTTTTCAGAGGCAATACAATCAATATATTCTAAATCCACCAAGTATAGCTCCATAAATTATAACAGCTTCAAATGGCCAATAACATAATTATAAATGATATATAGTAATAATTAAACATTAAAAAATAAATATTTACTAAAGTCACTAACATTTAAGCATAATTAATATGTAAGGATGACTACCATCCTCGAATCTGTAAGTGCTTAAGGTGTCATGGCACCAAGAGTATAAGCTACAACTTTTGTTCTTTCAAAAGGAGTTGCAAGTTTTCTAGGACCTTTAATTTCAACCTTCCCAGAGGCTGTAGCTAACAAGAAATCTGTGTATTTGCAGAACTGATAGTCCATACCCCATTAATACTCCATTTGTGCATTAAATGCAACTCAATCGGTTTCTCTGAAATTATCAAAATAATCTATGTTCTGAGAAGTTGTTCAGTTGTTGACTTGCTATCTTGTGAAATGAACAGACCCCTTGGCTGTGACATGGATTTGCCTTAGGGATGATATGAGGAGTTCAAATTTTGGAGGGATACAGGTCGAAAGTCGATGTATTGTGCCACCACACAGAGGAAGAGACCAGGAGAGATTAAAACTTTTAAACAACAGCTCTGTAAATATCAACCACATTTTCATTGACTCATTCTAACAGATATAAAAAGCTCTGTAAGTATCTTCTAACAGCATTTTCATTGACTCATTCCTGGAGCATATTTTGTCTGTAAATACCAAGAGCAGAAGGATCTTCATAATTTTATCCAACTTCATAATTTTATCAAGAGCTGAAACCAAGAGAAACAAAAGCAATGTTTGGAAACCAGGGATATACAAGGACTTCAATCATGCTCTACAAAATAATTGTTGGATTTAGATGGTTTATCATAGCAGAAGAATGATTAAAACATCAAGCTAAAACTCAATTTGTCTTAAGCATCATTAAAAAATTCTCAAAACCAATCAATTCTCAAAACAAACATCAGATATGTTTAACTGTAGAAATTTATATAACTAGCAAGGAACAAGATGAGAACACTAATTAATTCCCCATTAAATTGCTTAATCTAAAATAGAAATAACTATTACAGAACTTCAACTCTAACCTTGCAAATTACAATGTAGTTCCAGGTCCAACATAGTACGATGACTTGTATTTGCACCATCCCCGTTCTCCCCTTTACTGCCACTACTGCCCCTCAACCTTAAACAGTGCCAACCAGAGATCTCCATTATGCCTAAAAGGCCACAGCTGCACCATTGTTGTTTCTCTGTATGTTGACGATCTATTGGTCACTGGTAACAATCAGTTGTTGATTCATTATTTCAAGGAGGAGCTGAAAAGAAGCTTTGAGATGAATGATTTAGGGAAAATGTTTTATTTTCTTGGTATGGAAATCCTGCTCCTTCATCAAGGAATCTTCATGAGCCAAAGGAAATATGCAATTGAAATTTTAAAGAAGTTTGGGATCGAAAATTGTAAGACAGTAAGTACTCCAGCTGTGCAAGGTAAAAAGCTTTGCAAAAGTGATGAAGCAAGGAAGATTGATGCAAGTCTTTACAGGAGTCTTATTGGATGCCTACTATATCTGTCAGCTACCAGACCAGATATTATGCATGCAACAAGCATACTTTCTAGGTTCATGCAGAGCCCATGTGAAGTGCATTATAGAGCTGCAAAGAGGCTGATGCGATATCTGAAAGGAAACAGCAGACTTTGGTGTATTATATGCAAGACATGCAGAAGTAAAACTAATGGGCTTAACTGATAGTGATTGGGCAGTTTCATTTAATGACATGAGAAGCACCTCTGGTTACTGTTTTGCTATTGGCTCAGGCATGATTTGCTGGAGTTCTAAGAAGCAAGAGACTATGGCACAATCCACAGCTGAGGCAGAGTATATTGCTGTTGCACATGCTGTAAACCAAGCCATTTGGCTCAGGAAATTGCTGGTTGATTTGAAGCATGAACAGGTAAATGCCACTGAGGTGCTATGTGACAATAAATCTGCTGTTGCTATTGTGAAAAATCCAGTCTTTCATGGAAAGACTAAACATGTTAAAATCAAATATCACTTCCTTGGAGAAGTTGAGAAGGCAGTTCAAGTGAAATTGAAGAATTGCAGCTCAGAGGATGAAGTAGGTAAATTTAAGGAGAAATTGTTGTTGACTTTCTTCCAACTAGATGTCAACACATAGGTACTGCTACTTTTCAAATTCCATTGCCTTAGCCACATCTTAGACTCTGAACCACAAGGTTCCATGAGTGTAACTGGCATTTTCTCCTTGGGCTCCTTTAACTTTCTCTTCTCATCCTCTGTAAGAAAACTGAAATCTCTTATCTGCTTAAAAGGGATTGAGAAACAATCGTGGTGAGTACTCAAATCAGTGGCAAACATCTGTTTCATTATTACCAACTTTACATCAATGCCTCCTTTTGCTTGAATTTTATGCCACCATTCCTCAGGCATGTCAGTAGGTGTCTCCAAACCAAAATTTGCAAAATTGATTCTGTCAGGCCTTCGTCTCTTCAGCAATTTCTTTTTCTTATGTTCATCTTCATGACTGTTACCACTTCGAAAGCATCGCTTGCCACTAACCCTTTTCTTGTTCCTCGTTCATGCTCCCAGAAGACTTCACATGAAGAAATAAAGATGAATGAGAATGTGGTTTCTTGTCTAAGCGTTGTCCATAGCCCCTGCTTTTCTTGGGCACATATGCAGCAAGTCGGTTGACTTTAGCTCTTACTTGTTGCATAAAAGCAGTCAGAATACTTTCGTCCACTAACTTGATCGCAGCCACCATTCTATCGAAATACCCACCATCATCTGCATCAAGAACTCTGCCCATCTTTATTTCTCCCTTCTCTAGCGAAAAAATATTTCTACACATTTCAACAAGCACAAACCTATATATAGTTTATAACTTCAATTAATCCTTTAAGATTTGCCATCTGTTGATATATTTCATTAGTTTTCTTTCCATTAATTAATTGTTTGTGATATCTTTTATCTGTAGATATCTTTCATTACTTTTTTTTTGAATTAATTAATTATTTGTGATATCTTTCTGCTGTTGATATCTTTCCTTATTTCATTTATAGTAATCTTGCTCTGCTTCAGAATCTTGAAAGCACGCTTGTGTCTAGCTCCATTGCCATTGGCTAACATTAATTTGTTATTATCTCTAATTTATTAATATTTATTATTTTAGCTAACAAAGTTACTTTTTAATATGTATAATTCATTAGTAGTTACTTTAGTTTTTAATATTTAAAATTAAGGGATTTTTATATAATTTATTAATGATAATTTAAATTTGATCATGATCATGAGTTTATTCTCAAAATTTATTTTTTTTTAATTTCTAAATTATTGTATTATAAAAATTTTGATATCTTCTATATATATATTTTTGGCATTAAAAATTTTATATAATTTTTATCCTAAGAGTCGTAATTAATTTTAAAAAACAATAGAAATAAAGTATGAATAAAGTTATAGGCCTTAATTAGTTTTTAATAATTCATTCTAAAGAATTTAAATTTCAAAAAATAATTAAAATAAAATATTTTATTACATATCTGTGATCACTTTATTTATTGTGAATAATATATATGATTCATTTACAGTGCTTTCAATAAGTGAGAAAAAAGAAAAAAAGAAAAAAACCAAGAAATTGGTGCATTTTTACATTTACATACCCATTAAATTAGTTAACGTGATATAATTTTAGTTGTTGGGTTCCTTTCCTATCATAATTTTGATGGTCAATTTATTTCATTTTCACTATTTATTAAAATAAATATTTAAAAAAAAGTTAAAATTCTTAAAAATTAAAAATTGACTACAATAGCGAGAAGTTGAAAAACAATTAAAAAATGAGAAGGGAGGAACATCGAGATTTTTAAAATCACTCTTCATTATTTTTATTATTTATAAAAGTACAAAAAATATTTTTTATAAAAAATTGTTAGTTCTAACGTCTTTATTTTAACAAGATAAAGTGAAGTAATAAAATACATATTTTTTTGCCTTCCAATCCCTATTTTAAATGGACTGTAATAACTTTTTTAAAAAAATTGAAAGTATTTTAAAAATAATTTTTAGTAGATAATACATTTTAACTTGTAAAATTCAAATATCCATATTCCCATACCATATTTATGGTATTTTATTTATAATATTTTAATCACTAAAATAATATATATTAAATTTTTTATTTCATGTGTTTTATTTATAATATTTCAATTAACTTATAACTTATTAATTTTATTTTTATAACTCTTTTGAATCAACTTTAATTAGAAATAAAATACAGTCAT
This sequence comes from Hevea brasiliensis, assembly GCF_030052815.1. Taxonomy (NCBI): domain Eukaryota; kingdom Viridiplantae; phylum Streptophyta; class Magnoliopsida; order Malpighiales; family Euphorbiaceae; genus Hevea; species Hevea brasiliensis. The sequence goes on along the minus strand of NC_079497.1, from coordinate 5,157,913 downwards.
ATAAATAAATAAATAAATTTAATTGGTTATTAAAAATAATATATAATGATAATATTATATTATATAAAAAATTTAAAGAAAATCATATAAAAAAGTTTTAAATCACGTGTTTATATAATATAATGCATAAATTTACATGCAATGCACGTTAAGGTAAAAACTAGTATTATTAAATATTGAAAGTTAATTGTATATTATTAATTTTTTATTTTGTGATTTTTGATATTTAAAATTTAAAATATATAAAATATATTAAATAAAATATTTAATTAAATTAATTTAATAAATTTATAATATAATTAATTAATTAATTTATAAATATTAAAATCTAAAAAAATAATAATCACATATTTTTAACAATTTTACATCCAAAATATTTATCACATAATTATTAAACTGGATAATATACTTATTGAGAAAATGTAATTTAAATATATTTATCAATATAATTATTTTTGTATATACAAAATAAATTAAATTAAATTATTAATAATATAAACACGATGAGTATGCGACTATATTGTTGTATAAATTCTATTAAGATGTAGAAAATTTAAAAGCCTAATGATTCTCGTTGTGCCTCTGTATTCACTTTCGACAGTTATGGATAAAAAAACATATTATTAGGATGATATATAATTTATAATTTAATTAATCTTAATATAATTATCTTATAAAATTAATTTTTGAAAATTAATGACAATGTAAAGATGATAAAGATATGTATGATATAATTTATAAATGATATACAGTAATAATTAAATATTAAAAAAATAAATATTTACTAAAAACATTAACATTTAAATGTAATTAATTTGGAGGATTTAAATATCAAAATCACGAATTAATGCAAGTAAACTAAATAAATAATCAAAGTATTAATTACTAACGATTTAACCAAATTAACTATTTTTGTATTAGAACTTGACTTAATTCTATTTAAATAATTAAATTTAAATGATTTTATAAAAAAACTATGTACTTAAATTAAATTTTAAAATGACAAAATTTATTTAAATGTTATTATTTGACATAATTTACCAAAGACTCTGCTTATCACCATTCTTTTTAGTTTCTATATTCTTAGTTTATGCAATGAATTCTTTCAAATTTGAGTATCACTTATCATGTTGATACAATTTAGACCATTGAATTCAAAATCAACGGTTGTAAATATATTTTTCAATACAAAATATTTACATTTTTTTAATCCCAATCAAGTTCCATACCCTGCTGATACAAGTCTCTGACGATTCCTTTTCAAGACTTTATTCCTATTGCTTTTCAAATTCCATTGCCTTAGCCTTAGCAACATCTTAGACTCATCACCACAAGGAATCACAGTGGGCTGAGAAAGTGGCTGCACATTTGAAGAACTCTATTTCAAGTTACATGGCTTGGTGATAAAGCCTTTCAATAATGTCAAGCTCTTCGGCTGTCAAAGGAATACTAAGTTTATCCAACAAGTCTTCAGTTTGCATCCATTATCCATTATCCATCATAATACTTTTATCAGTCTAAAAAACCCTGCGGATACAAGGAAGACTAAAAAGAGAGCAACAACAGATAAACTAGCTAGAATGCCACTAAAACTGAGGGAAACAAAAGTAATGTTTGGAAACCAGTAATCCCATACAAGCTGATGGACTTCAATCATGCTCTATAGAATGGTTTATCATAACAAAAGAATGATTAAAAGATTAAACTAAAACTCAATTTTTCCTAAGCATCATTAAAAAAAATCAATTAAAAAAACAAACATATATTCTCAAAACCAATCAATTCTTAAAAAAAAAACATAAGGGATGTTTAACTGTAGAAACATAATATAGCTAGACAAAAATGCCAATTATGCATTACATTGCTTAATCTAAAATAGAAATAACTGCCCAAGATTACAGCACTCAAACTGCAATTAACCTCCATAAACTAGCAAAACAACTAAAATTGGAAAATTATAAATGTTAGTTTTTATAAATCTTCAAAGTGCTTTTATAAATATGATAGATCAAATATTAGTTTTTCACTATTAAGAATTTTTTTTAAAAAAAAAAACCTTGCAAAAGTACATTTTCTATATTCCCCATCATAATCAGATGATGAGTGTGTGCCTATATATATATATATATTGAAATAACTTCAAATACAGTTATTTTTATCGTCTTTCTGAACTTATTTAATAATACTTGAAACATGCATTTTCCATATTTGAATTTGATTAGTTCTCGTTTGCTGAGAATTTGGTTAATTCTGACTACCTAGCAGCTGGGATAGATAATAGAATGATAAAGCTATATTTATGAAGTTGATGCTAGCAACATTCTATCCTCACCACAAAGATAAACAAATGTGTTGAATTTTATCTATTCTGTATTAACAATCAAATTGTATATATTAATTATTATATATTTATTTTAATAATAAAATAAATAATATATAATAAATTAATAATTATATATTTATTTCAATAGTAAAATAAATTACATGATATACCCTTAATAATCATTTTACGTATACACCAATAATTAGATATAGTTTTAATAAATACATAGTATAAATCAGACTCCAATCAATTATCAACTATCAGCTAACAACATCAATTATATAAACTAAACAAGTCATAAGATGGTTCTATTAGAGCATCGTTGTGCCTGTGTAAATGTGTATACTTTTTATAACACTGATTGATTAATATAATTATGAGTAAAAGACCATATTATTAAGATGTTATATAATTTATAATTTAATTAATCTTAATATAATCTATAAATAATTGTGTAATTAATTTTAAAAGTTAACAAGAATGTAATGATGATGATAATATTCATGGTTAGATATAATTATAAATAATAATAATAATAATAATAATTAAATATTAAAAAATAAACATTTGTTAAAAATCTATATTCATATCTGTATATGTATATTTATATTAAAGCTAAAGCAAAGAGAATATGAGGCTCTTCATTAGTATTCTTATTTACATATTTTTAAAATTTGTTGATTTTTTTTTATTTTTTCTAATTTTGATTGAATCAATTACTAATTTTTAAATTTAAAAATTTAAAATTAATTTTTTATTTAATTATTAATTATAACATTAGAAATATAACTATATTAATTATATTCATTGTATATTATATATATGGATTTGGATTGAAAAAAAAACGATTTTATAATATTTAAATTAAATTTTAAAATGATAAAATTATTTAAACATTATTATTTGACATAATTTATGGAAGACTCTTTTGATGAATTCTTATCATCATTATTTTTATTTTTCAATACAAAACATTTACCTGAAAACCATCATATGAGTAATTGTCAATCAACTTCTTGTAAGGATAACTACCATCCTCTAAATCTATAGGTGCTTAAAGTGTTATGGCACAAAGTGTATAAGCTACAAGTATACCGGGACAACCTTCCCAGAGACTGTAGCTAACAAGAAATTTGTGTATCTTACAGTTGCAGAATTGATAATCCCCTCTTCAGAAGGGTCTATAACCCATTCTTGCATTAAATGAACATCAGAAAATGAAAAAAATTCTTGAGAAAAGTTCACGTAAATAACTGAAAATGAAATACTAATAAATTTCTACCATTGTTGCCAACTGAATTGTGTTTTTACATATCATCTTATAGCAAAAGTTCAATATAGAAGCTCAGGAAATGTAGTAGAATGAATCTTTTAGACAAATGAAATGATGAAAGTGAGTTGATGATTGAATAAGAATTGTCTTTCTATTGGGTAGCAAATATTTATAGGTAGAAAGAATCTAATTGCTGCTTAATACTGCTCACTAAACTATTTAATCATCTATTCAGTGTAAAGAAGCTGAAGGTTATAAACATGTACAAAATTCTAGAGGTATCATGCAAGGTATTAGCCCATGATAATCCTTCACTAAGGTTTGATTGTTGATTCATTGAAATTATTACAACCAGAAATTTTGAAGTCAAACAATATACTGGAAGATTTAGCAGTATGTATAAAAAATCTCATGTCCTTTCATGTATTTCAAGAAATAATATTCTATCATATCTTACATATTCAATTGCCGAGCTTTTTATCTGAATCATCAAGATTTAATTGAATATGAGACTCAAATGATTACTCTAAAATTACCAAAATAATGATAATTCACATTAGCAGTAGGTTATTTATTATTTTTCTTATGCTAAAGGCAGAGCAACTTAACATTTACCCTATTATTTCAGAAATTAACATGCCTATTTCAATACATTCATTGAAACAACTATTTTCACAGAAACACTAATACACAGAAATGAAAGTAAGGAAACAATATGAAATGAATCACTAATAAATATTTTATTTAGTATTTCCCAAAATTACATAATATATCCTAACTTGAAGTCAGAATATCATAGTATAAGGGCTTCAAGCAGCCTGCCCTGAAAAGGCTTTTTTCTGCAAGAACATAAAAATGCAAGAAAAAAAAAGGACACTTCAATATCTAACCTGTGCAAATGAATATTCTAATTGTAATAATAGTGTAGATTAAGATCAAGGCAAGAGATGAAGAAAAAAAAAAATAATGAACAAAATAAAACAAAAAAAGCTTTTATATACATCCATTATCCATCATAGTGCTTTTATCAGTCTAGAAAAACCTGCTAATACAAAGAAGACTAAAAAGAGAGCAAAAGAATATAAACTAGCTAGGATGCTGAGGAAACCAAGGGAAACAAAAGCAATGTTTGGAAATCAGCAATCCCACACAAGCTGATGGACTTCAGTCATGGACTTCTATAGAATAGTTTATCATAACAGAAGGATGATTAAAAGATTAAACTAAAACTCAATTTGTCCTAAGTTTCATTAATAAAAACAAACATATATTCTCATAACCAATCAATTCTCAAAACAAACATAAGGGATGCTTAACTGTAGAAATTTAATATAGCTAGACAAAAACACTAATTATGCTTAATTTAAAATAAAAATAATTGCCCAATATTACAACACTCAAACTCTAATTAACCTTCACAAACTAGCAAAACAACTAAAATTGGAAAATTACAAATGTAGTTCCAGGTCCAACATTGTACGATGACTTGTACTTGCACCATCCCCGTTCTCCCCTTTATTGCCACTGCCGCTAGGAGTGGTACTTGCATCCCCAACCTTAAACAGTGCCAACCAGAGTTCTCCATTGCGCCTGAAAGACCAAAGCTGCACTATGTCACTGTGTTTGAATTTCCCTGATGATCCCTGATGATTCCTTTCCAAGACTTTCTTCCAACTCGATGTCAACACATAGGTACTGCTACTTTTCAAATTCCACTGCCTTAGCAACATCTTAGACTCATCACCACAAGGTTCCATGAGTGTTACAGGTATGTTCTCCTTCTGCTCCTTTAACTTGCTCTTCTCATCCTCTGTAAGAAAACTGGAATCTCTTATCTGCTTAAAAGGGATTGAGAATCGATCATGGTGAGGATTTAAATCAGTAGCAAACATCTGTTTCATTATCACCAACTTCACATCAGTGCCTCCTTTTGTTCGAATTTTATCCCACCACTCATCAGGCATGTCAGGTGGCGTCTCGGAACCAATATTTGCAAAACAGGTCTTGTTTGGTCTCTTCAGCAATTTCCTTTTCTTCTGTTCATCTTCAGTATTGTTACCACTTTCAGAGCATCGTTTGCCATAGACCCTTCTCTTGATTTCATTCATGTTCCCAGAGGACTTCTCATGAAGAGATAAAGACAAATGAGAAAGAGGTTTCTTGTCTTGGCGTTGTCCATGGCCCTTGCTTTTCTTGGGCACAGATGCAGCAAGTCGGTCATCATGCTTGCTCATGGCTTCAGCTCTTACTTGTTGCACAAAAGCAATCAGAATACTTTCTTCCACTAACTTGATCGCAGCCACCATTTTGTCGAAACACCCACCATCATCATTGGCATCAAGAACTCTGCCCATCTTTATTTCTCTCTTCTCTAGCAAAAAAATATTTCTACACATTTCAACAAGCACATACCTATATATAGTTTATGACTTTAATTAATCCTTGTTGTAGGAGGAGTAGTTTAGGATAAATCCTTGTTGTAGTGGGTTTCAGCTAACTCTATTCTATCTCTCTCGATATTGATAGGAAAAAGTGTAATTAATGATACCCTAGTTATTGAATGGTTCAAACAGTAATTTTACTCTCTTAAAATCCCTTCAAGATTGGTATCTGTTGATATCTTTCATTAATTTTCTTGCATTAATTAATTATTTGTTATATCTTTCATCTGTTGACATCATTTATCTGTTGATATCCTTCATTACTTCATTTGCAATAATCTTGCTCTGCTTCAGAATCTTGATTGCTCAGGATAGGCTTGCTCTGCTCAGAATCTTGATGATAAAAATATTTATATTTAAATATAATTATAAATAATAATAATAATAATAATAATAATAATAATAATAATAATTAAATATTAAAAATAAATATTTACTAAATATTAAAAAAATATATAGATACTTTATTATTAAAATTTCTATTAAATAATTTATCAATATGATTTTAATAATTATCCACATATAATGCAGGAATTGAATTAGTATTGAGATAAAGCTGAATGGTGGAAGGATGAATACAACTTATTAATTTGAAATTAAAAGCCTAATGATAGTCCTAATGATATAATCATTAATTTGAAATTTATTATTAATGATGAGGATAATGAAATTGATATAGAGAATTTAAAAGCCTAATGATTCTCGCTGTGCCTCTATTATTACAATAATGGGTAAAAGATCAAATTATTAGGATGGTATATAATTTATAATAATTTAATTAATCTTAATTATAATTAATTTTTTATAATGATGTTTAAAATTAACGACAGTTATATGACAAGTCAGTTCAGCAAGAGTTGAGTGCCTCTCCATAACAATTGTCACCCCGTAAGTGTCTGTTTCTTATTCTGCACACAATGCTAATTTTAGAACTGATCAATATGGGAAGAGTAAAAAGAACATTGTTTGCCAGTTTTACAACGCACAAACAAGAATCTTGTTTCAGACTAAATTGGTTTCCTGCCAAATTTCAAATTCACAAATACTAATGCTAATAAAGGGAAGATTGGTTCTTATTCACCAAGGCCTTATTTTCCACAGGTCACACGTGATAGTGGAACTGAAATAGCAGTTCATCAAGCTTCGTCTGAATCCAATGCTTCTGCTGTAAATGGTTCAGCAGTAGTTCAACCTCCAGATTGTCTTACTCCACCACCATGCAGTAACTACCAAAAGTTTTCTAGTCTTAATTGCAATTCTGCCAGAAACTCAATCACTGTCAGTGAAGTGCACAGGAAGCTGGTTAGACAAGATAATATTTTTTCAGAGGCAATACAATTAATATATTCTAAATCCACCAAGTATAGCTCCATGGATCATAACAGCTTCAAATTGCCAATAACATAATTATAAATGACATATAGTAATAATTAAATTTTTAAAAAAATAAATATTAACTAAAAACATTAAGTATAATTAATATGGAAGGATGACTACCATCCTTTGAATCTGTAAGAGCTTAAGGCGTCATGGCACCAAGAGTATAAGCTAAAACTTTTGTTCTTTCAAAAGGAGTTGCAAGTTTACCGGGACCTTTAATTTCAACCTTCCCAGAGGCTGTAGCTAACAAGAAATCTGTGTATTTGCAGAACTGATAGTCCATACCCCATTAATACTCCATTCCTGCATTAAATGCTACTCAATTGGTTATTCTGAAATTACCAAAATAATGTATGTTCTGAGAAGTTGTTACAGTTGCTGACTGGCTGTCTTGTGAAGTGAACAGACCCCTTGGCTGTGACATGGATTTGCCTTAGGGATGATATGAGGAGTTCAAATTTTGGAGGGATACAGGTAGAAAGTAGATGTATTGTGCCACCACACATAGGGAGACACCAGGAGAGATTAAAACTTTTAAACAATAGCTCTGTATCTTCTAACAGCATTTTCATTGGCTTATTCCTGGAGCATATTTTGTCTGTAAATATCAAGAGCAGAAGGATCTTCATAATTTTATCCAACTTCATAATTTTATGAAGAGCTGAAACCGAGAGAAACAAAAGCAATGTTTGGAAACCAGGGATATACAAGCTGATGGACTTCAATCATGCTCTACAGAATAATTGTTGGATTTAGATAGTTTATCATAACAGACGAATGATTAAAACATCAAACTAAAACTCAATTTATCTTAAGTATCATTAAAAAATTCTCAGAACCAATAAATTCTCAAGACAAACATCAGATATGTTTAACCGTAGAAATTTAATATAACTAGCAAGGAGCAAGATAAAAACACTTATTAATTACCCATTAATTTGCTTTATCTTGAATAGAAATAACTATTACAGCACTCCAACTCTAAACTAGCAAATTATAATGTAGTTCCAGGACCAACATAGTACTATGACTTGTATTTGCATCATCCCCATTCTCCCCTTTACTGCCACTACTGCTCCTCAACCTTAAACAGTGCCAACCAGAGATCTCCATTATGCCTAAAAGGCCACAGCTGCACCATTGTTGTTTCTCTGTATGTTGACGATCTATTGGTCACGAGTAATAATCAGTTATTGATTCATCAGTTCAAGGGGGAGCTGAAAAGAAGTTTTGAGATGAATGATTTGGGGAAAATGTTTTATTTTCTTGGTATGGAAATCCTACTCCTTCATCAAGGATCTTCATGTGCCAAAGGAAATATGCAATTGAAATTTTAAAGAAGTTTGGGATGGAAAATTGCAAGGCAGTGATGAAGCCTAGCAAAAGTGATGAAGCAAGGAAGATTGATGCAAGTCTTTACAGGAGTCTTATTGGATGCCTACTATATCTGTCACCTGCTAGACCAGATATTATGTATGCAACAAGCATACTTTCCAGGTTCATGCAAAGCCCATGTGAAGTGCATTATAGGGCTGCAAAGAAGGTGATGCGATATGTGAAAGGAAACAGCAGACTTTGGTGTATTATATGCAAGACATGCAGAAGTAAAACTAATGGGCTTAACTGATAGTGATTGGGCAGTTTCATTTAATGACATGAGAAGCACCTCTGGTTACTGTTTTGCTCTTGGCTCAGGCATGATTTGTTGGAGTTCTAAGAAGCAAGAGACTATGGCACAATCACAGCTGAGGCAGAGTATATTGCTGTTGCACATGCTGTAAACCAAGCCATTTGGCTCAGGAAGTTACTGGTTGATTTGAAGCATGAACAGGTAAATGCTACTGAGGTGCTATGTGACAATAAACCTGCTGTTGCTATTGTGAAAAATCCAGTCTTTCATGGAAAGACTAAACATGTTAAAATCAAATATCACTTCCTTGGAGAAGTTGAGAAGGAAGTTCAAGTGAAATTGAAGAATTGCAGCTCAGAGGATGAAATAGCTGAATTTAAGGAGGAGTTGCTGTTAACCGTAGAAAATTGCAATCTTTTGCATCAGCTATATTTATAAATGAAATGAATTAGATTTTGTTCCTTCCTTTCATTCCCCTTTTTTCTCTATCGTTCTTTAAACTACCAACAGAAACTGTGGTTTTGACAACATTTCACAATAATTATATGTCAAGTTTTCCCTATTTTTTGTTGATGCAAAATGTTCAGAAATGGGATTATTTTCCTTTTCTGAAAATTGTAATTTTGAATTTTGATCCATTCAATGCTTCATGCTTCAAATACTTGATGAACAATGTCATTGTTACTAGTTGCCCCTGTTTCTTGCGTATAAGAGTTAGTGTTGTGAAATGCATACTGGTTGTGCAGAAGGAATTAGCTAGGTAGTTGCTTAATTAGAATGCTCATGTTTCAGAAAATGTGAAATATTTAAAATTATTTTGCTATGGCAAAATAGTTTAAAAGTCAATTTATTCACTTGCTGAATGCTAATATCAAATTGACATGCATATTGATATTTTACTTGACTGTGGAGGAAGGTATGGAATAGGAATTAAGTGCACGTCATTTTTCCCTTTTACTACAGCACTCAAACTTCAGCTTACATCTTTTGTTCTTTCAGAAGGAGTTGCAAGTTTACCAGGAACCTTCAACACTAATAACACTCTGCCACGTACCAACTGAATTGTGTTCATTAAACTATTTAATTATTCAGTGTAAAGAAATTGAAGGTTATGAACATGGTACAAAATTCTAGAGCCATCACACTTTGATTATTGATTCTTCGAAATTATTACAACCAAAACTTTCAAGTTCAAACAATCTACTGGAAAATTTAGCAGTATGAATGAAAATGCAGCTCAAATGGTTATTCTGAAATTACCTGTAATCCCATACAAGTTGATGGACTTCAATCATGGTCTATAGAATAATTGTTGCATTTAAATGGTTATCATAACAGGAGCGATTAAAAGATTAAACTCAATTTGTCCATGGAATAATTGAACATGGTGATGAATCTACGAAATATAGTAGCGTAACAATTACATCAAAGATGTTTAGTTGCATAAATTTAATATAACTAGCAAGGAAGAAGACAAAAGAAATAATTGTGTACTACGAATACATCACTCCAACTCTAATTAAACTAGCAAATTATGAATGTAGTTCCAGGTCCAACATAGTACTATGACTTGTGCACCATCGCCAGTCTCCCCTTTACTGCCACTACAGCTCCTCAACCTTAAACAGTGCCAACCAGAGATCTCCATTGTGCCTAAAAGACCACAGCTGCACCATGTCATTTTGTTTGAACTTCCTTGATCTTCCCTGATGCTTCCTTTCTAAGACTTTCTTCCAACTAGATGTCAACACATAGGTACTGCTACTTTCAAATTCCATTGCCTTAGCCACATCTTAGACTCTGAACCACAAGGTTCCATGAGTGTAACTGGCATTTTCTCCTTGGGCTCCTTTAACTTTCTCTTCTCATCCTCTGTAAGAAAACTGAAATCTCTTATCTGCTTCAAAGGGATTGAGAAACAATTGTGGTGAGTACTCAAATCAGTGGCAAACATCTGTTTCATTATTGCCAACTTTACATCAATGCCTCCTTTTGCTTGAATTTTATGCCACCATTCCTCAGGCAAGTCAGTAGGTGTCTCCAAACCAAAATTTGCAAAATTTATTCTGTCAGGCCTTGGTCTCCTCAGCAATTTCTTTTTCTTATGTTCATCTTCATTACTGTTACCACTTCGAAAGCATCGCTTGCCACTAACCCTTTTCTTGTTCTCGTTCATGATCCCAGAAGACTTTACATGAAGAGATAAAGATGAATGAGAATGTGGTTTTTTGTCTAAGCGTTGTCTATGGCCCCTGCTTTTCTTGGGCACATATGCAACAAGTCGGTCATCATGCTTGATTATGGCTTCAGCTCTTACTTGTTGCATAAAAGCAGTTAGAATAATTTATTAAAAATATTCATAATAGCTTGTTGCATGAGCCGTGGGTGTTTGATAACTCTCAATATTGAAGGTTAGTTTTGGTTGAAGAACGCATCAAGCTATTTTAGAGGCAAAATATACAGGCCTATTCCTTCAACATTCTTGCTTGTTCGACTTAACATTCTCGTTTTGGTCAAATCTTATGTTGCATTCATGTAATTAACCCAAGAATTCAATTGAATTGAATTCCAGCATTCATGAATTACCAATCGCAGTGATATGTTTGTTTTCAGAGCCTCTTGCAAGTGCATCTGTCTACAATGGTAGAGTTATAAGCAAGTAATTAGCATTTGCAGTCAGATCAAAGCAAGCATTCGCAGATGCGGGTCTACAGGCAGACCAATTCCCTCAAACAATGGATCATACACTGCATTTATGATTAAATTTTCTCGGTATTTACACATGCCAATATGTTATATTTATTACTTGATAAGAATTTTTGTTTATTGTGCTTATAATCGTTTCAATCATATATGTGCTATGATAAAAATATATAAAGGAAATCTACAACAAAATCCTAAATAACATATAGTTACTTGAAGAAAAGACCACATCCTTGTATAAGGAATCTACAGAACCCTGTACTGATGCTGAATGATTGGTGGATAGAGGAAGACACCATGAATCATTGGCCGACAATAGCGAGAAGCTGGGAGCACTTGACATAGCTGAGGAATCCCTGGTTCACAGCAGCGAGGAAAAGTAGGAAGGACTTGCGTACTCACTGGTTCGCAAATCCTAGTGGTGACGCCATACAAGAACCCCACAAATCTAGATTCCTCTATCCCATACATCGTCTTCATCCTGGCGAACACACGAGCTGTTAATAGACTATCAGATCCTGCTTGATGAGACCCTCCAACTCGCTTGACTCCTAGAATCTTAGCCAATTTCTCCAATCCAAGCTCACCCCAGTGCAGGTCATCGTAGAATCGTGCCATGTACTTGACATCCAACACACAGCACCCAAATACCGTGGCAATAATCTCAGTGAAATCCAACATAGATACGGGCAGTGGTTTCTTGGTAACCAGCTTCACCATGTAGGCCAAGTCATATAGCCCATGAAAAGTTAGCCACTTCAAGTCTCTATGTCTGCTTAAAACATAAGTGAACATGTTTGAGAAAAACAGCTGGTCGATCCCATTAATCCTCAGCTCCTCAAAATCAATTCCACTTTCCTTTAGAAACTCAATGGACTTGGGATCATAAAAAACCTCCGTTTCTATCAAGAACTTGAAATTAAACTCCCAAGTTCCAGCAATAATTCCATTCTCATCAGAAAGTGTAATACCCAGTTGGATAATTTTCATGTTATCAACGTTGAACTTCATATCAGCGAATGCCGATAACTCATCAGACCGGCGAGGGGTTTTCCGAAGAAATCCAGGGAACTCCGAATCCATGGAAACCACCTTGTGGTGGTGCAACGCCGCATCCATTTTTTGTAGTTCTTCCATGAGATTACACGCCCAAACTTGCCTAATCCCCATCTCGCAGTGATCGCTCAGTTCCTGATAAAAAGTAGAAGAAAAATGAATAGAATGAATCATGAAAGTTGTCTCCTTATATAGTATTCCCATTCCCGATTGGAACAGGAATAAAGATGAGAGTCCTAAGTCAATTAGAATCAGAAGTTAATATTGGGCTTAAAGCTCAATTTAGCCCACGTAGAGTTTAATTTAGCTTAATTTTAATTTATTGTCCAATTAAATTAATAAATTTTAATTTAAGCTTATTTTAACTTAAAAATTATAAAAATAAATTAAATTTTTAATTTGGGGCTTAAATCAAGAAATTTAGCTTTAAAATCAAGAAATTAAACTTTTTGATTTTTTTATTTAAATAAAAAAATTAAAAAATCTAGTCTATAAATTCTAATTTTTAAGTTAAATTGAACTTTAATTGAAATTGTTAGATAAAATTAGATAAAAAAATTAAAAATTAACAAAATAAAAATTTCAAAAAAATACAAAGATTAAATTGAATATTTTGCTGTTAATATTTATATAGGAAGTTTAGTTAGAATTAAACTTTGGACTTATTTCAGTGGCCTTATTTAATTGCTAATTTTGGTTGAGCATGTGTTGAGGAGCTATTTAATTTTAAATAAATAAAAATTTATCAATTTTAATAAATAAGTTCTATAAATACCCAAATAAAAAGGAGAGAAATAGGAGAATATTATTTTTTTTGTTATATTAAATAATACAAATATTCATTTTTGACAATTGTATTAAGTAATAAAATATTAATCTTGACCAAATTAAATAAAAATTAGTCAATTAATTATAAATAAAATAAACTTATAGAATTAGTTATAATTAATAAAAGTCAAAAAAGTTTTATATTTTTTAATTATTAAATTTAAATATTATTTTGTTATGTCAACTGCTTCAACTCTTACTTGCTGCATAAAAGCAGTTAGAATATTTTTAATCAAGCAGTTAGAATATTTTTAATTTCTAAATTATTGTATTATAAAAATTTTGATATCTTCTGTATATATTTTTTTGGTATTAAAAATTTTATATAATTTTTATCCTAAGAGTCGTAATTAATTTTGAAAAACAATAGAAATAAAATATGAATAAAGTTATAGGCCTTAATGAGTTTTTAATAATTCATTGTAAAGAATTTAAATTTCAAAAAATAATTCAAAGAAAATATTTTATTACATATCTTTGATTACTTTATTTATTGTAAATAATATATATGATTCATTTACGGTGCTTTTAATAAGTGAGAAGGGAGGAACATCGAGATTTTCAAAATCACCCTTCATTATTTTTATTATTTATAAAAGTACAAAAAATATTTTTATAAAAAATTGTTAGTTCTAACATCTTTATTTTAACAAGATAAAGTGAAGTAATAAAATAAATATTTTTTGCCTTACAATCCCTATTTAAATGGACTGTAATAACTTTATTAAAAAAATTGAAACTATTTTAAAAATAAATTTTAGTAAATAATACATTTTAACTTGTAAAATTCAAATATCCATATTCCCATACCATATTTATGGTATTTTATTTATAATATTTTAATCACTAAAATAATATATATTAAAATTTTTATTTCATGTGTTTTATTTATAATATTTAAATTAACTTATAACTTATTAGTTTTATTTTTATAACTCTTTTGAATCGACTTTAATTAGAAATAAAATACAGTCATACAAAAGAATAAATAAATTTAATTGGTTATTAAAAATAATATATAATGATAATATTATATTGTATAAAAAATTTAAAGAAAATTATATAAAAAAGTTTTAAATCATGAGTTTATATAATATAATGCGTAAATTTACGTGCAACGCACGTTAAGGTAAAAACTAGTATTATTAAATATTGAAAGTTCATTGTATATTATTAATTTTTTATTTTGTGATTTTTGATATTTAAAATTTAAAATATATTAAATAAAATATTTAATTAAATTAATTTAATAAATTTATAATATATTTAATTAATTAATTTATAAATATTAAAATCTAAAAAAATAATAATCACATATTTTTAACAATTTTACATCCAAAATATATATCACATAATTATTAAACTAGATAATATACTTATTGAGAAAATGTAATTTAAATATATTTATAAATATAATTATTTTTGTATATACAAAATAAATTAAATTAAATTAAATTATTAATAATATAAACACGGTGAGTATGCTACTATATTGTTGTATAAATTTTATTAAGATGTAGAGAATTTAAAAGCCTAATGATTCTCGTTATGCCTCTGTATTCACTTTCGACAGTTATGGATTACTACAATAATGGAAAAAAAAAGCATATTATTAGGATGATATATAATTTATAATTTAATTAATCTTAATATAATTATCTTATAAAATTAATTTTTGAAAATAAATGACAATGTAAAGATGATAAAGATATGTATGATATAATTTATAAATGATATACAGTAATAATTAAATATTAAAAAAATAAATATTTACTAAAAACATTAACATTTAAATGTAATTAATTTGGAGGATTTAAATATCAAAATCACGAATTAATGCAAGTAAACTAAATAAATAATCAAAGTATTAATTACTAACGATTTAACCAAATAAACTATTTTTGTATAAGAACTTGACTTAATTCGATTTAAATAATTTAATTTAAATGATTTTATAAAAAAATATATATACTTAAATTAAATTTTAAAATGACAAAATTTATTTAAATGTTATTATTTGACATAATTTATTAAAGACTCTGCTTATTACCATTACTTTTAGTATCTATTTCCTTGATTTATGTGATGAATTCTTTCAAATTTGAGTATCACTTTTCATGTTGATACATTTTAGACCATTGAATTCAATATCAACGGTTGTAAATATATTTTTCAATACAAAATATTTACCTTTTTTTAATCCCAATAAAGTTCCATACCTTGCTGATACAAGTCCCTGATGATTCCTTTTCAAGACTTTATTCCTATTGCTTTTCAAATTCCATTGCTTTAACCTTAGCAACATCTTAGACTCATCGCCACAAGGAACCACAGTGAGCTGAGAAAGTGGCTGCACATTTGAAGAACTCCATTTCAAGTTACATGACTAGGTGATAAAGCCTTTCGATAATGTCAAGCTCTTCGGCTGTCAAAGGAACACTAAGTTTATCCAACAAGTATTCCGTTTGCATCCATTATCCATTATCCATCATAATGCTTTTATCAATCTAAAAAACCCTGCAGATACAAGGAAGACTAAAAAGAGAGAAACAATAGATAAACTAGCTAGGATGCTACTGAAACCGAGGAAAACAAAAGTAATGTTTGGAAACTAGTAATCCCATACAAGCTGATGGACTTCAATCATGCTCTATAGAATGGTTTATCATAACAGAAGAATGATTAAAAGATTAAACTAAAACTCAATTTTTCCTAAGCATTATTAAAAAATCAATTAAAAAAACAAACATATATTCTGAAAACCAATCAATTCTCAAAAAAAAAACATAAGGGATGTTTAACTGTGGAAATATAATATAGCTAAATTTACTGACATTGTTTTCACAATCCCTTGAGGATTTGGTTCTGCTGATATCTTATCTTTTATTAGCTATGTGGGATGTTGATTTGTTTACTCAACTTTGCATTAATTGGTGATTGTGCATCTAAATCTTCAAAGTGCTTTTATAAATATGACAGATCAAATATTAGTTTTTCACTGTTAAGAAATTAAAAAAAAAAAACCTTGTAAAAGTACATTTTCTATATTCCCCATCAGAACCAGATGATGAGTGTGTGTGTGTATATATATATATATATATTGAAATAACATAAAATACCGTTATTTTTATCGTCTTTCTGAACTTATTTAATAATACTTGAAACATGCATTTTCCATATTTGAATTTGGTTAGTTCTCATTTGCAGAGAATTTGGTTAATTCTGACTACATAACAGCTAGGATAGATAATAGAATGATAAAGCTATATTTGTGAAGTTGATGCTACCGACATTCTATCCTCGCCACAAAGATAAACAAATGTGTTGAATTTTATCTATTCTTTATTAACAATCAAATTGTACATATTAATTATTATATATTTATTTTAATAATAAAATAAATAATATATAATAAATTAATAATTATATATTTATTTCAATAGTAATATAAATTACATGATATATCCTTAATAATCATTTTATATATACACCAATAATTAGATATAGTTTTACCAAATACATAATATAAATCAGATTCCAATCAATTATCAATTATCAGCTAACAACATCAATTATATAAACCAAACAAGTCATAAGATGGTTCTATTAGAGCACCATTGTGCCTGTGTAAATGTGTATACTTTTTATAACACTGATTGATTAATATAATTATGAGTAAAAGACCATATTATTAACGAGAATGTGATGATGATGATAATATTCATGGTTAGATATAATTATAAATGACATATAATAATAATAATAATAATAATAATAATAATAATAATAATAATAATAATAATAATAATAATAATAATAATTAAATATTAAAAAGTAAATATTTGTCAAAAATCTATATTTATATTCTGTATATTTATATTAAAGCTAAAGCAAAGAGAATATGAGGCTCTTCATTAGTATTTTTATTTATATATTTTTAAAGTTTGTTGATTTTTTTTTTTCTTCTAATTTTGATTGAATCAATTACTAATTTTTTAAATTTAAAAATTTAAAATTAATATTTTATTTTATTATTAATTATAACATTAGAAATATAACTATATTAATTATATTTATTGTATATTATTAATTTATATATATATATATATATATATATATAAAATGATGCCACGTGAATTTATTTGGGATTTATATTCTTATGTCTAAGCGAATGTATAAATATAGGCAGACAAAAAAGAAGTGAAAAATTACAAATATGATAATATTTACACAAAAAATAGATAAGAATCAGCTATATCATAAAAAAAAAATTTAATTTATTATGAAATAAAAATATTTATATTTTTATGTACCATTTATTAAAAAATATAATTACTTTATTTTTAAAATTTCTGTTAAATAATTTATCAATATAATTTTATTAATTATCTATATGTAGTGTAGGGTTTCGATTAGTATTAACATAAAACTGAATGACCAAAGAGACGATATAGCTTACCCTAATTAATTTAAAATTAAACCATAGTTGTTGTTATGATCATATTATTACAGTAATGGATGAAAGATCAAATTATTAAGATGGCATATCATTTATATTTTAATTAATCTTAATTTAATTATCTTATAAAAATAATTTAAAAAAAAATAATAAAAACGTAATGATGATAAAGATATGTATGATATAATTATAAATGATATGCAATAATAATTAAATATTTTAAAAATAAATATTTACTAAAAACATTAACATTTAATATAATTAATTTGGAGGATTTAAGTATCAAAATCACGAATTAATGCAAGACAAACTAAACAATCTTTGTATTAATTGCTAATGATTTAACAAAATTAACTATTTTTTAGTAGAACTTGACTTAATTTTATTAAAATAATTTAATTTAAATGATTTTATAATATTTAAATTAAATTTTAAAATGATAAAATTATTTTATTAAAATAATTTAATTTAAATGATTTAATAATATTTAAATTAAATTTTAAAATGATAAAATTATTTAAACATTATTATTTGACATAATTTATGGAAGACTCTTTTGATGAATTCTTATCATCATTATTTTTATTTTTCAATACAAAACATTTACCTGAAAACCCTCATATGAGTAATTGTCAGTCCACTTCTTGTAAGGATAACTACCATCCTCTAAATCTATAAGTGCTTAAAGTGTTATGGCACAAAGTGAACAAGCTGCAAGTATACCGGGAGTTGCAGAATTGATAATCCCCTCTTCAGAAGGGTCTATAACCCATTCTTGCATTAAATGAACATCAGAAAATGAAAAAAATTCTTGAGAAAAGTTCATGTTCTAATAAATTTCTACCACATTGTTGCCAACTGAATTGTGTTTTTACATATCATCTTATGGCAAAAGTTCAATACAGAAGCTCAGGAAATGTAGTAGAATGAATCTTTTAGACAAATGAAATGATGAAAGTGAGTTGATGATCGAATAAGAATTGTCTTTCTATTGGGCAGCAAATATTTATAGGTAGAAAGAATCTAATTGCTGCTCAGTACTGCTCACAAAACTATTTAATCATCTATTCAGGGTAAAGAAGCTGAAGGTCATAAACATGTACAAAATTCTAGAGGTATCATGCAAGGTATTAGTCCATGATAATACTTCACTAAGGTTTGATTGTTGATTCATTGAAATTATTACAACCAGAAATTTTGAAGTCAAACAATATACTGGAAGATTTAGCAGTATGTATAAAAAATCTCATGTCCATTCATGTATTTTAAGAAATAATATTCTATCATATCTTACAGATTCAATTACAGAGCTTTTTATCTGAATCATCAAGATTTAATTGAATATGAGACTCAAATGGTTACTCTAAAATTACCAAAATAATGATAATTCACATTAGCAGTAGGTTATTTGATTATTTTTCTTATGCTAAAGGCAGAGCAACATAACATTTACCCTATTATTTCAGAAATTAACATGCATATTTCAATACATTCATTGAAACAACTATTTTCACCTAAACACTAAAACACAGAAAGAAAAGTAATGAAATAATATGAAATGAATCACTAATAAATATTTTATTTAGTATTTCCCAAAATTACATAATATATCCTAACTTGAAGTCAGAATATCATAGTACAAGAGCTTCAAGCAGCTTGCCCTGAAAAGGCTTTTTTCTGCAAGAACATAAAAATGCAAGAAAAAAAAAAGGACACTTCAATATCTAACCTGTGCAAATGAATATTCTAATTGTAATAGTGTAGATTAAGATCAAGGCAAGAGATGAAGAAAAAAAAAATAATAAACAAAAAAAAAGCTTTTATATACATCCATTATCCATCATAGTGCTTTTATCAATCTGGAAAAAGCTGCTGATACAAAGAAGACTAAAAAGAGAGCAAAAGAAGATGAACTAGCTAGGATGCTGAGGAAACCAAGGGAAACAAAAGCAATGTTTGGAAACCAGTAATCCCACACAAGCTGATGGACTTCAGTCATGGACTTCTATAGAATCGTTTATCATAACAGAAGAATGATTAAAAGATTAAACTAAAACTCAATTTGTCCTAAGTTTCATTAAAAAAAAAACAAACATATATTCTCAAAACCAATAAATTCTCAAAACAAACATAAGGGATGTTTAAATGTAGAAATTTAATATAGCTAGACAAAAACGCTAATTATGCTTAATCTAAAATAGAAATAATTGCCCAAGATTACAACACTCAAACTCTAATTAACCTTCATAAACTAGCAAAACAACTAAAATTGGAAAATTATAAATGTAGTTCCAGGTCCAACATTGTACGATGACTTGTACTTGCACCATCCCCGTTCTCCCCTTTACTGCCACTGCCGCTAGGAGTGGTACTTGCATCCCCAACCTTAAACAGTGCCAACCAGAGTTCTCCATTGCGCCTGAAAGACCAAAGCTGCACTATGTCATTGTGTTTGAATTTCCCTGATGATCCCTGATGATTCCTTTCCAAGACTTTCTTCCAATTCGTTGTCAACACATAGGTACTGCTACTTTTCAAATTCCACTGCCTTAGCAACATCTTAGACTCATCACCACAAGGTTCCATGAGTGTTACAGGTATGTTCTCCTTCTGCTCCTTTAACTTGCTCTTCTCATCCTCTGTAAGAAAACTGGAATCTCTTATCTGCTTAAAAGGGATTGAGAAACGATCGTGGTGAGGATTTAAATCAGTAGCAAACATCTGTTTCATTATCACCAACTTCACATCTGTGCCTCCTTTTGTTCGAATTTTATCCCACCACTCATTAGGCATGTCAGGTGGCGTCTCGGAACCAATATTTGCAAAACAGGTCCTGTTTGGTCTCTTCAGCAATTTCATTTTCTTCTGTTCATCTTCAGTATTGTTACCACTTTCAGAGCATCGTTTGCCACAGACCCTTCTCTTGATTTCATTCATGCTTCCAGAGGACTTCTCATGAAGAAATAAAGACGAATGAGAAAGAGGTTTCTTGTCTTGGCGTTGTCCATGGTCCCTGCTTTTCTTGGGCACAGATGCAGCAAGTCGGTCATCATGCTTGCTCATGGCTTCAGCTCTTACTTGTTGCACAAAAGCAATCAGAATACTTTCTTCCACTAACTTGATCGCAGCCACCATTTTGTCGAAACACCCACCATCATCATTGGCACCAAGAACTCTGCCCATCTTTATTTCTCTCCTCTAGCAAAAAAATATTTCTACACATTTCAACAAGCACATGCCTATATATAGTTTATGACTTTAATTAATCCTTTTCGTAGGAGGAGTAGTTTAGGATAAATCCTGTTGTAGTGGGTTTCAGCTAACTCTATTCTATCTCTCTCGATATTTGATAGGAAAAAGTGTAATTAATGATACCCTAGTTATTGAATGGTTCAAACAGGAATTTTACTCTCTTAAAATCCCTTCAAGATTGGTATCTGTTGATATCTTTCATTAATTTTCTTGCATTAATTAATTATTTGTTATATCTTTCATCAATTGACATCATTTATCTGTTGATATCCTTCATTACTTCATTTGCAATAATCTTGCTCTGCTTCAGAATCTTGAATGCTCAGGGTAGGCTTGCTCTGCTCAGAATCTTGATGATAAAAATATTTATATTTAAATATAATTATAAATGATAGATATAATAATAATAATAATAATAATAATAATAATAATAATAATAATAATAATAATAATAATAATAATAATTAAATATTAAAAATAAATATTTACTAAATATTAAAAAAATATATAGATACTTTATTATTAAAATATCTATTAAATAATTTATCAATATGATTTTAATAATTATCCACATATAATGCAGGAATTGAATTAGTATTGAGATAAAGCTGAATGGTGGAAGGATGAATACAACTTATTAATTTGAAATTAAAAGCCTAATGATAGTCCTAATGATATAATCATTAATTTGAAATTTATTATTAATGATGAGGATAATGAAATGGATATAGAGAATTTAAAAGCCTAATGATTCTCGCTGTGCCTCTGTTATTACAATAATGGGTAAAAGATCAAATTCATTGTCACCCCTACGTGTCTGTTTCTTATTCTGCACACAATGCTAATTTTAGAACAGATCAATATGGGAAGAGTAAAAAGAACATTGTTTGCCAGTTTTACAACGCACAAACAGGAATCTTGTTTCAGACTCAATTGGTTTCCTGTCAAATTTCAAATTCACAAATACTAATGCTAATAAAGGGAAGATTGGTTCTTATTCACCAAGGCCTTATTTTCCACTGGTCACACATGATAGTGGAACTGAAATAGCAGTTCATCAAGCTTCGTCTGAATCCAATGCTTCTGCTGTAAATGGTTCAGCAGTAGTTCAACCTCCAGATTGTCTTACTCCACCACCATGCAGCAACTACCAAAAGTTTTCTAGTCCTAATTGCAATTCTGCCAGAAACTCAATCACTGTCAGTGAAGTGCACAGGAAGCTGGTTAGCCAAGATAATATTTTTTCAGAGGGAATACAATCAATATATTCTAAATCCACCAAGTATAGCTCCATGGATCATTACAGCTTCAAATTGCCAATAACATAATTATAAATGACATATAGTAATAATTAAATTTTAAAAAAAATAAATATTTACTAAAAACATTAAGTATAATTAATATGGAAGGATGACTACCATCCTCTGAATCTGTAAGAGCTTAAGGCGTCATGGCACCAAGAGTATAAGCTACAACTTTTGTTCTTTCAAAAGGAGTTGCAAGTTTACCGGGACCTTTAATTTCAACCTTCCCAGAGGCTGTAGCTAACAAGAAATCTGTGTATTTGCAGAACTGATAGTCCATACCCCATTAAAACTTTTAAACAACAGCTCTGTATCTTCTAACAGCATTTTCATTGGCTTATTCCTGGAGCATATTTTGTCTGTAAATATCAAGAGCAGAAGGATCTTCATAATTTTATCCAACTTCGTAATTTTATCAAGAGCTGAAACCAAGAGAAACAAAAGCAATGTTTGGAAACCAGGGATATACAAGCTGATGGACTTCAATCATGCTCTACAAAATAATTGTTGGATTTAGATGGTTTATCATAGCAGAAGAATGATTAAAACATCAAGCTAAAACTCAATTTGTCTTAAGTATCATTAAAAAATTCTCAAAACCAATCAATTCTCAAAACAAACATCAGATATGTTTAACTGTAGAAATTTAATATAACTAGCAAGGAACAAGATAAGAACACCAATTAATAACCCATTACATTGCTTAATCTAAAATAGAAATAACCATTACGACACTTCAACTCTAGACTAACAAATTATAATGTAGTTCCAGGTCCAACATAGTACTATGACTTGTACTTGCACCATCCCCATTCTCCCCTTTACTGCCGCTACTGCTCCTCAACCTTAAACAGTGCCAAGCAGAGATCTCCATTGCGCCTAAAAGACCACAGCTGCACCATTGTTGTTTCTCTGTATGTTGACGATCTATTGGTCACTGGTAGCAATCAATTGTTGATTCATCAGTTCAAGGAGGAGCTGAAAAGAAGTTTTGAGATGAATGATTTGGTGAAAATGTCTTATTTTCTTGGTATGGAAATCCTGCACCTTCATCAAGGAATTTTCATGTGCCAAAGGAAATGTGCAATTGAAATTTTAAAGAATTTTGGGATGGAAAATTGTAAGGCAGTAAGTACTCCAGCTGTGCAAGGAGAAAAGCTTAGCAAAAATGATGAAGATAGGAGGATTGATGCAAGTCTTTACAGGAGTCTTATTGGATGCCTATTATATCTGTCAGCTACCAGACCAGATATTATGCTTGCAACAAGCATACTTTCCAGGTTCATGCAGAGCCCATGTGAAGTGCATTATAGAGCTGCAAAGAAGGTGATGCGATATGTGAAAGGAAACAGCAGACTTTGGTGTATTATACGCAAGACATGCAGATTGGGCAGTTTCATTTAATGACATGAGAAGCACCTCTGGTTACTGTTTTGCTATTGGCTCAGGCATGATTTGTTGGAGTTCTAAGAAGCAAGAGACTATGGCACAATCCACAGCTGAGGCAGAGTACATTGCTGTTGCACATGTTGTAAACCAAGCCATTCGGCTCAGGAAGTTACTGGTTGATTTGAAGCATGAACAGGTAAATGCTACTGAGGTGCTATGTGACAATAAACCTGCTGTTGCTATTGTGAAAAATCCAGTCTTTCATGGAAAGACTAAACATGTTAAAATCAAATATCACTTCCTTGGAGAAGTTGAGAAGGAAGTTCAAGTGAAATTGAAGAATTGCAGCTCAGAGGATGAAATAGCTGAATTTAAGGAGGAGTTGCTGTTAACCGTAGAAAATTGCAATCTTTTGTATCAGCTATATGTATAAATGAAATGAATTATATTTTGTTCCTTCCTTTCATTCCCCTTTTTTCTCTATTGTTCTTTAAACTACCAACAGAAACTGCGGTTTTGACAGCATTTCACAATAATTATATGTCAAGTTTTCCCTATTTTTTGTTGATGCAAAATGATCAGAAATGGGATTATTTTCCTTTTCTGAAAATTGTAATTTTGAATTTTGATCCATTCAATGCTTCATGCTTCAAATACTTGATGAACAATGTCATTGTTACTAGTTGCCCCTGTTTCTTGTGTATAGAGATAGAGTTAGTGTTGTAAAATGCATACTGGTTGTGCAGAAGGAATTAGCAAGGTAGTTGCTTAATTAGAATGCTCATGTCTCAGAAGATGTGAAATATTTAAAACTATATTGCTATGGAAAAATAGTTTAAAAGTCAATTTATTCACTTGCTGAATGCTAATATCAAATTGACATGCATATTGATATTTTACTTGACTGTGGAGGAAGGTATGGAATAGGAATTAGGTGGACGTCATTTTTCCCTTTTACTACAGCACTCAAACTTCAGCTTACATCTTTTGTTCTTTCAGAAGGAGTTGCAAGTTTACCAGGAACCTTCAACACTAATGACACTCTGCCACGTACCAACTGAATTGTGTTCATTAAACTATTTAATTATTCAGTGTAAAGAAATTGAAGGTTATGAACATGGTACAAAATTCTAGAGCCATCGCCCTTTGATTATTGATTCTTCGAAATTATTACAACCAAACTTTTCAAGTCAAGCAATTGTTACGTACTATAGAAAGAAATATAAGAGAATATGATTAGATATTCTAGAAGTTGGGTAAGTAAGGAATTGGAGGGAAATGTGGATGAGTTGTTAGGGAGCCAGCTGTTCTGTAGTTGGCAAGTGAGCTATTCTGTAGTTGGCAAGTGAGTCATTCTCTGTTTGTTCTCTGATTGTTCTACAATTTGTCTCTGATTGGCAAGATGAGACAGTTGAGGCAGTTATGAGATAGTTGTTGTATAAATAACTCACCTGTATCTTTCTTGTATTCATTCCAGAATTTACAAGAAATACAATAACTACTCTCTATTCTCTTCTCTCTCTCTCTCTCTCTCTCTTCTCTCTACTCTTCTATTCTTTTCTGTTAGAGTTCTCAAACCCTAACATTGGTATCAGAGCTTTGCATCCAAGAAACTGGTGGGTAATTCTTTCTTAAAGGTTGCAACCATGACTAGGTCTGTTGTGGTTGGCCCAGAAATGGTACGGATTGCAGAATTGGAGGAGCAAATGAGAAATTTGCAGGAAGTAACTCAGAGGAATGCTGAGGAACTGAATGATTTCAAAAAGGAGATGAAAGAGGAATTAAGCAAGACTTCTTTAACAAATAATGCCATTCTGGAGGACTTGCGACAAATGATGATCACTTATATGGTGGAAAAGAATAAGGGCAGCAGCAACAGTTCAAATGAGGGTGGAAGCAGAGTCGAAAACAGGGGAATGCAATCTAACCCTGTAGTGCAGCCAGTTCCTGTGGTACATTCAGTCCCTATAATCCAATCAATTCCTGCAGATAATAGGGGATTATTACCTATTCCTAATATGGGTGGTATGTCTCCATTATTGCCTAAAATTGAATTAGTTACTTTTGAAGGTAAAGAACCTAGGGCTTGGTTGAGAAAATGTGTTAAGTATTTTGAGGTGTATAGGGTCCCTCATGATCAAAGAGTGCAATTAGCAAGTCTTTTCTTGCTTGATAGGGCTGATGCTTGGTTTCACAATTGGGAAAAAGGAGAAACATTCTTGGGAGGAATTTGAAAAGGAAATTTGTAGTAGATTTGGGGAGGATGGATTAGAAGATATAGTGGAGGAATTTATGAAACTGAGACAGCAAGGGATAGTGGGGGAATATCAAGATGAGTTTGAGGATTTAAGAATAAGGATGGAGAGACTATTACCTAATTTGGGGGAATCTTACTTTTTGTCAGGATTTATAGGAGGTTTAAAAGATGAAATCAGATTAATGGTAAAGATGATGAAACCTGTCACTCTTTCCCAAGCTGTGGAAATAGCTAGATTGCAAGAACAATTGTTAGAAAACACCAAGAAACCTGGATCTGCAACTAATTCTTCCAAATTCAAAGCCATGACTAATAGTCCGACAACTTATTCCAATTCTTCTTTTCAGTATTCCAGACCTTATCAAACCTATCAATACCCTCCTAGACCACCAAATTTTGATTCTCAAAATAAACTCAACCCCCTTGTTACCAAGCAACAATCAGTAGGTAGTACTACTACAGTTACTAATATTTCCACAGCAGCCTCAAAACCTACTACCAATCAGACTCCACCAACAAGAAACTTACCTAAACCATGTTTTAGATGTGGTGAAAAGTATTTTCCGGGCCATCAATGTAAGTCAAAGACATTGAATGCTTTGTGTATGGATGGGAAAGATGAGGAGTTGAATGAGGAGTGGCATGATGTGGGGGCTGATATAGAAGAATTGGGAGAGGCTGGTTCCACCTTATCTGTTCATGCTTTAGAGGGTAGTCATGGGGCTGACACTATAAGAATGTTAGGGATTCACAAAAATAGGCAATTGGTGATCCTCATTGATAGTGGTAGTACCACTAGTTTTATGGACAAGAGGATAGCACAGGAACTGAAATTAGACTTAGTGCAGATTCCATTTAAAGCGATTCTTTGTCTTGATGGAAGAAAATTGGGTTGTAACCATCTATGTCAACAATTTAAATGGAAAATGCAGCATAATGACTTTATGTTTGACTTCAAAATATTGGAGTTAGGTGGATTTGACATGATTTTGGGAGTTGATTGGTTAAAAGATCATAATCCTGTTCTTTTTGATTTTGCTACATCTTGTATTACAATTGCAAAGGATGGCCAACGCATTCAATTGCAGGGAATTGGTGAGGAAAATTTGCAATCTGGTTTGTGGCATTGTGATAATTTGCTGAGCAAAGGAGGGGTGGATTTTCAAACTCCTTTATTCTGTGTTGTGAATTCCAGCCTATCAATAGATTCTTTGGCTACTGCAACTGCTGTTTCTGTTCCAAATGAGAGGCTGCAGGATTTAATTCAAAAGTATAAGGGTGTTTTTGCAGAACCTAAGGGGTTGCCTCCATTTAGGAGTCACAATCATGCTATTCCCTTACAATCAAATGCTCAGCCCATCAATATTAGACCCTACAGGTATCCTTATTATCAAAAGGCTGAAATAGAAAAACTTGTAGCTGATATGATAGAGTCTTCAATAATTCAGCCTAGCACTAGCCCATATTCCTCTCCAGTTCTTTTGGTGAAGAAAAAAGATGGCACATGGAGGTTTTGCATTGATTATAGAAGGTTGAATGATCAAACAATAAAAGATAAGTTCCCCATCCCTATTATTGAAGATCTATTGGATGAATTGAATGAGGCTAAAGTGTTTTCTAAGATAGATTTGAGGGCTGGATATCACCAAATTAGGATGTTGCCCGAGGATATTCCTAAGACAGCCTTTAGAACACACCATGGGCATTTTGAATTCAAAGTGATGCCTTTTGGGCTCACTAATGCTCCTGCAACATTTCAAGCCTTAATGAATCACATCTTCCAACCATTTTTGAGAAAGTTTGTGTTAGTATTTTTTGATGACATTTTGGTGTTTAGCAAGGATATGGAGTCTCATTTGCTGCATTTGGAGGAAGTTTTTAAAGTACTACAGGCCCAACAATTATTTGCAAAGCAGTCTAAATATTTTTTTGGGCAAACTGAGATTGAATACTTGGGGCATATAATTTCAGGGGCAGGGGTATCTACCGACCCTAAGAAGGTGGCTGCCATGGTTGATTGGCCTGTGCCTTCATCTGTTAAAGAACTCAGAAGTTTTTTAGGCCTCACTGGATATTATAGGAAATTTGTAAGGCACTATGGCATTATCTGCAGGCCTCTTACTGAATTATTAAAGAAAGATTCTTTTCATTGGAACAAGGCAGCCCAAACAGCATTTGATACTTTGAGGAGATTGATGTCTGCAGCACCAGTCCTTGCTCTTCCTAATTTTTCTAAGCCATTTATTGTGGAAACTGATGCAAGCAATTGGGGAATGGGCGCAGTTTTACAGCAGCAAGGGCATCCAATTGCCTATATTTCTAAGGCATTTGGTCCTAGGAGTCGGGCTATGTCAGTATATGAAAAAGAATTATTGGCTATTACTTTTGCAGTCAGCAAATGGAGACATTATTTGGAGCAAGGGCAGTTCTTTATTAAGACTGATCATGAAAGCATTAAGTATCTTCTGGAGCAAAGGTTACATAACAATTTGCAGCAGAAGGGTATTTCAAAGTTGCTTGGTCTGGATTACAAAATTTTGTATAGAAAGGGCATTGAAAATAAGGTGGCAGATGCTTTATCCAGAAGGTGTGTTGAAGTGGATTCTTATTCTTATGCTATGTATTCAGTGGTGGTTCCAGTTTGGATGCAAAGGTTAATTGCTAGTTATGAAAACGATGGGAAAGCCTCTGATTTACTCCAGCAGTTGTTTTTGGATAAGGATGCAGTTTCTGGGTATCAAGTGAAGAATGGTATTTTGTATTATAAAGATAGAATGTATGTGGGGACTACTACCAATTTGAGGCAGGTGTTGTTGGAATCTTATCATAATTCAGCAGTGGGAGGCCATTCAGGTGTTCATGCTACTTATTTGAAATTAAAGAAATTTTTCTTTTGGCCTGCTATGCTTAATGATGTCATGCAGTGGGTTCATACCTGTGATACTTGTGCTAGATGTAAGGGAGAGCACTGTGCTTATCCAGGGTTATTACAACCTCTACCAATTCCTACTCAAGCTTGGCAGCAGGTGTCTATGGATTTTATTGAAAGATTGCCCAAGTCAAAGGGGAAAGACACTATTTTGGTAGTTGTTTGCAGATTTACTAAATTTGGCCATTTTATTTCACTAGCACATCCTTTTTCTGCTGTTTCTGTAGCCAAACTTTTCATTGATCACATTTTTAAGTTGCATGGAGCTCCTCAAGTTATTGTTTCTGACAGAGATAAGGTGTTTACTAGCTTATTTTGGCAAGAATTGTTTCGAAGTATGGGAATTAAACTTAATTTTAGTTCTGCCTATCACCCTCAATCTGATGGACAGA
This sequence comes from Hevea brasiliensis, assembly GCF_030052815.1. NCBI lineage: Eukaryota > Viridiplantae > Streptophyta > Magnoliopsida > Malpighiales > Euphorbiaceae > Hevea > Hevea brasiliensis. The sequence goes on along the minus strand of NC_079497.1, from coordinate 5,128,297 downwards.
CTGAAAGAGTTAATCAGTGTGTGGAGAATTATTTGAGGTGCATGGTTCATTTGAGGCCTACTAATTGGAGCTCTTGGTTACCTATGGCAGAATGGTGGTACAATTCCTCTTATCAAAGTGCTATTCATATGACTCCATTTGAAGCACTGTATGGGTATGCTCCACCTCTGTTTCATGAAAATTTTACTCTTGATTCATCAGTTGGGGCTGTAGGGAGATTGTTACAAGAGAGACAACATCTTAATAATCTCTTAAAGGAAAATTTACAATTGGCCCAACATAGGATGAAGCAGCAAGCTGACAAGAGGAGAACTGAGAGGGAATTTGTTGTTGGGGATTGGGTGTATTTGAAGCTATGACCTTACAGTGCGGACTTCAAGATTCATCGGACAAACCCTTAAACTTTCTGCTAAGTTTTATGGGCCATTCAGAATTCTTGCTAAGATTGAGGAAGTTGCTTATCAATTAGACTTGCCTCCAACAGCTACTATTCACCCTGTTTTCCATGTATCCATGCTTAAGAGGAAGGTTGGGGATGGTGTGGTGGTTGCTACTGATTTACCTGTTATGCAAGATGATCAGATTAAAGTTGTTCCTGAGCAGGTTTTGCAGACCAGGATAATTGAAAGAGGACACCAGAGAGTAGAACAGGGACTTATTAAGTGGCTTAATCTGTCAACAGAGGATGCCACTTGGGAAGATAGAAGCTTTATTGAAGGGCAATTTCCTGAAGTCTCCCTTTCTTGGGGACAAGAAAGTGCTAAAGGAGGGAGTATTGTTACGTACTATAGAAAGAAATATAAGAGAATATGATTAGATATTCTAGAAGTTGGGTAAGTAAGGAATTGGAGGGAAATGTGGATGAGTTGTTAGGGAGCCAGCTGTTCTGTAGTTGGCAAGTGAGCTATTCTGTAGTTGGCAAGTGAGCTGTTCTACAGTTGTTCTACAGCTGTTCTACAGTTGGCAAGATGAGACAGCTGAGGCAGTTATGAGATAGTTGTTGTATAAATAACTCAGCTATATCTTTCTTGTATTCATTCCAGAATTTACAAGAAATACAATAACTACTCTCTATTCTCTTCTCTCTCTCTCTCTCTCTCTCTCTTCTCTCTACTCTTCTATTCTTTTCTGTTAGAGTTCTCAAACCCTAACAGCAATCTACTGGAAAATTTAGCAGTATGAATGAAAATGCAGCTCAAATGGTTATTCTGAAATTACCAGTAATCTCATACAAGTTGATGGACTTCAATCATGGTCTATAGAATAATTGTTGGATTTAAATGGTTATCATAACAGAAGAGCGATTAAAAGATTAAACTCAATTTGTCCATGGAATAATTGAACATGGTGATGAATCTATGAAATATAGTGTCGTATCAATTACATCAAAGATGTTTAGTTGCATAAATTTAATATAACTAGCAAGGAAGAAGACAAAAGAAATAATTGTGTACTACGAATACATCACTCCAACTCTAATTAAACTAGCAAATTATGAATGTAGTTCCAGGTCCAACATAGTGCTATGACTTGTGCACCATCGCCATTCTCCCTTTCGCCACTCTGACTCCTCAACCTTAAAAAGTGCCAACCAGAGATCTCCATTGTGCCTAAAAGACCACAGCTGCACCATGTCGTTTTGTTTGAACTTCCCTGATGATTCCTTTCTAAGTCTTTCTTCCAACTAGATGTCAACATATAGGTATTGCTACTTTCAAATTCCATTGCCTTAGCCACATCTTAGACTCTGAACCACAAGGTTCCATAAGTGTAACTGGCATTTTCTCCTTGGGCTCCTTTAACTTTCTCTTCTCATCCTCTGTAAGAAAACTGAAATCTCTTATCTGCTTAAAAGGGATTGAGAAACAATTGTGGTGAGTACTCAAATCAGTGGCAAACATCTGTTTCATTATTGCCAACTTTACATCAATGCCTCCTTTTGCTTGAATTTTATGCCACCATTCCTCAGGCATGTCAGTAGGTGTCTCCAAACCAAAATTTGCAAAATTTATTCTGTCAGGCCTTGGTCTCCTCAGCAATTTCTTTTTCTTATGTTCATCTTCATTGCTGTTACCACTTCGAAAGCATCGCTTGCCACTAACCCTTTTCTTGTTCTCGTTCGTGCTCCCAGAAGCCTTCACATCAAGAGATAAAGATGAATGAGAATGCGGTTTTATGTCTAAGCATTGTCTATGGCCCCTGCTTTTCTTGGGCACATATGCAACAAGTCGGTCATCATGCTTGATTATGGCTTCAGCTCTTACTTGTTGCATAAAAGCAGTTAGAATAATTTATTAAAAATATTCATAATAGCTTGTTGCATGAGCCGTGGGTGTTTGATAACTCTCAATATTGAAGGTTAGTTTTGGTTGAAGAAGACATCAAGCTATTTTAGAGGCAAAATATACAGGCCTATTCCTTCAACATTCTTGCTTGTTCGACTTAACATTCGTCGTTTTGGTCAAATCTTACGTTGCATTCATGTAATTAACCCAAGAATTCAATTGAATTGAATTCCAGCATTCATGAATTACCAATCTTAGTGATATGTTTGCTTTCAACAGGTCCTTAAGCTGAAAAAGTTGTGGTTGTGACACCAAAACAGAAGAATATTATTGATCTTTTATGAGAAAAGAGCTGGTTTCGCTGATATCAGTTACATGATAGTCTATAACTTAATTGATTTGTCTTCCTCTTTATTAGATAGAGGTGTATTTTTGTAGAGATAAACGTTAAGTGTTGTTACAATAGCTGTATCATAACAAACCTTATCTTGTAAGGGTTATTTATACCCAAGGTCACAGTTTAATGATATACCTTTTCTGAGATTGGCTTTATGGTATCAGAGCCCTCCTAGGGTTTAAACACCTTTCTTGTTAATTCTTTCTTTCTTTTTCGTTTTTCATCATGTCTATAGAGTCTGCTCTTGATGAGTCTCCTTCTCCTGCTGTTATTTCTTCTTCTTCGATTATCTCAAATTCTTTGACTACTATTCCCAATGTTTCCAATCAGATTCATGTTAAGCTTACTCCTCTCAATTATGTTATTTGGAAGACACAGATGCTACCATTATTGCGTGGCTATAATCTTGATAAACATATCGACAAAAATTATGTTCCACCAAATCCTACCCTGCCTAATTCTAATCCCAATCCAGCTTATACTATCTGGTTTCGTGAGGATCAGATCGTCATGAGTTGGATTCATGCTTCTCTTTCTGAAGCTTTGTTATCGAGTTCAGTTGGTGCTACATCTGCATTGGAGATTTGGACGCGATTAGAGCGAGTTTTTGCGGTGGGAATCGCCCGGTCGTCATTTAAAACACGCAATTCATCATTTGGAACGTATCTGCACTCGATTGAAGTCTATATGCAGCGAGCAAAATCCCTTAGTAATCAACTTCTTGCACTTAATAATCCGATTTCAAGTGATGATCTTGTTGGAGCGATTCTTGATGGGTTGGGACAGGACTATCGTCCTTTTGTGCGTTCCATTGAAGCGAAACTGCAGATGCCCTCTTATGACGAATTGTATGGTTTATTGTTGTCTGAAGAATTGCAGCAGAAAAAATATGAAAATTCTAGTTCTCCAATAACTGCGTTGCTTACAACGCGTAATCAGCAACCTGCGATGGGGTTTTCTAATTCGAATGGTCGTGGAAGGCGTGGTGGTCGAGGTAATCGAGGCGGTAAGAGTGGTGGTCGGTTTCAGAATTATCAGACGCCTACTGTTCAACCACAGCAATCTCAGGGTCAGTTTTTCAGTTCTGCTACTTGTTATAACTGTAATGGTTCGGGTCATATTGCCAGACAATGTCCAAGTCAACGCCGAATGGTTTTGCCACCACCACAAGCTTATCATACAGTTTCGGTTCCTGTTGGTTCGGCTCACGCTTGGAATGCTGCTTCAGGTTCACAGGGATATCGTGCACAGCCACAGCCTTGGATTGTTGATCGGTGCTACACACCATCTTACAGATCTCTTGGAAACTTGACGATTGATTACGAATATACAGACTGGATGAAGTTCTGATAAGCAATGGTAATACAATTCCCATCTCACATGTAGGCAGTACAATATTTAACAATAATCATTATATTAGTTTGAACAATATTTTGTTTTCTGATCAATCTCCATTTAGTTTTCTTTCAGTTCTAAATTTTACAATTGATAATCAAGTCTCACTTGAGTTCTTTCTGATCGTTTTCTTATCAAGGATATCCCCACGAGGAAGGTTCTTCACAAAAGCCCAGTTGAACAAGGTCTTTATAAACTTTCAGCATCTAGTCTTCCGACTGCTGCTATGCATCATATTTCTTTCCGGTCTTGGCATTCTACTTTGGGTCATGCTCATGATGGAGCTGTTTCATCAACCTTGAAGCATAATAAAATTATTTTTTCTTCCAATAAAAAAGAACTATGTTCATCTTGCTGTGTTAGTAAATCACATCGTTTACCATTTTCATTGTCTACTTTTAATGCGTCTGCTCCACTTGAACTTATTTGTTCTGATGTATGGGGTCCTTCCCCTGTTCCTTCTATTAATGGTAATCGTTATTATGTTCTTTTTTATGATCATTTCAGCAAATATTCATGGTTATATTGTCTCAAACGAAAATCTGATGTACTGTCTACATTTATTAAGTTTCGAAAATTTGTTGAGACTTTCTTTGATCGCAAAATAAAAATGTTTCAATGTGATTGGGGAGGCGAATTTCGGTCTCTTGCTACATACTTGGCTGATAATGGGATTTCACTGCGTTTGTCTTGTCCTTATACGCCACAGCAAAATGGTTGTGCTGAGCGTAAGCATAGGCACATTGTGGAAACTGGTTTGGCTATGTTGAATTTTGCTACTTTACCATTGGATTCTCGATTTTGCTTTTGAAAGCGCAACTTATGTGATTAATAGGATAGTAACTCCTTTAATACATAAATCGCCTTATGAAAAATTGTTTGGAGCTTTGCCTGATTTGTCCAGTCTTCGTACTTTTGGATGTCTTTGCTATCCTTATTTGCGTCCGTACAATAAACATAAGCTGGAAAATAGGTCTTCACCATGTATTTTTCTTGGCTACAGTTTGGTGCACAAGGGGTACAAGTGCTATGATTTTTTGGCAAAACGGTTGTATATATCCAGACATAAGGTATTTGATGAGCATAATTTTCCTTTTAAATCTCTTAAAGTACAGGATAATAATGTTCCTGAATCTGTGCACTCAAGCCGCGGTATTCTTGGGCCACCACCAGTACATTTACTTCCAAAAGTGTCTTCTCAACGTGAACCGAATGTTGTTTCTAATACTGAGATTATTTCTGTTGCATCGGGTTCAGACTCAGAGCCCCTACCTGCTCCTATTTCGAATTTGTCAGACACGCAACTGTCTCCAATGGTACAACCAGATCAGTCGGTTATAGTTCTTCCTCTACCTGCACCACTGGGGAATACTCATCCTATGCTTACAAGGTCAAAGACAGGTCATTCAAAGCCCAGGACATTGTCAGCAATTACACCACCTCTACAACCTGCCATAGTTACAGAAGCAAAGTGCTTTAAAGAATGGCGTGAGGCACTTGATAATGAGATTAACTCATTAATTCAGCTTGGGACTTGGGAGCTTGTTGAAAAACCACCACATGCTAATGTAATCGGCTGAAAATGGGTGTTTAAAGTCAAGGAAAATTCAGATGGTTCTTTGGAACGCTACAAGGCACGGCTTGTTGCAAAGGGGTTTCACCAACGACCTGGTGTAGATTTTGGTGAAACTTTCTCACCAGTTGTTAAACCAGTGACAGTTAGATTGATCTTGAGTCTTGCAGTCTCTCAAAAATGGTTTGTTAAACAATATGATGTTTCTAATGCCTTTTTACATGGTCAATTAGACGAACTGGTCTACATGCAACAGCCTCCAGGCTTTATTGATGATACAAAGCCAAACCATGTTTGCAGACTTCGACCAGTCCTTTGTATGCTTTAAAACAAGCGACGCGTCAATGGAATAGAAGTCTTAAAGAAGCTCTTCTTCACTTTGGCGTGCGGTCAAGCTTGATACCTCTCTATTTATTTTTCAAGAGGCGTTGATGTGCTTTATTGCTTGACATATGTTGATGATTTGGTCATGACGGGAACTAGTGAAATGTTGGAAAAGGAGTTGCAGCAGCACTTGAGGTCGAAATTTTTGCTCAAAGACTTGGGACGTCTACACTATTTCCTGGGAATACAGGCGCATTGGCAGAATGGTTCGTTACTCTTGACTCAACAAAAATATATTCTGGATTTATTGAAGAAATGCAAAATGGAAAACTCCAAATCTGTTACTACACCGCAAGCACCAAGTTCCAGATTACAATGTTCTTCTTCTGGTTTTGGAGATCCCACGCTATACCGAAGTACCATTGGCAGCTTATTGTATCTTCTCTTCACTCGGCCTGAGATTTCATTTACAGTAAATAGATTAGCACAGTATATGCATCGACCAACTGAGGAACATTGGCAAGCGGTGAAGCGTGTACTTCGTTATTTACAGGGAACAGCTGAATATGGCCTACTTCTTCGACCATCATCTGTTTATGAAATCTCTGCATATAGTGATTCTGATTGGGCGGGCAGCATAGAGGATCGCAAGTCTACGACCGGATTTGCTATTTATCTTGGCCGGAATCTAGTCTCCTGGGCGTCCAATAAACAGCGAAGTGTTTCGCGTTCATCAACCGAAGCAGAATACCGTGCCATTGCAAACACAACTTCTGAGGTACTTTGGATTCGAAACTTGCTACAAGAATTGGGGGTACAAACTAAAATCCCTGTTCTTTGGAGTGATAACTTGGGTGCTACAAACCTTACGGTAAATCCAGTTTATCACAGCAGAATGAAACATGTGCAGATAGATGTACATTTTGTTCGTGATAAAGTTCAGTCTAATGATATTCAGGTTCGATACATCTCTACAAAGGATCAAATCGCTGATGTTTTAACAAAGCCGTTGACTAAACTGCGTTTTCAGCAATTACGAACCAAGTTGACTATCTTCCCATATCGATAGTTCAACTTGAGAGGGTGTATTAGATAGAGGTGTATTTTTGTAGAGATAAATGTTAAGTGTTGTTACAATAGCTGTATCATAACAAACCTTATCTTGTAAGGGTTATTTATACCCAAGGTCACAGTTTAATGATATACCTTTTCTGAGATTGGCTTTACTCTTGCTTGTATAAATTATCAATTGAGTTATTCAACACTCGTTGTTTAATAACATGATCAGCCTGGTTGTAAGCAATATGATTTGATATCTTCCCTTGGAATACCATTGAGCGGTTGCCATGATTTTTATTTTTCGAGAAAGAATTTCTTTAGGTGGTTCTTCTGAACAAGGCTAGTTAAAAATAAAGAACTTCTTTTGACAAATATGAATTTGATATCATCCCTTGGAATACCATTGAGCGGTTGCCATGATTTTTATTTTCCAAGAAAGAATTTCTTTAGGTGATTCTTCTGAACAAGGCTAGTTAAAAATAAAGAACTTCTTGTGACAAGTATGCGTTCAACGCGACTACCCTGTCCTTTCCAATACTGTATTATAGTTCAGAGGAAACTAGCTAGCCAGAGACAGACCCGGTTATCGACTCAATAGAAAGAAAAGCAAAGCAAAGCTACGAAGTACATGTAATGCATTGATTGGATTTCCCTTCTTTCCATTCCCCATCTTGCATCTTCGTTGGGCTTTGAGCTGCTTTCATATATTGAAATAACCCATCATACAAACATGATTAGTGATCGCAATTGGGTATCATTTTTGTCAAAATTTCCTCTCTTGTTTCCTGGCTTTTTAAAATTATTTGGTTATAAGAAGTGATAAAAGTAGCCGCAATAAAAATTCAAGAATTAAGAACGCTTCCCAAAGAAGAGAAAAGTAAAAAAACTGTGGTGCATGCCCTTAAGGATTAGAGCTGAAAGAATTAATCTGAGTTGCCTTTCGACATTGACCAAATTAAGCCGAATTTCCTCTAGATTCCTTTTGATTTGCTGGAAATAGCAAGGTTACACAAGGTTGTTATGTATACAGACGCAAACATAAAGATTGTTGTGGATATCAAAAATACCTCAAACTTATGATTGCTGCGCTAATCAAGAATCCCAAAAATTCTATTAAATAAAACAAAATTCAAGAAACTAACAAGAGAAAATCAGAAAAATGATTAAATTTTCTCGGCATTTACACATGCCATTATATTATATTTATTACTTGAATAGAAATCCTACTCTTCATAAGAGCTCGCAAACTTTTCAATCGTATATGTGCTATGATAGAAATATATAAAAGAAAAATACAACAAAATCCTAAATAACATATAGTTCCTTGAAGAAAAGACCACATCCTGTACAAGGAATCTACAGAACCCTGTACTGATGCTGAATGATTGGTGTATAGAGGAAGACACCATGAATCATTGGCCGACAATAGAGAGAAGCTGGGAGCACTTGACATAGCTGAGGAATCCCTGGTTCACAGCAGCGACGAAAAGTAGGAAGGACTTGCGTACTCACTGGTTCGCAAATCCTAGTGGTGACGCCATACAAGAACCCCACAAATCTAGATTCCTCTATCCGATACATCGTCTTCATCCTGGCGAACACACGAGCTGTTAATAGACTATCAGATCCTGCTTGATGAGACCCTCCAACTCGCTTGACTCCTAGAATCTTAGCCAATTTCTCCAATCCAAGCTCACCCCTGTGCAGGTCATCGTAGAATCGTGCCATGTATTTGACATCCAACACACAGCACCCAAATACCGTGGCAATAATCTCAGTGAAATCCAACATAGATACGGGCAGTGGTTTCTTGGTAACCAGCTTCACCATGTAGGCCAAGTCATATAGCCCATGAAAAGTTAGCCACTTCAAGTCTCTATGTCTGCTTAAAACATGAGTGAACATGTTTGAGAAAAACAGCTGGTCGATCCTATTAATCCTCAGCTCCTCAAAATCAATTCCACTTTCCTTTAGAAACTCAATGGACTTGGGATCATAAAAAACCTCCGTTTCTATCAAGAACTTGAAATTAAACTCCCAAGTTCCAGCGATAATTCCATTCTCATCGGAAAGTGTAATACCCAGTTGGATAATTTTCATGTTATCAACGTTGAACTTCATATCAGCGAATGCCGATAACTCATCAGACCGGCGAGGGGTTTTCCGAAGAAATCCAGGGAACTCCGAATCCATGGAAACCACCTTGTGGTGGTGCAACGCCGCATCCATTTTTTGCAGTTCTTCCATGAGATTACACGCCCAAACTTGCCTAATCCCCATCTTGCAGTGATCGCTCAGTTCCTGATAAAAAGTAGAAGAAAAATGAATAGAATGAATCATGAAAGTTGTCTCCTTATATAGTATTCCCATTCGCGATTGGAACAGGAATAAAGATGAGAGTCCTAAGTCAATTAGAATTAGAAGTTAATATTGGGCTTAAAGCTCAATTTAGCCCACGTAGAGTTTAATTTAGCTTAATTTTAATTTATTGTCCAATTAAATTCATAAATTTTAATTTAAGCTTATTTTAGATTAAAAATTATAAAAATAAATTAAATTTTTTAATTTGGGGCTTAAATCAAGAAATTTAGCTTTAAAATTAAGAAATTAAACTTTTTAATTTTTTTATTTAAATAAAAAAATTAAAAAATTTAGTCTATAAATTCTAATTTTTAAGTTAATTTGAACTTTAATTGAAATTGTTAGATAAAATTAGATAAAAAAATTAAAAATTAACAAAATAAAAATTTTAAAAAAATACAAAGATTAAATTGAATATTTTTCTGTTAATATTTATATAGGAAGTTTAGTTAGAATGAAAAAAAAAAAAAATTTCGATCGCAAGAGGCGTCCAAATTTAAAATAGACTTGGAATGCTTTTGAAAGTCCAACTTTGGACTTATTTCAGTGGCCTTATTTAATTGCTAATTTTGGTCGAGCATGTGTTGAGGAGCTCCTAAGTTTGTGAGTGCTGGTAAAGTTTGTGAGCAGAAAAGCTCAGAAAAGCAGGTTAGAGAGGCTTTATATGCAGACTAGCTAAGACTATGCATATGCCTCTTGTTTTTATTATTATTATTATTTTTAAATGTTCCTAACTCAGTTTTGGAATGTATCTATAAAGTATACGATTATTGATTTTGATAGGCATAATATGCAAGTTAACCCCTGAATTTTACTAAAAAATCTTTGTAGCGTATTGAACTTTTAAAACGTTATATGACATACTTCAACTGCTGCAAACGTTCCATGATACACTTTGACTATTATAATGTAGAATTAATATATCTTTTGGTCTGCTGATGTGGCAATTTACTGACTAGAATTCGAATGATATCTTAATTTCATTTTTGATATGTACCTTGAGATATTTATGAGAGCTAAAGTGTGTCATGGAACTTTTTAAATGTTCAAAATGTCATGATATTTTTTTTGACAAAATTTAGGTGTGAAATGGTACATTTGACCATTTTGATATTTTATAATTAAATTATATTATAAACTTTGTTTGGCAGTTAAAAAGGATGTTCAAATAGGCTAATCACTTGCGCTCGATAGTAAATACTATACTTTTCACACTCACACATATTTACAAGCACTCTTATTGCACTTATGTCGAGGATAAAGCTTAGGATATATTTGTAGATGGATTTAAGCTTCAAACTTTTCAAGTTGAATAAATCTCCCTTGTCGTTTAAACTAATCCTTTAATATTCTTTTAATTTAAAAATGATATAAAATTTGAACTAATCTTTTAATATTCTTTTAATTTAAAAATAATACAAAAAAAGTGACATGATATGATAAATATAATCTATTATAATTTCCATTTTTTAATAATAAAACTGTAAATTTTAACTGATAAATTGAAATTGCTTAGTAGATCAGACCAATAATTTAAGACATATTTTCAAACTACATGCTTTAGTTTGATATTTTTCTCCACAACAAATTTTGGTTTATTTCGTTGCCATGAGAGCCTCAAAATCACATAGTGGTGGTAACTAGCGCCGTGCGTTGTTCTTGAAAGTTCCAAATAGAAGAATTGTAACATATTATATCGGAATTAAAAAAATTATTATTATAAAAATCGTACCAAACTTATATTTACTGTTTTAATTTAGTTTTGGTTCTCCATTAAAAACCGAATCAATATCATACTAAAACAGTGAAAAAAGTAAACCAAATTGAAAAATCAATTTTATACATATATTTTTTATATATAATTTATAATTTTAATAAAATTATACACACACACACACACACGTAATTAAGATTATAATGCATATGATATTGCTGTGAGCTCCTTAATTTGACCGATTCAAGAATGATATAAGTCTACAAGTGAACCAAAATGTGAGGTCAGTTGCCCTTGGACAACTATTCAAACTCTAAGTTAGTGATAAGAATTTAAGAGTAATGTATGTAGAGAATGTTGTAATGAAATGAGCAAAGTAAGTGTACTTGATTTTTGGCATTACTCTGATATATATAGGCTAATGTTTATTGACTATTGTAGGTGGCTGCAAGATTCTTGGTTTTTTTTTACTCTGGTCCCAAAATCCTTGACGAACATAACTCATGTTAGATATATGATCCTTATTAGTTAGTTTATTTAAGCTATCAGGGCAATGTAGACCATTATCCTGGTTTGAGCTACTATTCGGTTATGCTGACCAAGTCATGTCTTGCTCTAACATTTGACAAGCCATGTCATCCTTTGACCAAGTCAAGTAGACTGTTTGACCTTTTAACCGAGCAATTGACTAAGTAATCTAAGTATGATATATATGATTAAAAAATATATAGAAAATAATATAATATTTTTATTTATTAAGAAATATGTATAATATATTTTTTATATTGATTTTTTATTTTAATATTAGAGTTATTATTTTTATTGTTGTTTTGATATTAGAAATTTAAGATTATTTTTACTATTTTAAAATGAATTTAAAAAATTACAACTTTTAGTAAAAAAATAAAGATTTAAAATAGAACTAGAACCAAAATTGAAATTGAAATGAAACAAAAATTGTATTGAAATTACTTAGAACTAAATCAAAATCAAAACCAAAATTTAATTTCAAATTTGATTTCAAAAATTTAAAAATTAAAAATTTATTCCAATTTCGATTCATTGCTAAAGCCATATCAGAATCACAACCATAAACACTTTCAGGGACATGGTTAAGATCATCGGTGATAATTCTGATATTATTTAAATAAAAGTAATTGACCAACTTCATTTTTATTAATTTTATGGCTTAATATTTAAAAAAATCTAAAACTTTACTCGTTTTTACAATTATAGTTATTTTTTTTATCAATTTTGGCTTAATTTTAAAGTTTACAATTTATTATGGCTCAGTCAAAATTGTGGATCTGGAAACACTGACATGGCAGCTGACATGGCAAAAATATCACTTTTTAATATGTTGTTGCTAATGTGGCAAGTGACGTGGCAGAAACTTTTGACGTGGTAGCTGACGTAATAAAAGTATTATTATTTTATATGCTATTACTGATGTGGCATAACTTTTATAATTTAAAATATCTAAAATTTTTCAAATTTTATCAATTATAGTAAATTCTATAAGTTTGTTTCGTTTATAGCCAATTGACTAATTTTGATCTAACTTGATCAAAATTAATATTTTATTACCTTAACAAAATTGTAAAAATAATATTTATATTACTTAGTATAGTAAAAAAAATAATTTTCCTCTTTCTCTCCCCTCATTTTTTTATTTAAAAATAAAAAATTCATGCAAAAAATGTCAATAATAATAGTATTCATCATTTTAGCAAATAATAATAAAAAAAAAACAGGTGGTTGAGTGTTTATATATTATAGTAGGTGGAAGGAGAGAGAGAGAGAGAGAGAGAGAGAGAGAGAGAGAGAGAGAAGAGGGGGGGGGGGGGGTGTTTGGTTGGAGGGTGTATACATACATATTATTAGATAACAATGGCTAGGAGGAGAGAGAGATGGGTCAAGGAATATTTTTAATTTTAAATAAATAAAAATTTATCAATTTTAATAAATAAGTTCTATAAATACCCAAATAAAAAGGAGAGAAATAGGAGAATATTATTTTTTTTGTTATACTAAATAATACAAATATTCATTTTTGACAATTGTATTAAGTAATAAAATATTAATCTTGATCAAATTAAATAAAAATTAGTCAATTAATTATAAATAAAATAAACTTATAGAATTGGTTATAATTAATAAAAGTTAAAAAAGTTTTAGATTTTTTAATTATTAAATTTAAATATTATTTTGTCATGTCAACTGCTTCAACTCTTACTTGTTGCATAAAAGCAGTTAGAATATTTTTAATCAAGCAGTTAGAATATTTTTAATTTCTAAATTATTGTATTATAAAATTTTTGATATCTTATGTATATATTTTTTTGGTATTAAAAATTTTATATAATTTTTATCCTAAGAGTCCTAATTAATTTTGAAAAACAATAGAAATAAAGTATGAATAAAGTTGTAGGCCTTAATGAGTTTTTAATAATTCATTCTAAAGAATTTAAATTTCAAAAAATAATTAAAAGAAAATATTTTATTACATATCTTTGATCACTTTATTTATTGTAAATAATATATATGATTCATTTACAGTGCTTTTAATAAGTGAGAAGGGAGGAACATCGAGATTTTCAAAATCACCCTTCATTATTTTTATTATTTATAAAAGTACAAAAAATATTTTTATAAAAAATTGTTAGTTCTAACATCTTTATTTTAACAAGATAAAGTGAAGTAATAAAAAAAATATTTTTTACCTTACAATCCCTATTTAAATTGACTGTAATAACTTTATTAAAAAAATTGAAACTATTTTAAAAATAAATTTTAGTAAATAATACATTTTAACTTGTAAAATTCAAATACCCATATTCCCATACCATATTTATGGTATTTTATTTATAATATTTTAATCACTAAAATAATATATATTAAAATTTTTATTTCATGTGTTTTATTTATAATATTTCATTTAACTTATAACTTATTAATTTTATTTTTATAACTCTTTTAAATCAACTTTAATTAGAAATAAAATACAGTCATACAAAAGAATAAATAAATTTAATTGGTTATTAAAAATAATATATAATGATAATACTATATTGTATAAAAAATTTAAAGAAAATTATATAAAAAAGTTTTAAATCACATGTTTATATAATATAATGTGTAAATCTACGTGCAATGCACATTAAGGTAAAAACTAGTATTATTAAATATTGAAAGTTCATTGTATATTATTAATTTTTTATTTTGTGATTTTTGATATTTAAAATTTAAAATATATAAAATATATTAAATAAAATATTTAATTAAATTAATTTAATAAATTTGTAATATATTTAATTAATTAATTTATAAATATTAAAATCTAAAAAAATAATAATCACATATTTTTAACAATTTTACATCCAAAATACATATCACATAATTATTAAACTGGATAATATACTTATTGAGAAAATGTAATTTAAATATATTTATCAATATAAATATTTTTGTATATACAAAATAAATTAAATTAAATTAAATTATTAATAATATAAACACGGTGAGTATGCTACTATATTGTTGTATAAATTCTATTAAGATGTAGAGAATTTAAAAGCTTAATGATTCTCGTTGTGCCTCTGTATTCACTTTCCACAGTTATGGATTACTACAATTATGGAAAAAAAGCATATTATTAGGATGATATATAATTTATAATTTAATTAATCTTAATATAATTATCTTATAAAATTAATTTTTGAAAATAAATGACAATGTAAAGATGATAAAGATATGTATGATATAATTTATAAATGATATACAGTAATAATTAAATATTAAAAAAATAAATATTTACTAAAAACATTAACATTTAAGTGTAATTAATTTGGAGGATTTAAATATCAAAATCACGAATTAATGCAAGTAAACTAAATAAATAATCAAAGTGTTAATTACTAACGATTTAACCAAATTAACTATTTTTGTATTAGAACTTGACTTAATTCGATTTAAATAATTTAATTTAAATGATTTTATAAAAAAACTATATACTTAAATTAAATTTTAAAATGACAAAATTTATTTAAATGTTATTATTTGACATAATTTATCAAAGACTTTGCTTATTACCATTACTTTTAGTTTCTATTTCCTTGGTTTATGATTTTATAAAAAAACTATATACTTAAATTAAATTTTAAAATGACAAAATTTATTTAAATGTTATTATTTGACATAATTTATCAAAGACTCTGCTTATTACCATTACTTTTAGTTTCTATTTCCTTGGTTTATGCGATGAATTCTTTCAAATTTGAGTATCACTTATCATGTTGATACATTTTAGATCATTGAATTCAATATCAACAGTTGTAAATATATTTTTCAATACAAAATATTTACCTTTTTTTAATCCCAATAAAGTTCCATACCTTGCTGATACAAGTCCCTGATGATTCCTTTCCAAGACTTTATTCCTATTGCTTTTCAAATTCCATTGCTTTAGCCTTAGCAACATCTTGGACTCATCACCACAAGGAACCACAGTGAGCTGAGAAAGTGGCTGCACATTTGAAGAACTCCATTTCAAGTTACATGGCTTGGTGATAAAGCCTTTCGATAATGTCAAGCTCTTCGTCTGTCAAAGGAACACTAAGTTTATCCAACAAGTCTTCCGTTTGCATCCATTATCCATTATCCATTATCCATCATAATGCTTTTATCAATCTAAAAAACCCTGCGAATACAAGGAAGACTAAAAAGAGAGCAATAACAGATAAACTAGCTAGGATGCTACTGAAACCGAGGGAAACAAAAGTAATGTTTGGAAACCAGTAATCCCATACAAGCTGATGGACTTCAATCATGCTCTATAGAATGGTTTTTCATAAAAACTAAAACTCAAATTTTCCTAAGCATCATTAAAAAAATCAATTAAAAAAGCGAACATATATTCTCAAAACCAATCAATTCTCAAAAAAAAAAAAAGGGATGTTTAACTGTAGAAATATAATATAGCTAGACAAAAACGCCAATTATGCATTACATTGCTTAATCTAAAATAGAAATAACTGCCCAAGATTACAGCACTCAAACTGCAATTAACCTCTATAAACTAGCTAAACAATTAAAATTGGAAAATTATAAATGTAGTTCCAGGTCCAACATTGTACTGACTTTTCCTTGCACCATCCCCATTCTCCCCTTTATTGCTACTGCCGCTAGGAGTAATACTTGAATCCCAAACCTTAAATAGTGCCAACCGGAGTTCTTCTAATTAATTAGAAGAATTAATCGATTTTGGATAAAGTTATCTTGATGAATAATTGTAATAGTAAATTTACTGACATTGTTTTCACAATCCCTTGAGGATTTGGTTCTGCTGATATCTTATCTTTTATTAGCTATGTGGGATGTTGATTTGTTTACTCAACTTTGCATTAATTGGTGATTGTGCATCTAAATCTTCAAAGTGCTTTTATAAATATGACAGATCAAATATTAGTTTTTCACTGTTAAGAAATTTAAAAAAAAAAAACCTTGCAAAAGTACATTTTCTATATTCCCCATCAGAATCAGATGATGAGTGTGTGCCTATATATATATATATATATATATATATATATATATATATATATATATATATTGAAATAACTTAAAATACCGTTATTTTTGTCGTCTTTCTGAAATTATTTAATAATACTTGAAACATGCATTTTCCATATTTGAATTTGGTTAGTTCTCGTTTGCAGAGAATTTGGTTAATTCTGACTACATAACAGCTGGGATAGATAATAGAATGATAAAGCTATATTTGTGAAGTTGATGCTACCGACATTCTATCCTCACCACAAAGATAAACAAATGTGTTGAATTTTATCTATTCTTTATTAACAATCAAATTGTATATATTAATTATTATATATTTATTTTAATAATAAAATAAATAATATATAATAAATTAATAATTATATATTTATTTCAATAGTAATATAAATTACATGATATATCCTTAATAATCATTTTACATATACACCAATAATTAGATATAGTTTTACCAAATACATAATATAAATCAGACTCCAATCAATTATTAACTATCAGCTAACAACATCAATTATATAAACCAAACAAGTCATAAGATAGTTCTATTAGAGCACCATTGTGCCTGTGTAAATGTGTATACTTTTTATAACGCTGATTGATTAATATAATTATGAGTAAAAGACCATATTATTAAGATGATATATAATTTATAATTTAATTAATCTTAATATAATCTATATATAATTGTATAATTAATTTTAAAAATTAACGAGAATGTAATGATGATGATAATATTCATGGTTAGATATAATTATAAATGACATATAATAATAATAATTAAATATTAAAAAGTAAATATTTGTTAAAAATCTATATTTATATATGTATCTGTATATTTATATTAAAGCTAAAGCAAAGAGAATATGAGGCTCTTCATTAGTATTCTTATTTATATATTTTTAAAATTTGTTGATTTTTTTTCTTCTAATTTTGATTGAATCAATTACTAATTTTTTAAATTTAAAAATTTAAAATTAATTTTTTATTTAATTATTAATTATAACATTAGAAATATAACTATATTAATTATATTCATTGTATATATATATATAAATAGCCAGTCCGTTAAGAATATATATACTAAACAAAATAAAAATTAAACTTGAAATTTAAATATGAATATACATGTATATACTCAATAGGCGGCAGAGCCAGTCCGTTTTGAATATATATACGTATATTTATGTAGATTAGGCGGTTGAACCGACCATATGCATGCAAAAGAAAGAAATATTTGTAATTTTGTAAGAAAAGAATTGAAGAAAAACTTACTTCAAAATTTTATAAAATTTGTAAGATTTGTACAATGGTTTTGGAGATGTAATTCCGGGTAGAACTTACAAAGATTGCTCAACACATGAGCTTCCTAAGATCTACTACAAGGAAGTACAAGGTTTGTAAGTTTGTAGGTGAGGTAGAGGTAGGGCAGGATGGGAAGTGAATCAACCTTCTTGCTCCTTTCTTCACCTCAGGGTGAAACTCCTTCAGGACCTTCTTCGGTTTCTCTCGGCTTCAGAAGCTTGAAGGGGAGAAGCTTGGGCTCAAGGGGCTTGAAGAATGGTTTGAAGTCGCTTCCCTTTGCCTTGGATGGATGCCTCCTTAAATAGAAGTGTCCAGGGGCAGTTTTGTAATTTTGTAGGTTTTGAATAGTGTCTGCCACTTGATGCCTTCACGTGTGAACAGTGCTTCTTGTCTCCTTCACATGCGAACAGTAAAAAGTGAAGCGATAAGATATGACAGTGAGCGATGTCTGTCTGGTTTTGAAATAAAGGAAAAGAGAATAAAGTAAAAATGATTACAAAAATAAAGGAAAATGAAGAGAAAGGTAAAAGTGCAAAATTACAAAGAGTAAAAATAAAAGTAGAATGGAAAATAAAGAGAATAAAAGCAAGATGGATAATTTTGCCGCCATAAATTTCTTTTGCCGGTCTTTAATAATAATTTTTTTTTATATATAATTTGGAGTGAAAAAAAAATTATGCCACGTGAATTTATCGGGGATTTATATTCTTATGTCTAAGTGATTACAAATATGATAATATTAAAAAAAGTAAGAACATAAATAAAAAAAATATATTTACGCAAAAAATAGATAAGAATCAGCTATATCATAAAAAAAATTTAATATATTATTAAATGAAAGTATTTATATTTTTTTGTACCATTTATTAAAAAATATAATTACTTTATTTTTAAAATTTCTGTTAAATAATTTATCAATATAATTTTATTAATTATCTATATGTAGTGTAGGGTTTCGATTAGTATTAACATAAAACTGAATGACCAAAGGGACGATATAGCTTACCCTAATTAATTTAAAATTAAACCATAGTTGTTGTTATGATCATATTATTACAGTAATGGATGAAAGATCAAATTATTAAGATGATATATCATTTATATTTTAATTAATCTTAATTTAATTATCTTATAAAAATAATTTTTTTAAAAAAAGATTAATAAAAATGTAATGATGATAAAGATATGTATGATATAATTATAAATGATATGCAATAATAATTAAATATTTAAAAAATAAATATTTACTAAAAACATTAACATTTAATATAATTAATTTGGAGGATTTAAGTATCAAAATCACATTAATGCAAGACAAACTAAACAATCTTTGTATTAATTGCTAATGATTTAACAAAATTAACTATTTTTTAGTAGAACTTGACTTAATTTTATTAAAATAATTTAATTTAAATGATTTTATAATATTGAAATTGAATTTTAAAATGATAAAATTATTTAAACATTATTATTTGACACAATTTATGGAAGACTCTTTTGATGAATTCTTATAATCATTATTTTTATTTTTCAATACAAAACATTTACCTGAAAACCCTCATATGAGTAATTGTCAGTCCACTTCTTGTAAGGATAACTACCATCCTCTAAATCTATAAGTGCTTAAAGTGTTATGGCACAAAGTGTACAAGCTGCAAGTATACCAGGACCTTTAATTTCAACCTTCCCAGAGACTGTAGATAACAAGAAATTTGTGTATCTCACAGTTGCAGAATTGATAATCCCCTCTTCAGAAGGGTCTATAACCCATTCTTGCATTAAATGAACATCAGAAAATGAAAAAAATTCTTGAGAAAAGTTCATGTTATAATGAATTTCTACCATTGTTGCCAACTGAATTGTGTTTTTACATATCATCTTATGGCAAAAGTTCAATACAGAAGCTCAGGAAATGTAGTAGAATGAATCTTTTAGACAAATGAAATGATGAAAGTGAGTTGATGATTGAATAAGAATTGTCTTTCTATTGGGCAGCAAATATTTATAGGTAGAAAGAATCTAATTGCTGCTCAGTACTGCTCATTAAACTAGTTAATCATCTATTCAGTGTAAAGAAGCTGAAGGTCATAAACATGTACAAAATTCTAGAGGTATCATGCAAGGTATTAGTCCATGATAATCCCTCACTAAGGTTTGATTGTTGATTCATTGAAATTATTACAACTAGAAATTTTGAAGTCAAACTGGAAGATTTAGCAGTATGTATAAAAAATCTCATGTCCTTTCATGTATTTCAAGAAATAATATTCTATCATATCTTACAGATTCAATTGCAGAGCTTTTTATCTGAATCATCAAGATTTAATTGAATATGAGACTCAAATGGTTACTCTAAAATTACCAAAATAATGATAATTCACATTAGCAGTAGGTTATTTGATTATTTTTCTTATGCTAAAGGCAGAGCAACATAACATTTACCCTATTATTTCAGAAATTAACGTGCCTATTTCAATACATTCATTGAAACAACTATTTTCACCTAAACACTAATACACAGAAAGAAAAGTAAGGAAACAATATGAAATGAATCACTAATAAATATTTTATTTAGTATTTCCCAAAATTACATGATATATCCTAACTTGAAGTCAGAATATCATAGTATAAGGGCTTCAAGCAGCCTGCCCTGAAAAGGCTTTTTTCTGCAAGAACATAAAAATGCAAGAAAAAAAAATGACACTTCAATATCTAACCTGTGCAAATGAATATTCTAATTGTAATAGTGTAGATTAAGATCAAGGCAAGAGATGAAGAAAAAAAAATAATAATAAACAAAATAAAACAAAAAAAGCTTTTATATACATCCATTATCCATCATAGTGCTTTTATCAATCTGGAAAAAGCTGCTGATACAAAGAAGACTAAAAAGAGAGCAAAAGAAGATCAACTAGCTGGGATGCTGAGGAAACCAAGGGAAACAAAAGCAATATTTGGAAACCAGTAATCCCACACAAGCTGATGGACTTCAGTCATGGACTTCTATAGAATAGTTTATCATAACAGAAGAATGATTAAAAGATTAAACTAAAACTCAATTTGTCCTAAGTTTCATTAAAAAAAAAAAACAAACATATATTCTCAAAACCAATCAATTCTCAAAACAAACATAAGGGATGTTTGACTGTAGAAATTTAATATAGCTAGACAAAAACGCTAATTATGCTTAATCTAAAATAGAAATAATTGCCCATGATTACAACACTCAAACTCTAATTAACCTTCATAAACTAGCAAAACAACTAAAATTGGAAAATTATAAATGTAGTTCCAGGTCCAACATTGTACGATGACTTGTACTTGCACCATCCCCGTTCTCGCCTTTACTGCCACTGCCGCTAGGAGTGGTACTTGCATCCCCAACCTTAAACAGTGCCAACCAGAGCTCTCCATTGCGCCTGAAAGACCAAAGCTGCACTATGTCATTGTGTTTGAATTTCCCTGATGATCCCTGATGATTCCTTTCCAAGACTTTCTTCCAACTCGTTGTCAACACATAGGTACTGCTACTTGTCAAATTCCACTGCCTCAGCAACATCTTAGACTCATCACCACAAGGTTCCATGAGTGTTACAGGTATGTTCACCTTCTGCTCCTTTAACTTGCTCTTCTCATCCTCTGTAAGAAAACTGGAATCTCTAATCTGCTTAAAAGGGATTGAGAAACGATCATGGTGAGGATTTAAATCAGTAGCAAACATCTGTTTCATTATCACCAACTTCACATCTGTGCCTCCTTTTGTTCGAATTTTATCCCACCACTCATCAGGCATGTCAGGTGGCGTCTCGGAACCAATATTTGCAAAACAGGTCCTGTTTGGTCTCTTCAGCAATTTCCTTTTCTTCTGTTCATCTTCAGTATTGTTACCACTTTCAGAGCATCGTTTGCCACAGACCCTTCTCTTGATTTCATTCATGCTTCCAGAGGACTTCTCATGAAGAAATAAAGACGAATGAGAAAGAGGTTTCTTGTCTTGGCGTTGTCCATGGCCCCTGCTTTTCTTGGGCACAGATGCAGCAAGTCGGTCATCATGCTTGCTCATGGCTTCAGCTCTTACTTGTTGCACAAAAGCAATCAGAATACTTTCTTCCACTAACTTGATCGCAGCCACCATTTTGTCGAAACACCCACCATCATCATTGGCATCAAGAACTCTGCCCATCTTTATTTCTCTCTTCTCTGGAAAAAAAATATTTCTACACATTTCAACAAGCACATACCTATATATAGTTTATGACTTTAATTAATCCTTGTTGTAGGAGGAGTAGTTTAGGATAAATCCTTGTTGTAGTGGGTTTCAGCTAACTATATTCTATCTCTCTGGATATTGATAGGAAAAAGTGTAATTAATGATACCCTAGTTATCGAATGGTTCAAACAGTAATTTTACTCTCTTAAAATCCCTTCAAGGTTGGTATCTGTTAATATATTTCATTAATTTTCTTGCATTAATTAATTATTTGTTATATCTTTCATCAGTTGATATCATTTATCTGTTAATATCCTTCATTACTTCATTTGCAATAATCTTGCTCTGCTTCAGAATCTTGAATGCTCAGGATAGGCTTGTGTCTAGCTCCTTTGCCAATAGCTGACATTAATTTTTTATTATCTCTAATTTATTAATAGTTATTATTTTAGTTGACAACGTTAATTTTTAATGCGTCGAATTTATTGGTAGTTACTTTTGTTTTATATTTAAAATTATAGGATTTTTTTATATAATTTAAGTTTGATATCTCAAAATTTAGTTTTCTAATTTCTAAATTATTGTACTATAAAAATTTTGATATCTTCAATTTTTTTATATATTTTTTTGGTATTAAAAATTTTATATAATTTTTATCATAAGTGTCATAATTATTTTTGAAAAACAATAAAAATAAAGTATAGATTATAATAAAGTATAAATTATATGATATACCGTTATTAGTAATAAGTTATTAGTTAACAACAACAACTATCAATCATTAGTTAATCTTAATATTAGGAAGATATAAAATTTATAATTTAATTAATTTTAATATAATCTATATATAATTATATAATTAATTTTAAAAATTAACAATTATGATAAAAAAAATAATTATATTTAAATATAATTATAAATGATAGATATAATAATAATAATAATAATAATAATAATAATAATAATAATAATAATAATAATAATAATAATAATTAAATATTAAAAATAAATATTCACTAAATATTAAAAAAATATATAGTTACTTTATTATTAACATTTCTGTTAAATAATTTATCAATATGATTTTAATAATTATCCACATGTAATGCCGGAATTGAATTAGTATTGAGATAAAGCTGAATGGTGGAAGGATGAATATAACTTATTAATTTGAAATTAAAAGCCTAATGATAGTCCTAATGATATGATCATTAATTTGAAATTTATTATTAATGATAAGGATAATGAAATGGATATGGAGAATTTAAAGGCCTAATGCCTTTATTATTACAATAATGGGTAAAAGATCAAATTATTAGGATGATATATAATTTATAATAATTTAATTAATCTTAATTATAATTAATTTTTTATAATGATGTTTAAAATTAATGACAGTTATATGACAAGTCAGTTCAACAAGAGTTAAGTGCCTCTCCATCACAATTCTCACCCCCTATGTGTCTGTTTCTTATTCTGCGCACAATGCTAATTTTAGAACTGATCAATATGGGAAGAGTAAAAAGAACATTGTTTGCCAGTTTTACAACGCACAAACAGGAATCTTGTTTCAAACTAAATTGGTTTCTTGCCAAATTTCAAATTCACAAATCTAATGCTAATAAAGGGAAGATTGGTTCTTATTCATCAAGGCCTTATTTTCCACAGGTCACACATGATAGTGGAACTGAAATAGTAGTTCATCAAGCTTCGTCTGAATTCAATGCTTCTGCTGTAAATGGTTCAGCAGTAGTTCAACCTCAAGATTGTCTTACTCCACCACCATGCAGCAACTACCAGAAGTTTTCTAGTCTTAATTGCAATTCTGCCAGAAACTCAATCACTGTCAGTGAAGTGCACAGGAAGCTGGTTAGCCAAGATGATATTTTTTCAGAGGCAATACAATCAATATATTCTAAATCCACCAAGTATAGCTCCATGGATCATAACAGCTTCAAACTGCCAATAGCATAATTATAAATGACATATAGTAATAATTAAATTAAAAAAAATAAATATTTACTAAAAACATTAAGTATAATTAATATGGAAGGATGACTACCATCCTCTGAATCTGTAAGAGCTTAAGGCATCATGGCACCAAGAGTATAAGCTACAACTTTTGTTCTTTCAAAAGGAGTTGCAAGTTTACTAGGACCTTTAATTTCAACCTTCCCAGAGGCTGTAGCTAACAAGAAATCTGTATATTTGCAGAACTGATAGTCCATACCCCATTAATACTCCATTCCTGCATTAAATGCAACTCAATTGGTTATTCTAAAATTACCAAAATAATCTATGTTCTGAGAAGTTGTTATAGTTGCTGGCTGGCTGTCTTGTGAAGTGAACAGACCCCTTGGCTGTGACATGGATTTGCCTTAGGGATGATATGAGGAGTTCAAATTTTGGAGGGATACAGGTAGAAAGTAGATGTATTGTGCCACCACACATAGGGAGACACCATGAGAGATTAAAACTTTTAAACAACAGCTCTGTATCTTCTAACAGCATTTTCATTGGCTTATTCCTGGAGCATATTTTGTCTGTAAATATCAAGAGCAGAAGGATCTTCAAAATTTTATCCAACTTCATAATTTTATCAAAAGCTGAAACCAAGAGAAACAAAAGCAATGTTTGGAAACCAGGGATATGCAAGCTGATGGAGTTCAATCATGCTCTACAGAATAATTGTTGGATTTAGATAGTTTATCATAACAGACAAATGATTAAACATCAAACTAAAACTCAATTTGTCTTAAGTATCATTAAAAAATTCTCAGAACCAATAAATTCTCAAAACAAACATCAGATATGTTTAACTGTAGAAATTTAATATAACTAGCAAGGAGCAAGATAAAAACACTTATTAATTACCCATTAATTTGCTTTATCTTGAATAGAAATAACTATTACAGCACTCCAACTCTAAACTAGCAAATTATAATGTAGTTCCAGGACCAACATAGTACTATGACTTGTATTTGCACCATCCCCATTCTCCCCTTTACTGCCACTACTGCTCCTCAACCTTAAACAGTGCCAACCAGAGATCTCCATTATGCCTAAAAGGCCACAGCTGCACCATTGTTGTTTCTCTGTATGTTGACAATCTATTGGTCACAGGTAACAATCAGTTGTTGATTCATCAGTTCAAGGGGGAGCTGAAAAGAAGTTTTGAGATGAATGATTTGGGGAAAATGTTTTATTTTCTTGGTATGGAAATCCTGCTCCCTCATGAAGGAATCTTCATGTGCCAAAGGAAATATGCAATTGAAATTTTAAAGAAGTTTGGGATGGAAAATTGTAAGACAGTAAGTACTCCAGCTGTGCAAGGTGAAAAGCTTAGCAAAAGTGATGAAGCAAGGAAGACTGATGCAAGTCTTTGCAGGAGTTTTATTGGATGCCTACTATATCTGTCACCTGCCAGACCAGATATTATGTATGCAACAAGCATACTTTCCAGGTTCATGCAGAGCCCATGTGAAGTGCATTATAGAGCTGCAAAGAGGGTGATGCGATATGTGAAAGGAACAACAGACTTTGGTGTGTTATATGCAAGACACGTAGAAGTAAATCTAATGGGCTTCACTGATAATGATTGGGCAGGTTAATGTAATGACATGAGAAGCACCTCTGGTTACTGTTTTTCTATTGGCTCAGGCATGATTTGTTGGAGTTCCAAGAAGCAAGAGACAGTGGCACAATCCAAAGCTGAGGCAGAGCATATTGCTGGTGCACATGCTGTAAACCAAGCCATTTGGCTCAGGAAGTTGCTGGTTGATTTGAAGCATGAACAGGTAAATGCTTCTGAGGTGCTATGCGGCAATAAATCTGTTGTTTCTATTGTAAAAAATCCAGTCTTTCATTGTCACGACCCAAAATTCTGAACCGTGACCGGCGCATAATTTAAGTATTCTTAAATCATGCAAGCCTTATCAGAGTATCTTGAATGAATATATTGTCACTTACTAATCCCAAAAATACAAATAAACAAAATGCTGAATAAACATCATAAATATCTCATAAGTAAACTGCGGAGTCTCTACAGATTTCAATAAAAACTTAAACTGTTCAATAGCTCAAACTAATTATTAGCCCGAGAAAACACGAATTCGGGCATACCATGAGAACAAATCAAAGTTGTCCATCTCCAGAAAATGGTCTGAATATTTTGATCAGCTGCAGAATTCTACTGATGTGAAACAGATAACAGACAGAGAAAACGTGGTTTGAGCTAGATGCTCAGTGAATGATAATTATAGCACACAACAGAATAGAACAGGCAGACGCTTGATTGATTAATTTCACAATAAATTTTCTATTCAATAAAATTATGCTCATGCTGTCAAAATTATTAATAAATAATCTCATAAAACATATATATAAAATAAATTCATTCAATAAAAGTTTTATGGTACAGTGTACCAGGGTGATGATACCCCACATCACCAAAGGCCAGATGGTAAGCGCGCTACCAGATATCAGATACCTTCCTCCTCCTTCACAGATATCAATGCATATGATAATAATGCAACCCATAAACTGCAATGATGCATGACTCGACAATGCAACCTAATACCGTGATAGTCCACACTAGGGCTGAGCAGAATTCGATTCAAACCGAAAAACCGAACCGAACCGAGTCAATTCGGTTCAATCGGTTCGGTTTTTAAATTAAATCGGTTCGGTTCGGTTTTAATTTATAAAAATTTCGGTTATTTCGGTTCGGTTCGGTTTTGAATATAAAAAAATCGGTTAAACCGAACTAAACCGAACAGTGATTTATATAGTCAAATCGAACCGAATTGATTTTTGAATTAATTTATTTTTATGGAAAATTTATGAATTATATTTAATTATATATATATATATTAATTGTTTGATTTCATTAATTAATGGTTATTAGGTTCAAACCAAAGTTAAAATTAGACCAAATAACTTGAAAATCAAGTCTAAATTAAAAAATCAATCAAAAATCAAACCAATCGGTTTAAACCGAACCGAACCGAAATAAAGCGGTTCGGTTCAATTCAGTTTTTCACCAATTTCGGTTCAGTTCGGTTTCTAAAATTGACGGTTCGATTTTTATAATTTAATTAGGTTCGGTTCGGTTCGGTTCGGTTTGAACCGATTGCTCACCCCTAGTCCACACAGCGGGACCAGATAACAGAAACAGATACTGGGCACAGGTACCAATTCAAAATATAAAATCAATTTGTACAAATCAATCAAAATCAATAAAAAATTTCAGATAGCAAATAATAACTGATAGTGTATTCAATAGTTTCAGTCAATAAAATCAAATCAATCTCAAATCAATTCAGTAACACATCGGTAAATTTTATGGTCAAATATTAATCAATATAAATACATTAAAGGTCTGTTCCCGGAATCCTAATTGGTCTAATGTAGAGATAGTTGACAAAATCAATTATTTAATCAAAATCGAAATAAAATTCAATAATAAAATAAAACTCTAGAAAATCACATATAAAATAATTGTTAAAATATTGATTTAAAATTTCATTTAATAACAAACTTAATGCTAAGAAATTTTAAAAGGGACTAAAACGGTGCCATGTACTATAATTACCACTCACCTGGAATCTCCAAGATAATAGTTATTTTCAATGGACGAGAGACAATTTCAACTGACTGATATAATATTTGAATCTCCTACATACCCAAAATATAAAAGAAAAATATTAAATAATAATAAAATAAAATAATTTTAGTATATATATATATATATTGGGTGGGACGAATTCAGTTTGCCGATGTGGATGAACAGGGGGACGAAGGTTTTATATATATATATATATATATATATATATATATATATATAAAGGTGGGATTAATTCAGTTTGCCGATGTGGATGAACAGGGGGACGAATTCGGTGGACAGAATTCGATGAACAGGGGGACAAAGGTTTATATATATATATATATATATAATCTAAATTGAAGGTTATTATCTCACAGTAATCATAATCAACCCAATTCAATACCAATGATCAAAGGAAAAAAAATAAATTTCTAGAGTAGTTGTAACAAATCGAGGAAAGAAAATAAAATCAAATTCACCCATTATTAAATAAGGAATGAGAATTTTTACCTTGAAAACAGAATCGAACGTGGTGCATAGAGAAGTAAAAATTTAGGGATTCTCTGTTGAGAGTATTGATAGAAAAAAAGAGGTGACAAATAGGTTTTGAGAGCAAAGTTTAGCAGAAGAGATGATTAGGGTATATATATATTTCAAGAGTTCTATTAGGTGTAGAATGGAAATAGAGTTATTATTGAACTGGGTTATTCAGATTGCAGATATATATTTAATTTCAAAAATAATATATATATCTAAAAATAAATAAGCAGACCATCTAATAAAATATATATATATTTTTTATAAATATATTAAATTATTGTTAGCTAATTAAAATAAAATAATAATAAATAATAAATGTATATGGGTTTTCACATTCATGGAAAGACTAAACATATGAAAATCAAATATCACTTCCTTAGAGAAGTTGAGAAGGAAGTTCAAGTGAAATTGAAGAATTGCAGCTCAGAGGATCAAGTAGCTAAATTTAAGGAGAAATTGTTGTTGACCGTAGAAAATTGCAATCTTTTGTATCATCTATATGTATAAATGAAATGAATTAGATTATGTTCCTTCCTTTCATTCCCCTTTTTTCTCTATTGTTCTTTAAACAACCAACAGAAACTGTGGTTTTGACAACATTTCACAATAATTTTATGTCAAGTTTTCCCTATTTTTTGTTGATGCAAAATGTTCAGAAATGGGATTATTTTCCTTGATGAACAATGTCACTGTTACTAGTTGCCCCTGCTTCTTGTGTATAGAGGTATGGTTAGTGTTGTGAAATGCATAATTAGCTAGGCAGTTGCTTAATTAGATTGCTTATGTTTCAGAAGATGTGAAATATTTAAAAACTATATTGCTATGGCAAAATAGTTTAAAAGTCAATTTATTCACTTGCTGAATGCTAATATCAAACTGACATGCATATTGATAATTTACTTGACTGGTGGAGGAGGGTATGGCATATGAATTAAGTGGAGGTCATTTTTCCTTTTCACTACAACACTAAAAACTTCAGCCCTGTCAAGATTTTCTGGCTAAACTCTAGTGGGTACTGTCACGGAGTAAGAAGTTTGCTCACCTCAAACTTGCTTCAAACCGTGCGGCCTTAGTCTTCCCCCAAGACTAAGTCAGCCTTCCCACACTCAAAGTCTATAAAGATAGACTAATAAGGGTGACAAAGGGTAAAAATGGTGAGAGAGTGAGTGAAACACAAGGAACAAGTTTGGCAAAGGGAAAGTAACTTTACTACTTAATAAAAATAGCTTTACAAGCCTAAGGCTTACAAGAGAGCAATAAAGTGGGCTAAATACACAAAAACACACTTGGAAGCTTTGGTATGGCTTGAGAGCATGTGGAGACCATTGGTTAATGTAACGGTTCGGAAGTTCCCCACTCCTATTCTTGGCAGTTGGCAAGGCCGTCACAAGCTGTCTCTTGCCCTATGGAGCTAACTAGTGTGAATCTGTACAGGTAACGTGCCAGAAACCTCGAAGATGCTTATTATTTGGGCTTATGCGAGCTTGCCAGATAGGGGGAGGCTGACCTGGGGGCCCTGGCCAAGGGGGACCTAGGTGCCGCACGGGGCTAGAACTCCCGTCCCGTGACAATGTGGTATCAGAGCAGGCCCCAGACGATCCGAATCACGCCAAGCGCCCCAACGGGATAGGGGTAGGCAGGGTGCCGATGGCGACAAGGGTGTTGCTAGAATCGGGTGGGAGAGAATGTCAGGCCTCAACGGGACAGAGGTAGACACGGGTTTTCTCAATCCCACGTCGGACAAGAAAGGGGTCGATCCGAGGGACAAGTGCGGCCTATCATGCAGCAGCTGGTATGCAGCGTCTGGCGAGCAACGTGATGAATCTTGGCAAAGGCATTTTAGAGGATGTCTGCGTGCGGAAGTGGGTGAGTGCACTGGCAAACTGGTGGCCAATATGCTGCTCAAGTGTTTGCGTTGGGCGAGCGCAACGAATGGCTTGTGGACTCCTATGTGCGAGGGAGTGTGATCAAGTTGCGCAGGGAAGCGACGCGAATGCACGCAAACGAGGGCGTTTGCGGGATTGGGTGGGGGAGAATGTAACGGTTCGGAAGTTCCCCACTCCTATTCTTGGCAGTTGGCAAGGCCGTCACAAGCTGTCTCTTGCCCTATGGAGCTAACTAGTGTGAATCTGTACAGGTAACGTGCCAGAAACCTCGAAGATGCTTATTATTTGGGCTTATGCGAGCTTGCCAGATAGGGGGAGGCTGACCTGGGGGCCCTGGCCAAGGGGGACCTAGGTGCCGCACGGGGCTAGAACTCCCGTCCCGTGACAGTACCAAGGGTACAGCTGCGTCCAAGGTGTCATGGCACCAAGAGTATAAGCTGCAAATTTTGTTCTTTCAGGAGTTGCAAGTTTACCAGGACCTTTCAATACTAATAACACTCTACCACATACCAACCGAATTGTGTTCATTAAACTATTTAATTATTCAGTGTAAAGAAGTTGAAGGTTATGAACATGGTACAAAATTCTAGAGCCATCATCCTTTGATTATTGATTCTTCGAAATTATTACAACCAGATTTTCAAGTCAAACAATCTACTGGAAAATTTAGCAGTATGAATGAAAATGCAACTCAAATGGTTACTCTAAAATTGCCAGTAATCCCATATAAGTTGATGGACTTCAATAATAATTGTTGGATTTAGATGGATAGCATAGCAGAAGAACGATTAAAAGATTAAATTCAATTTGTCTATGGAATAATTGAACATGTTGATGAATCTATGAAATATATTAGTGTGTCAATTACATCAAAGATGTTTAATTGTAGAAATTTAACATAACTAGCAAGGAAGAAGACAAAAGAAGTAACTGTGCACTACGATTACAGCACTCCAACTCTAGTTAAACTAGCAAATTGTGAATGTAGTTCCAGGTCCAACATAGTACTTTGACTTGTGCACCATCGCTATTCTCCCCTTTACTGCCACTACTGCTCCTCAACCTTAAACAGTGCCAACCAGAGATCTCCATTGTGCCTAAAAGACCACAGCTGCACTATGCTGTTTTGTTTGAACTTCCCTGATGATCCCTGATGATTCCTTTCCAAGACTTTCTTCCAACTAGATGTCAACACATAAGTACTGCTACTTTTCAAATTCCATTGCCTTAGCCACATCTAAGACTTAGAACCACAAGGTTCCATGAGTGTAACTGGTATTTTCTCCTTGGGCTCCTTTAACTTTCTCTTCTCATCCTCTGCAAGAAAACTGAAATCTCTTATCTGCTTAAAAGGGATTGAGAAACGATCGTGGTGAGTATTCAAATAAGTGGCAAACATCTGTTTCATTATTACCAACTTCACATCAATGCCTCCTTTTGCTTGAATTTTATGCCACCATTCCTCAAGCATGTCAGTAGGTGTCTTCAAACAAAAATTTACAAAATTGATTCTGTCAGGCCTTGGTCTCTTCAGCAATTTCTTTTTCTTCTGTTCATCTTCGTTGCTGCTACCACTTTGAAAGCATCGCTTGCCACTAACCCTTTTCTTGTTCTCGTTCTCACTCTTGCTCCCAGAAGACTTCACATGAAGAAATAAAGATGAATGAGAATGAGGTTTCTTGTCTATGCGTTGTCCATGGCCCCTGCTTTTCTTGGGCACATATGCAGCAAGTCGGTCATCATGCTTGATCATGGCTTCAGCTCTTACTTGTGCGTAAAAGCAGTCAGAATACTTTCTTCCACTAACTTGATCGCAGCCACCATCCTGTCGAAACACCCACCATCATCTGCATCAAGAACTCTGCCCATCTTTATTTCTCCCTTCTCTAGCGAAAAAATATTTCTACACATTTCAACAAGCACAAACCTATATATAGTTTATGACTTCAATTAATCCCTGAAGATTTGCGATCTATTGATATACTTCATTAGTTTTCTTTCCATTAATTAATTGTTTGTGATATCTTTTATCTGTAGATATCTTTCATTAGTTTTTTTTTTTTTGCATTAATTAATTATTTGTGATATCTTTCATCTGTTGATATTTTTCCTTATTTCATTTATAGTAATTTGCTCTGCTTCATAATCTTGAAAGAACGCTTGTGTCTAGCTCCATTATCATTGGTTGACATTAATTCGTTATTATCTCTAATTTATTAATAGTTATTATTTTAGCAGACAAAGTTAATTTTTAATATGTATAATTTATTAGTGGTTACTTTAGCTTTTAATATTTAAAATTATGGGATTTTTATATAATTTATTAATGATAATTTAAATTTGGTCATGATCATGAGTTTATTCTCAAAATTTAATTTTTTTTTAATTTCTAAATTATTGTATTATAAAAATTTTTATATCTTCTGTATATATTTTTTTAGTATTAAAAATTTTATATAATTTTTATACTAAGAGTTGTAATTAATTTTGAAAAACAATAAAAATAAAGTATAGATATAGTTATAGGCCTTAATGAGCTTTTAATAATTCATTTTAAAGAATTTAAATTTCAAAAAATAATTAAAAAAAATATTTTGTTATATATCTTTGATCACTTTATTTATTGTGAATAATATATTTGATTCATTTGAAATTCACCTTCCATTTGTATCCAAGAGTTTCCTAAATAGTATACGCATTTACAGTGCTTTCAAGAAGTGAAATAGGGAAAAAAAAAATAGGTGCATTTACTTTTACATTTACGTACCCATTAAGTGAGTAAAAAAAAAAAAAAAAAAATTTTTGCTAATCGCAAAACACACACTCACTGTGAAGTTGATTGAATTTTGGGCTATCCATGTGTATAATATGCTTTCTTTTCCCCAGAGTATATTTGCTTTAAAGCTTCACAAGTAATGTATTTAAAATTTTGCTATAACTAACTAAGTTAATTTGAGTGATAATTGAGCTTTTATTTTGATACGGTAAAAAGATATGTTCAAATCAATTTTGGTGTAATGAGATTATTTTTTATTTTTAGTGATTTTAAGGGTTCACTCCTTTCACCTGATGCATTCAAAATAAAGAATAGGATCAAGAATATTTAAGTGATCATCAAAGTGACAATTCTTGAAATTTGGAAGCTATTTGCAATCGCATTACAAGCAGTACATCGAGACAACTCAAGAATAAGATCAAGATCACCATTAGCTCCAACTCATTTTACCAGTAATCATTACAAGAGCATTTCCCATCCTTGAAATGATGGAATCGATTGGAATCCCTCACCACAATTTCTCTTCCTTTGACGATTGAAAAGTATTTGAATGCTGTGTGACAATCTCCACAAACTCTAAGATTCTTAAAAACCCTTACTGGTTTAGATTTAGATGTGCTGATGAAACCAAATGCAACAGCAATTTTCTCACTGTGTTGAAACAAATATTGCTCCTTTTGCTCCTCCTCAACATCATGAAGAACAAAATCTGTGCTTGGAACATAGCCCAATTCCTTTATTTTTAGAGCCAATTGATCCAGTTCATCATAAATCTCTAAAACTTGTGGGTGTGAAGTATCAGCCACATAGAACTTATGCACTTTATTTTCCACCTCGATCCAGCTACAACCTGCTTCTTTAGTCAAATTTCTCTCTTTCATGTTTTTTCTAGTTTCTGCCACTTCATCCCATTGACCATTAGAAGCATACAAATTTGATAGAAGGATGTATGCCGCTGTGTCATTTGGGTCTTGCTCAAGAATCATCTTAGCAGCATGTTTCCCAAGATTTATGTTACCATGTACTCGACAAGCTCCGAGAAAAGTACGAAGTACCAAATCATCAGCCTTGAAAGGCATCGAGTTAATGAGTTCCATTGCTTCCTCAAGACATCCTGATCGGCTTAGTAAATCAACCATACAAGCATAATGTTCCATCCTTGGGACAATACCATGTTCCATACTCATTGATTTGAAGTGTTTCCATCCCTCAGAAATCAAACCCACATGACTACAAGTTGATAAAACAGCAATATATGTGATCTCATTTGGCCTCACACCTGCCTCTAGCATTTTGTGGAAGGTCTCCAAAGCCCTTACAGCAAATCCATGTTTTACAAAACCGGTGACCATTGAAGTCCAAGATATAACATCGCGATCTCCCATAGCATTAAAAACTTGAAAAGCAGCTTCTATATCTCCACATCTAGAGTACATAGAGATCAAAGCATTAGAAATGTGAAGGCTTGAGTTGAAACCTGATTTCAGTATCCGAGCAAGGATTTGCTCACCTTTACCAATTGCACCAATGCTAGATGCTGCGCTCAGAAGGCTAGCAAATGTAAAAGCATCAACCTGAGTCCCTGTATCCTCAATTTCAATAAAAAGCTCAAATGATTCTTCAGAATTCAAACTCTTTGCATAAGCATTGACAATTGTATTGTAAGAAATCAAATTCTTCTCAAATAGAACATCAAAAGTTTTCCTAGCATTTTCCATATTACCACTTCGAGCATACATGCTAATAAGAGAATTCCCCACACAATTAACTGATGCGAGCCCCAATTTCACTGCATAGGCATAAACTTGTTCACCCGTAGGCAGATCAGAAAGATTTGCACATGCCTTGAGAATGCTAGACAATGTGAAATGGTTTGGTTTGACTTGTCCTTTAATCATTTCAAGGAATAATTCAACAGCTCCCATATCATACCCTCCACTCTGCACATACCCTGTAATAATTGCAGTCCAAGACATAACATTATGATCTGACATCCGATCAAACACCTTCCTAGAATCAGCCATAAATCCATCCTTTCTACTCTTTGCATACATATCCACCAAACTACACCCAACACAAACATCCAAAAACAATCCTGATTTTATGGCCCAAGAATGCAATTGCTGCCCAAATGATAACAATCTCAATTCTGCACAAGCTGAAACAACCCCGCTTAGTGCATATTTATCTGGTATATACTCACTCGAAACCATATTGATAAAAAAATCAATGGCATCTCGTGAATAGCCCAATTGCTGAAGCCTAGTTATCAGCAAAGTCCAAGAAACAACATTTCTCTCTGTCATTTTATCGAACACCTTATATGCAGAATCGAAATCAATTATTACCCAATCCATTGGGCGTCCATTAAATTAAAAAAGAAATTATAATTTGCCGTTCAGATTATGTTAGGATGTGGCAGTATTGGGTTCCAATGACCACGTTAAGAGGTTGTTTGTCGGTTGTTGAGTGTAGTTAATAACTAATAGATATACAAATAACAAACCAAACTATTTGGTGAACTCTTTAAAATGATAACTGATAATTGATATAATATCTATCGGTTGCTATCAGTTGCCTTTTGCATCAGCTCTGTAATTAGAGCAGTTTATAAATTACAAAAAAATCTTTTTATTGTTAAATAAAAATACTCATATGTATTTATAATTTATCGTGCTTTAAGACCCATTTATATTAAGTGATAAATTCTCTCTCACATGCAACTTATTTGACAATAAGATTTGACGGACTAAATTAAAAATTAAGCTTTTTTTTTTTTCATCTCATATTTATGCCTTTGGTCTAAAACTGTGAAAATTCTTTAGAAATGTTTTTTTTTTTAATTTTCCATTTTAGCTCAAATTTCTCTTTTTTTTATTTTTTTAATTTCTTCTTAAGTTATTAATTACTTTTTTTTATTATTTATTTGTGACATAATATAATAAATTAATTATTTTATATTTATTTTAATAATAAAATAAATAAATATAATATAATAAATTAATAATTATATATTTGTTTCAATAGCAATATAAATTATATGATATATCATTATTATTATTAGTCATTTTTCATGTCAAAAATAACAATTAGGTATAATATAAATCAATTCTAATAAGTTATTAGCTATCAGCTAACAGCAACAGCTATCAATCAATAGTTAATCTTAATATTCGGAAGGTATAAAATTTATAATTTAATTAATTTTAATATAATCTATATATAATTATATAATTAATTTTAAAAATTAACAACAATGATGTTAAAAATATTTATATTTAAATATAATTATAAATGATAGATATAATAATAGAAATAATTAAATATTAAAAATAAATAGTTACTAAATATTAAAAATAAATATTTACTAAATATTAAAAAAAATATAATTACTTTATTATTAAAATTTCTATTAAATAATTTATTAATATGATTTTAATAATTATCCACATGTAATGTAGGAATTGAATTAGTATTGAGATAAAGTTGAATGGTGGAAGGATGAATACAACTTATTAATTTGAAATTAAAAGCCTAATGATAGTCCTAATGATATAATCATTTATTTGAAATTTATTACAAATGATAAAGATAATGAGATGGATATAGAGAATTTAAAAGCCTAATGATTCTCGCTGTGCCACTATTATTACAATAATGGGTAAAAAATCAAATTATTAGGATGGTATATAATTTATAATAATTTAATTATAATTAATTTTTTATAATGATGTTTAAAATTAACGACAATTATATGACAAGTCAGTTCAGCAAGAGTTGAGTGTCTCTCCATCACAATTGTCACCCCGTACGTGTCTGTTTCTGTTATTATTCTGTGCACAATGCTAATTTTAGAACTGATCAATATGGGAAGAGTAAAAAGAACATTGTTTGCCAGTTTGACAACGCACAAACAGGAATCTTGTTTCAGACTAAATTGGTTTCCTGCCAAATTTCAAATTCACAAATACTAATGCTAATAAAGGGAAGATTGGTTCTTATTCACCAAGGCCTTATTTTCCACAGGTCACACATGATAGTGGAACTGAAATAGCAGTTCATCAAGCTTCGTCTGAATCCAATGCTTCTGCTGTAAATGGTTCAGCAGTAGTTCAACCTCCAGATTGTCTTACTCCACCACCATGCAGTAACTACCAAAAGTTTTCTAGTCTTAATTGCAATTCTGCCAGAAACTCAATCACTGTCAGTGAAGTGCATAGGAAGCTGGTTAGACAAGATAATATTTTTCCAGAGGCAATACAATCAATATATTCTAAATCCACCAAGTATAGCTCCATGGATCATAACAGCTTCAAATTGCCAATAACATAATTATAAATGACATATAGTAATAATTAAATTTAAAAAAAAAATATTAACTAAAAACATTAAGTATAATTAATATGGAAGGATGACTACCATCCTTTGAATCTGTAAGTGCTTAAGGTGTCATGGCACCAAGAGTATAAGCTACAACTTTTGTTCTTTCAAAAGGAGTTGCAAGTTTACCGGGACCTTTAATTTCAACCTTCCCAGAGGCTGTAGCTAACAAGAAATCTATGTATTTGCAGAACTGATAGTCCATACCCCATTAATACTCCATTCCTGCATTAAATGC
This sequence comes from Hevea brasiliensis, assembly GCF_030052815.1. Classification (NCBI taxonomy): domain Eukaryota; kingdom Viridiplantae; phylum Streptophyta; class Magnoliopsida; order Malpighiales; family Euphorbiaceae; genus Hevea; species Hevea brasiliensis. Next base: position 5,090,684 of record NC_079497.1, on the reverse strand, counting down.
TACTCAATTGGTTATTTTGAAATTACCAAAATAATCTATGTTCTGAGAAGTTGTTACAGTTGCTGACTGGCTGTCTTGTGAAGTGAACAGACCCCTTGGCTGTGACATGGATTTGCCTTAGGGATGATATGAGGAGTTCAAATTTTGGAGGGATACAGGTAGAAAGTAGATGTATTGTGCCACCACACATAGGGAGACACCAGGAGAGATTAAAACTTTTAAACAACAGCTCTGTATCTTCTAACAGCATTTTCATTGGCTTATTCCTGGAGCATATTTTGTCTGTAAATATCAAGAGCAGAAGGATCTTCATAATTTTATCCAACTTCATAATTTTATGAAGAGATGAAACCAAGAGAAACAAAAGCAATGTTTGGAAACCAGGGATATACAAGCTGATGGACTTCAATCATGCTCTACAGAATAATTGTTGGATTTAGATAGTTTATCATAACAGACGAATGATTAAAACATCAAACTAAAACTCAATTTGTCTCAAGTATCATTAAAAAATTCTCAGAACCAATAAATTCTCAAACAAACATCAGATATGTTTAACCATAGAAATTTAATATAACTAGCAAGGAGCAATATAAAAACACTTATTAATTACCCATTAATTTGCTTTATCTTGAATAGAAATAACTATTACAGCACTCTAACTCTAAACTAGCAAATTATAATGTAGTTCCAGGACCAACATAGTACTATGACTTGTATTTGCATCATCCCCATTCTCCCCTTTACTGCCACTACTGCTCCTCAACCTTAAACAGTGCCAACCAGAGATCTCCATTATGCGTAAAAGGCCACAGCTGCACTATTGTTGTTTCTCTGTATGTTGACGATCTATTGGTCATGGGTAACAATCAGTTATTGATTCATCAGTTCAAGGGGGAGTGATGTGGCCCAACCGCAAGTGCACGGGTCGCATAAGTAATATAGAAAAGATATCGTTCCCACGAGGAGTTGTGTTAATGATTGAATTTTTGATATAAAAATTCTAACTAATTTGGACTATTTTTGAAATTAAAGTAATAAATTGATTGATATTGGAGTGTGAATTCTATGTGTGTGAGATTAATAATCTATTCAACAATGTAATGATTAAACTAAAATTGCATCAAATTGAAATAAGCAAATTGAAATATGGCAAAATTTAAAATGGCAAGCAATTAAATTTAATTAGAAATTAACAATGATAAAAAGGCGATTCTGGAGTTCAGGAGTTCATATTGAAGCTATTTTGGGATTTTAAATTTGTTATCCAATCTTGTGTAACTTATGGGTTTTAATGAGATTAATTCCTAAATCCTTTGAATACCCTTTCGAGTGGGACAAAGAGTGCCTTAATCAATCTAATCCTACTTTCGTGGAGTTAAAATTAATCAAGACCCATTAAGTTCCTTAATTAATCTGTAAATCCTCTTAATCCTTAGTCTATTTCTAGATCTAAGTTAATTAAGTCCAATTTCTTGATTATCTATCACAAGGTTTTCTCCTTTCAGTGCCTTAACCATGGATTAAGAACAACACTTAATGGGATCCTACATTAAGCATGTCATTGAGCACATAAGAAATGAATAAAACTCATTAAGACCACAAAATATGGATTACCCAATCAAAATCCACAAAATATCTCAAATATTACATCCCTTACTCCAGAATCAAAGAAAACTACTCACTATCCATAATATTTACAAGATATTATGAGTTTATATGGAAATAAGGCTTTAATCTAAGCTAAGAAACAAGAAACCCAATACTAGAAAGGTAGGAAATATGCAATAAAGGAAAGAAAACTCCAAATCTGATTGGAAATGGTGTGGGAGACGTTTTTGACTCTTCAGCTGCTGCCCTCTCCTTTTCCTTTTCTTCCCCCTCTTCTCCTTTTTTCTCTAAAATGGGATAAGGGTCTATTTATAACTTTTTCTGACAAGGAGCCCTAAAATGGTGTGTTTGAGGTGTGATTTTCTGAGGGAATCTCCTGCCAGCTCATTATGAAGTCTTTGTGGGACTGCATAAGTGGACTGCATAAGTTATGCAGTCCCTTATACAGTTTTCGGCTGGTTTCTGACTCTTTGTGCGAAACTACATGAGCGAGGTGCAAAACTGCATAAGTTATGCAGGATTCTGTGAGGTTGCATAAGGGAGGCACGAATCTGCATAAGTTATGTGGCAACTTATGCAGATTTCGGCAGGTGCTTGGACATTGTTTCCTCTCCTTATGCAGAACTGCATAACTTATGCGGCAAGTTATGCGCAATTTGGCCAATGCATACTTCAACTTTGAAACTTATTTTTGACATCTTTGGCTGTAAAAATCACTCCTCAAAAGTAAAATTTCTTTTTAGTCCCTCAAAAACACCATTTTACCTACAAAACAAAGTAAAATTATAAATTAATCCAAAAATTGGCAATAATGAAAAACTATCTAAAGAACTAATGAAATTAGCTAAAAGTGACTAATAATCAAATAAAATGGCTAAGAAATTAAACCTAAATGACTATGCAAAATGTATGTATCAAGGAGCTGAAAAGAAGTTTTGAGATGAATGATTTGGGGAAAATGTTTTATTTTCTTGGTATGGAAATCCTACTCCTTCATCAAGGAATCTTCATGTGCGAAAGGAAATATGCAATTGAAATTTTAAAGAAGTTTGGGATGGAAATTTGTAAGAAATAAGTACTCCAGCTGTGCAAGGTGAAAAGCTTAGCAAAAGTGATGAAGCAAGGAAGATTGATGCAAGTCTTTACAGGAGTCTTATTAGATGCCTACTATATCTATCACCTGCTAGACCAGATATTATGTATGCAACTAGCATACTTTCCAGGTTCATGCAGAGCCCATGTGAAGTGCATTATAGAGCTGCAAAGAAGGTGATGCGATATGTGAAAGGAAACAACAGACTTTGGTGTATTATATGCAAGACATGCAGAAGTAAAACTAATGGGCTTAACTGATAGTGATTGGGCAGTTTAATTTAATGACATGAGAAGCACCTCTGGTTACTGTTTTGCTATTGGCTCAGGCATGATTTGTTGGAGTTCTAAGAAGCAAGAGACTATGGCACAATCCACAACTGAGGCAGAGTATATTGCTGTTGCACATGCTGTAAACCAAGCCATTTGGCTCAGGAAGTTACTAGTTGATTTGAAGCATGAACAGGTGAATGCTACTGAGATGCTACGTGACAATAAACCTGTTGTTGCTATTGTGAAAAATCCAGTCTTTCATGGAAAGACTAAACATGTTAAAATCAAATATCTTCCTTGGAGAAGTTGAGAAGGAAGTTCAAGTGAAATTGAAGAATTGCAGCTCAGAGGATGAAATAGCTGAATTTAAGGAGGAGTTGCTGTTAACCGTAGAAAATTGCAATCTTTTGTATTAGCTATATGTATAAATGAAATGAATTAGATTTTGTTCCTTCCTTTCATTCCCCTTTTTTCTCTATTGTTCTTTAAACTACCAACAGAAACTGTGGTTTTGACAACATTTCACAATAATTATATGTCAAGTTTTCCCTATTTTTTATTGATGCAAAATGTTCAGAAATGGGATTATTTTCCTTTTCTGAAAATTGTAATTTTGAATTTTGATCCATTCAATGCTTCATGCTTCAAATACTTGATGAACAATGTCATTGTTACTAGTTGCCCCTGTTTCTTGCGTATAGAGATAGAGTTAGTGTTGTGAAATGCATACTGGTTGTGCAGAAGGAATTAGCTAGGTAGTTGCTTAATTAGAATGCTCATGTTTCAGAAGATGTGAAATATTTAAAACTATATTGCTATGGCAAAATAGTTTAAAAGTCAATTTATTCACTTGCTGAATGCTAATATCAAATTGACATGCATATTGATATTTTACTTGACTGTGGAGGAAGGTATGGAATAGGAATTAAGTGGACGTCATTTTTCCCTTTTACTACAGCACTCAAACTTCAGCTTACATCTTTTGTTCTTTCAGAAGGAGTTGCAAGTTTACCAGGAACCTTCAACACTAATAACACTCTGCCACGTACCAACTGAATTGTGTTCATTAAACTATTTAATTATTCAGTGTAAAGAAATTGAAGGTTATGAACATGGTACAAAATTCTAGAGCCATCACCCTTTGATTATTGATTCTTCGAAATTATTACAACCAAAATTTTCAAGTCAAACAATCTACTGGAAAATTTAGCAGTATGAATGAAAATGCAGCTCAAATGGTTATTCTGAAATTACCAGTAATCCCATACAAGTTGATGGACTTCAATCATGGTCTATAGAATAATTGTTGGATTTAAATGGTTATCATAACAGAAGAGCGATTAAAAGATTAAACTCAATTTGTCCATGGAATAATTGAACATGGTGATGAATCTATGAAATATAGTAGCGTATCAATTACATCAAAGATGTTTAGTTGCATAAATTTAATATAACTAGCAAGGAAGAAGACAAAAGAAATAATTGTGTACTACGAATACATCACTCCAACTCTAATTAAACTAGCAAATTATGAATGTAGTTCCAGGTCCAACATAGTACTATGACTTGTGCACCATCGCCATTCTCCCCTTTACTGCCACTACAGCTCCTCAACCTTAAACAGTGCCAACCAGAGATCTCCATTGTGCCTAAAAGACCACAGCTGCACCATGTCGTTTTGTTTGAACTTCCTTGAACTTCCCTGATGATTCCTTTCTAAGACTTTCTTCCAACTAGATGTCAACACATAGGTACTGCTACTTTCAAATTCCATTGCCTTAGCCACATCTTAGTCTGTCAACCACAAGGTTCCATGAGTGTAACTGGCATTTTCTCCTTGGGCTCCTTTAACTTTCTCTTCTCATCCTCTGTAAGAAAACTGAAATCTCTTATCTGCTTAAAAGGGATTGAGAAACAATTGTGGTGAGTACTCAAATCAGTGGCAAACATCTGTTTCATTATTGCCAACTTTACATCAATGCCTCCTTTTGCTTGAATTTTATGCCACCATTCCTCAGGCATGTCAGTAGGTGTCTCCAAACCAAAATTTGCAAAATTTATTCTGTCAGGCCTTGGTCTCCTCAGCAATTTCTTTTTCTTATGTTCATCTTCATTACTGTTACCACTTCAAAAGCATCGCTTGCCACTAACCCTTTTCTTGTTCTCGTTCATGCTCCCAGAAGACTTCACATGAAGAGATAAAGATGAATGAGAATGCGGTTTTATGTCTAAGCGTTGTCTATGGCCCCTGCTTTTCTTGGGCACATATGCAACAAGTCGGTCATCATGCTTGATTATGGCTTCAGCTCTTACTTGTTGCATAAAAGCAGTTAGAATAATTTATTAAAAATATTCATAATAGCTTGTTGCATGAGCCGTGGGTGTTTGATAACTCTCAATATTGAAGGTTAGTTTTGGTTGAAGAACGCATCAAGCTATTTTAGAGGCAAAATATACAGGCCTATTCCTTCAACATTCTTGCTTGTTCGACTTAACATTCGTCGTTTTGGTCAAATCTTATGTTGCATTCATGTAATTAACCCAAGAATTCAATTGAATTGAATTCCAGCATTCATGAATTACCAATCGCAGTGATATGTTTGTTTTCAACAGGCCCTTAAGCTGAAACTGTTGTGGTTGTGACACCAAAACAGAAGAATATTATTGATCTTTTATGAGAAAAGAGCTTGTTTCGCTGATATCAGTTACATGATAGTCTATAACTTAATTGATTTGTCTTCCTCTTGCTTGTATAAATTATCAATTGAGTTATTCAACACTCGTTGTTTAATAACATGATCAGCCTGGTGGTAAGCAATATGATTTGATATCTTCCCTTGGAATACCATTGAGCGGTTGCCATGATTTTTATTTTCCGAGAAAGAATTTCTTTAGGTGGTTCTTCTGAACAAGGCTAGTTAAAAATAAAGAACTTCTTTTGACAAATATGAATTTGATATCATCCCTTGGAATACCATTGAGCGGTTGCCATGATTTTTATTTTCCAAGGAAGAATTTCTTTAGGTGATTCTTCTGAACAAGGAAGAATTTCTTTAGGTGATTCTTCTGAACAAGGCTAGTTAAAAATAAAGAACTTCTTTTGACAAGTATGCGTTCAACGCGACTACCCTGTCCTTTCCAATACTGTATTATAGTTCAGAGGAAACTAGCTAGCTAGAGACAGACCCGGTTATCGACTCAGTAGAAAGAAAAGCAAAGCAAAGCTACGAAGTACATGTAATGCATTGATTGGATTTCCCTTCTTTCCATTCCCCATCTTGCATCTTCGTTGGGCTTTGAGCTGCTTTCATATATTGAAATAACCCATCATACAAACATGATTAATGATCGCAATTGGGTATCATTTTTGTCAAAATTTCCTCTCTTGTTTCGTGGCTTTTTAAAATTATTTGGTTATAAGAAGTGATAAAGGTAGCCTCAATAAAAATTCAAGAATTAAGAACGCTTCCCAAAGAAGAGAAAAGTAAAAAAACTGTGGTGCATGCCCTTAAGGATTAGAGCTGAAAGAATTAATCTGAGTTGCCTTTCGACATTGACCAAATTAAGCAGAATTTCCTCTAGATTCCTTTTGATTTGCTGGAAATAGCAAGTTTACACAAGGTTGTTATGCATACAGACGCAAACATAAAGATTGTTGTGGATATCAAAAATACCTCAAACCTATGATTGCTGCGCTAATCAAGAATCCCAAAAATTCTATAAAATTCTATTAAATAAAATAAAATTCAAGAAACTAACAAGAGAAAATCAGAAAAATGATTAAATTTTCTGGGCATTTACACATGCCAATATATTATATTTATTACTTGAATAGAAATCCTACTCTTCATAAGAGCTCGCAAACTTTTCAATCATATATGTGCTATGATAGAAATATATAAAAGAAAAATACAACAAAATCCTAAATAACATATAGTTCCTTGAAGAAAAGACCACATCCTTATACGAGGAATCTACAGAACCCTGTACTGATACTGAGTTATACTGATGCTAAAGTCACATTAATATAAGATTAAGTGTTAATTAAAAACTTGGTATAAAACCATAATAATACACACTCAATTAACATATCACACTCGTCAAGGCCTTTATGGCACTATCCATTCATAATGCCCTCTGCTGTTCCAAGCAAAGCCCCATTTTCTAGGAATAAAATCAAATTCCATGAAATGAAATAAAATTGAAGAAATTTACAAAAGAAAATCAGAAAAAAGATTCAATTTTCTCAGTATCCAAACAGAGAATTAATTTTATTAGTATAGAAAATAAGCAAGTATTGTTACAAATTTCCATCAATAGATATAACAACCTGCAAAACCTTCAGAGCCTCTTGCAAGTGCATCTGTCTACAATGGTGGAGTTATAAGCAAGTAATTAGCATTTGCAGTCAGATCAAAGCAAGCATTCGCAGATGCGGGTCTACAGGCAGACCAATTCCCTCAAACAATGGATCATACACTGCATTTATTATTAAATTTTCTCGGTATTTACACATGCCAATATGTTATATTTATTACTTGATAAGAATTTTTGTTTATTGTGCTTATAAGCGTTTCAATCATATATGTGCTATGATAAAAATATATAAAGGAAAACTACAACAAAATCCTAAACAACATATAGTTACTTGAAGAAAAGACCACATCCTGTACAAGGAATCTACAGAACCCTGTACTGATGCTGAATGATTGGTGGATAGAGGAAGACACCATGAATCATTGGCCGACAATAGCGAGAAGCTGGGAGCACTTGACATAGCTGAGGAATCCCTGGTTCACAGCAGCGAGGAAAAGTAGGAAGGACTTGCGTACTCACTGGTTCGCAAATCCTAGTGGTGACGCCATACAAGAACCCCACAAATCTAGATTCCTCTATCCCATACATCGTCTTCATCCTGGCGAACACACGAGCTGTTAATAGACTATCAGATCCTGCTTGATGAGACCCTCCAACTCGCTTGACTCCTAGAATCTTAGCCAATTTCTCCAATCCAAGCTCACCCCTGTGCAGGTCATCGTAGAATCGTGCCATGTATTTGACATCCAACACACAGCACCCAAATACCGTGGCAATAATCTCAGTGAAATCCAACATAGATACGGGCAGTGGTTTCTTGGTAACCAGCTTCACCATGTAGGCCAAGTCATATAGCCCATGAAAAGTTAGCCACTTCAAGTCTCTATGTCTGCTTAAAACATGAGTGAACATGTTTGAGAAAAACAGCTGGTCGATCCCATTAATCCTCAGCTCCTCAAAATCAATTCCACTTTCCTTTAGAAACTCAATGGACTTAGGATCATAAAAAACCTCCGTTTCTATCAAGAACTTGAAATTAAACTCCCAAGTTCCAGCGATAATTCCATTCTCATCGGAAAGGGTAATACCCAGTTGGATAATTTTCATGTTATCAACGTTGAACTTCATATCAGCGAATGCCGATAACTCATCAGACCGGCGAGGGGTTTTCCGAAGAAATCCAGGGAACTCCGAATCCATGGAAACCACCTTGTGGTGGTGCAACGCCGCATCCATTTTTTGCAGTTCTTCCATGAGATTACACGCCCAAACTTGCCTAATCCCCATCTTGCAGTGATCGCTCAGTTCCTGATAAAAAGTAGAAGAAAAATGAATAGAATGAATCATGAAAGTTGTCTCCTTATATAGTATTCCCATTCCCGATTGGAACAGGAATAAAGATGAGAGTCCTAAGTCAATTAGAATTAGAAGTTAATATTGGGCGTAAAGCTCAATTTAGCCCACGTAGAATTTAATTTAGCTTAATTTTAATTTATTGTCCAATTAAATTCATAAATTTTAATTTAAGCTTATTTTAGATTAAAAATTATAAAAATAAACTAAATTTTTTAATTTGGGGCTTAAATCAAGAAATTTAGCTTTAAAATCAAGAAATTAAACTTTTTAATTTTTTATTTAAATAAAAAATTAAAAAATTTAGTCTATAAATTCTAATTTTCAAGTTAAATTGAACTTTAATTGAAATTGTTAGATAAAATTAGATAAAAAAATTAAAAATTAATAAAATAAAAATTTCAAAAAAATACAAAGATTAAATTGAATATTTTGCTGTTAATATTTATATAGGAAGTTTAGTTAGAATTTAAAAAAAAAAAAATTTCGATCGCAAGAGGCGTCCAAATTTAAAATAGACTTGGAATGCTTCTGAAAGTCCAACTTTGGACTTATTTCAGTGGTCTTATTTAATTGCTAATTTTGGTCGAGCATGTGTTGAGGAGCTCCTAAGTTTGTGAGTGCTGGTAAAGTTTGTGAGCAGAAAAGCAGGTTAGAGAGGCTTTATATGCAGACTAGCTAAAACTATGCATATGCCTCTTGTTTTTATTATTATTATTATTTTTAAATGGTCCTAACTCAGTTTTGGAATGTATCTATAAAGTATACAATTATTGATTTTGATAGGCATAATATGCAAGTTAACCCCTGAATTTTACTAAAAAATCTTTGTGGTGTATTGAACTTTTAAAACGTTATATGACATACTTCAACTGTTGCAAATGTTCCATGATACACTTTGACTCTTATAATGTAGAATTAATATATCTTTTGGTCTGCTGATGTGGCAATTTACTGACTAGAATTTGAATGGTATCTTAAATTTATTTTTGATATGTACCTTGAGATATTTATGGGAGCTAAAGTGTGTCATGGAACTTTTTAAATGTTCAAATTGTCATGATATTTTTTTTGACAAAATTTAGGTGTGAAATGGTACATTTGACCATTTTGATATTTTATAATTAAATTATATCATAAACTTTGTTTGGCGGTTAAAAGGGATGTTCAGATAAGCTAATCACTTGCCCTCGATAGTAAATACTATACTTTTCACACTCACACATATTTACAAGCACTCTTATTGCACTTATGTCGAGGATAAAATAGGAGTGAGCATTCGGTTCAAACTGAATTGGACCGAACCGAATCGAATTAAATTATAAAACCAAACCGTAAATTTTATAAACCGAACCGAATCGAAATGGGTGAAAAACTGAATCGAACCTAACCGTTCTATTTCAGTTCGGTTCGGTTTAAACCAATCGGTTTGATTTTTTATTGATTTTTTAATTTAAACTTGATTTTCAAGTTATTGATCTAATTTTAACTTTGGTTTGAACCTAATAACCATTAATCAATGAAATTAAATAATTAATATATATATAATTAAATATAATTCATAAATTTTCCATAAAAATAAATCAATTCAAAAATCGATTCAGTTCGATTTAGTTTGATTTGACTATATAAATTACTATTCGGTTCGGTTTAACCGAATTTTTTCTCTTCAAAACCGAAACGAACCGAAATAACCGAAATTTTTATAATGTAAAACCGAACCGAACTGATTTAATTTTAAAACCGAACCGATTGAACCGAATTGATTCGGTTCGGTTCGATTTTTCAGTTTGAACTGAATTCTGCTCAGCCCTAGGATAAAGCTTAGGATACATTTGTAGATGGATTTAAGCTTCAAACTTTTCAAGTTGAATAAATCTCCCTTGTCGTTTAAACTAATCCTTTAATATTCTTTTAATTTAAAAATGATATAAAATTTGAACTAATCTTTTAATATTCTTTTAATTTAAAAATAATCCAAAAAAGTGACATGATATGATAAATATAATCTATTATAATTTCCATTTTTTAATAATAAAACTGTAAATTTTAACCGATAAATTGAAATTGCTTAGTAGATCAGACCAACAATTTAAGACAGATTTTCAAACTACATGCTTTAGTTTGATATTTTTCTCCACAACAAATTTTGGTTTATTTCGTTGCCATGAGAGCCTCACAATCACATAGTAGCGGTAACTAGCGTCGTGCGTTGTTCTTGAAAGTTCCAAATAGAAGAATTGTAACATATTATATCGGAATTAAAAAAATTATTATTATAAAAATCGTACCAAACTTATATTTACTGTTTTAATTTAGTTTTGGTTCTCCATTAAAAACCGAATCAATATCATACCAAAACCGTAAAAAAATAAAACCAAATTGAAAAATCAATTTTATACATATATTTTTTTATATATAATTTATAATTTTAATAAAATTACACACACACACACACACACGCAATTAAGATTATAATGCATATGATATTGCTGTGAGCTCCTTAATTTGACCGATTCAAGAATGATATAAGTCTGCAAGTGAACCAAAATGTGAGGTCAGTTGCCCTTGGACAACTATTCCAACTATAAGTTAGTGATAAGAATTTAAGAGTAATGTATGCAGAGAATGTTGTAATGAAATGAGCAAAGTAAGTGTACTTGATTTTTGGCATTACTCTGATATATATAGGCTAATGTTTATTGACTATTGTAGGTGGCTGCAAGATTCTTGTTTTTTTTTACTGTGGTCCCAAAATCCTTGACGAACATAACTCATGTTAGATATATGATCCTTATTAGTTAGTTTATTCAAGCTATCAAGGCAATGTAGACCATTATGATGGTTTGAGCTACTATTCGGTTATGCTAACCAAGTCATGTCTTGCTCTAACATTTGGCCAGCCATGTCACTCTTTGACCAAGTCAAGTAGACTATTTGACCTTTTAACCGAGCAATTGACTAAGTAATCTAAGTATGATATATATGATTAAAAAATATATAGAAAATAATATAATATTTTTATTTATTAAGAAATATGTATAATATATTTTTTATATTAATTTTTATTTTAATATTAGAGTTATTATTTTTATTGTTGTTTTGATATTAGAAATTTAAGATTATTTTTACTATTTTAAAATGAATTTAAAAAATTATAACTTTTAGTAAAAAAATAAAGATTTAAAATAGAACTAGAACCAAAATTGAAATTGAAATGAAACAAAAATCATATTAAAATTACTTAGAACTAAATCAAAATCAAAACCAAAATTTAATTTCAAATTTGATTTCAAAAATCAAAAAATTAAAAATTTATTCCAATTTCGATTCATTGCTAAAGCCATATCAGAATCACAACCATAAACACTTTCAGGGACATGGTTAAGATCATTGGTGATAATTCTGATATTATTTAAATAAAAGTAATTGACTAACTTCATTTTTGTTATTTTTATGGCTTAATATTTAAAAAAATCTAAAACTTTACTTGTTTTTGCAATTATAGCTATTTTTTTTTTTTACCAATTTTGGCCTAATTTAAAAGTTTACAATTTATTATGGCTCAGTCAAAATTGTGGATCTGGAAACACTGACATGGCAGCTAACGTGGCAAAAATATCACTTTTTAATATGTTTTTGCTAAATGTGGCAAGTGACGTGGTAGCTGACGTAATAAAAGTATTATTATTTTATATGCTATTACTGACGTGGCATAACTTTTATAATTTAAAATATCTAAAATTTTTCAAATTTTATTAATTATAGTAAATTCTATAAGTTTGTTTCGTTTATAGTCAATTGACTAATTTTGATCAAGTATCTAACTTGATCAAAATTAATATTTTATTACCTTAACAAAATTGTAAAAATAATATTTATATTACTTAGTATAGTAAAAAAAATAATTTTCCTCTTTCTCTCCCCTCATTTTTTATTTAAAAATAAAAAATTCATGCAAAAAATGTCAATAATAATAGTATTCATCATTTTAGCAAATAATAATAATAAAAAACAGGTGGTTGAGTATTTATATATTATTGGTTGATAGTAGGTGGAGAGAGAGAGAGAGAGGGGTGGGGTGGAGTGGATGGAGGGTGTATACATACATATTATTAGATAACAATAGCTAGAAGGAGAGAGAGAGATGAGTCGAGGAATATTTTTAATTTTAAATAAATAAAAATTTATCAATTTTAATAAATAAGTTCTATAAATACCCAAATAAAAATGAGAGAAATAGGAGAATATTATTATTTTTTTGTTATACTAAATAATACAAATATTCATTTTTAAAAACTGTATTAAGTAAGAAAATATTAATCTTGACCAAATTAAATAAAAATTAGTCAATTAATTATAAATAAAATAAACTTATAGAATTGGTTATAATTAATAAAAGTTAAAAAAGTTTTAGATTTTTTAATTATTAAATTTAAATATTATTTGTCATGTTAACTGCTTCAACTCTTACTTGTTGCATAAAAGCAGTTAGAATATTTTTAATCAAGCAGTTAGAATATTTTTAATTTCTAAATTATTGTATTATAAAAATTTTGATATCTTCTGTATATATTTTTTTGGTATTAAAAATTTTGTATAATTTTTATCCTAAGAGTTCTAATTAATTTTGAAAAACAATAGAAATAAAGTATGAATAAAGTTATAGGCCTTAATGACTTTTTAATAATTCATTCTAAAGAATTTAAATTTCAAAAAATAATTAAAAGAAAATATTTTAACATATCTTTGATCACTTTATTTATTGTAAATAATATATATGATTCATTTGCAGTGCTTTTAATAAGTGAGAAGGGAGGAACATCGAGATTTTCAAAATCACTCTTCATTATTTTTATTATTTATAAAAGTACAAAAAATGTTTTAATAAAAAATTGTTAGTTCTAACATCTTTATTTTAACAAGATAAAGTGAAGTAATAAAATAAATATCTTTTGCCTTACAATTCCTATTTAAATGGACTGTAATAACTTTATTAAAAAAATTGAAACTATTTTAAAAATAAATTTTAGTAAATAATACATTTTAACTTGTAAAATTCAAGTATCCATATTCCCATACCATATTTATGGTATTTTATTTATAATATTTCAATTAACTTATAACTTCTTAATTTTATTTTTATAACTCTTTTGAATCAACTTTAATTAGAAATAAAATATAGTCATACAAAAGAATAAATAAATTTAATTGGTTATTAAAAATAATATATAATAATAATATTATATTGTATAAAAAATTTAAAGAAAATTATATAAAAAAGTTTTAAATCACGTGTTTACATAATATAATGCGTAAATCTACGTGCAACGCACGTTAAGGTAAAAACTAGTATTATTAAATATTAAAAGTTCATTGAATATTATTAAGTTTTTATTTTGTGATTTTTGATATTTAAAATTTAAAATATATAAAACATATTAAATAAAATATTTAATTAAATTAATTTAATAAATTTATACTATATTTAATTAATTAATTTATAAATATTAAAATCTAAAAAAATAATAATCACATATTTTTAACAATTTTACATCCAAAATATATATCATATAATTATTAAACTGGATAATATACTTATTGAGAAAATGTAATTTAAATATATTTATCAATATAATTATTTTTGTATATACAAAATAAATTAAATTAAATTAAATTATTAATAATATAAATACGGTGAGTATGCTACTATATTGTTGTATAAATTTTATTAAGATGTAGAGAATTTAAAAGCCTAATGATTCTCGTTGTGCCTCTATATTCACTTTCGACGGTTGTGGATTACTACAATTATGGAAAAAAAAAAGCATATTATTAGGATGATATATAATTTATAATTTAATTAATCTTAATATAATTATCTTATAAAATTAATTTTTGAAAATAAATGACAATGTAAAGATGATAAAGATATGTATGATATAATTTATAAATGATATACAGTAATAATTAAATATTAAAAAAATAAATATTTACTAAAAACATTAACATTTAAATGTAATTAATTTGGAGGATTTAAATATCAAAATCACGAATTAATGCAAGTAAACTAAATAAATAATCAAAGTATTAATTACTAACGATTTAACCAAATTAACTATTTTTGTATTAGAACTTGACTTAATTCGATTTAAATAATTTAATTTAAATGATTTTATAAAAAAACTATATACTTAAATTAAATTTTAAAATGACAAAATTTATTTAAATGTTATTATTTGACATAATTTTTCAAAGACTCTGCTTATTACCATTACTTTTAGTTTCTATTTCCTTGGTTTATGCGATGAAGTGCACAGGAAGTGCACAGGAAGTGAATATAGAAACTCAATTGCAATTCTGCCAGAAACTCAATCACTGTCAGTGAAGTGCACAGGAAGCTGGTTAGCCAAGATAATATTTTTTCAGAGGCAATACAATCAATATATTCTAAATCCACCAAGTATAGCTCCATGGATCATAACAGCTTCAAATTGCCAATAACATAATTATAAATGACATATAGTAATAATTAAATTTAAAAAAAAATCAATATTTTCTAAAAACATTAAGTATAATTAATATGGAAGGATGACTACCATCCTCTGAATATGTAAGAGCTTAAGGCGTCATGGCACCAAGAGTATAAGCTAAAACTTTTGTTCTTTCAAAAGGAGTTGCAAGTTTACCGGGACCTTTAATTTCAACCTTCCCAAAGGCTGTAGCTAACAAGAAATCTGTGTATTTGTAGAACTGATAACAAGAAATCTGTGTATTTGCAGAACTGATAGTCCATAGCCCATTAATACTCCATTCCTGCATTAAATGCAACTCAATTGGTTATTCTGAAATTACCAAAATAATCTATGTTCTGAGACGATGTTACAGTTGCTGACTGGCTGTCTTGTGAAGTGAACAGACCCCTTGGCTGTGACATGGATTTGCCTTAGGGATTATATGAGGAAATCAAATTCTGGAGGGATACAGGTAGAAAGTAGATGTATTGTGCCACCACACATAGAGAGACACCAGGAGAGATTAAAACTTTTAAACAACAGCTCTTTATGTTCTAACAGCATTTTCATTGGCTTATTCCTGAAGCATATTTTGTCTGTAAATATCAAGAGCAGAAGGATCTTCATAATTTTATCCAACTTCATAATTTTATCAAGAGCTGAAACCAAGAGAAACAAAAGAAATGTTTGGAAACCAAGGATATACAAGCTGATGGGCTTCAATCATGCTCTACAGAATAATTGTTGGATTTAGATAGTTTATCATAACGACCGAATGATTAAAACATCAAACTAAAACTCAAATTGTCTCAAGTATCATTAAAAAATTCTCAGAACCAATAAATTCTCAAAAGAAACATCAGATATGTTTAACTATAGAAATTTAATATAACTTGCAAGGAGCAAGATAAAAACACTTATTAATTACCCATTAATTTGCTTTATCTTGCATAGAAATAACTATTACAGCACTCCAACTCTAAACTAGCAAATTGTAATGTAGTTTCAGGACCAACATAGTACTATGACTTGTATTTGCAGCATCCCCATTCTCCCCTTTACTGCCACTACTGCTCCTCAACCTTAAATAGTGCCAACCAGAGATCTCCATTATGCCTAAAAGGCCACCACTGCACCATTATTGTTTCTCTGTATGTTGACGATCTATTGGTCACGGGTAACAATCAATTATTGATTCATCAGTTCAAGGGGGAGCTGAAAAGAAGTTTTGAGATGAATGATTTGGGGAAAATGTTTTATTTTCATGGTATGGAAATCCTGCTCCTTCATCAAGGAATCTTCATGAGCCAAAGGAAATATGCAATTGAAATTTTAAAGAAGTTTGGGATGGAAAATTGTAAGACAGTAAGTACTCCAGCTGTGCAAGGTGAAAAGCTTAGCAAAAGTGATGAAGCAAGGAAGATTGATGCAAGTCTTTACAGGAGTCTTATTGGATGCCTACTATATCTGTCACCTGCCAGACCAGATATTATGTATGCAACAAGCATACTTTCCAAGTTCATGCAAAGCCCATGTGAAGTGCATTATAGAGCTGCAAAGAGGGTGATGCGATATGTGAAAGGAACAGCAGACTTTGGTGTGTTATATGCAAGACATGTAGAAGTAAATCTAATGGGCTTCACTGATAGTGATTGGGCAGGTTAATGTAATGACATGAGAAGCACCTCTGGTTACTATTTTTCTATTGGCTCAGGCATGATTTGTTGGAGTTCCAAGAAGCAAGAGACTGTGGCACAATCCAAAGCTGAGGTAGAGCATATTGCTGGTGCACATGCTATAAACCAAGCCATTTGGCTCAGGAAGTTGCTAGTTGATTTGAAGCATGAACAGGTAAATGCTACTGAGGAGCTAAGTGGCAATAAATCTGCTGTTTCTATTGTAAAAAATCTAGTCTTTCATGGAAAGACCGATGCATACATTTTGCATAGTCATTTAGGTTTAATTTCATGGCCATTTTATTTGATTATTAGTCACTTTTAGCTAATTTCATTAGTTATTTAGATAGTTTTTCATAATTGCCAATTTTTGGATTAATTTGTAATTTTACTTTGTTTTGTAGGAAAAATGTTGTTTTTGAGGGACTAAAAAGAAAATTTGCCATTGAGGAGTGATTTCTACAGCCAAAGATGTCAAAAACAAGTTTCAAAGTTGAAATATGCATTGGCCAAATTGTGCATAACTTGCCGCATAAGTTATGCAGTTCTGCATAAGGAGAAGAAACTGTCCCCACTACTTGCCAAAATCTGCATAAGTTGCCGCATAACTTATGCAGATTCGTGCCTCCCTTATGCAACCTCACAGAATTGTGCATAACTTATGCAGTCTTGCACCTTGCTCATGCAATTTCACATAAGAGAGTCAGAAACCAGCCGAAAACTGCATAAGGGACTGCATAACTTATGCAGTCCACTTATGCAGTCCCACAAAGACTTCATAATGAGTTGGCACAAGATTCCCTCAGAAAATCACACCTCAAACACACCATTTTAGGGCTCCTTGTCAGAAAAAAAGTTATAAATAGACCCTTATCCCATTTTAGAAAGGGAGAAAAAGAGGAAGAAAAGGAAAAGGAGAGGGCAGCAGCTGAAGAGTCACAATCGTCTCCCACACCATTTCCAACCAGATTTGGAGATTTCTTTCTTTTCTTGCATTTTTCCTACCTTTCTAGTGTTGGGTTTCTTGTTTCTTAGCTTAGATTAAAGCTTTATTTCCATATTAACTCAGAATATCTTGTAAATATTATGTGTAGTGAGTAGTTTTAAATAGATTCTGGAGTAAGGGATGTAATATTTGAGATATTTTGTGGATTTTGATTGGGTAATCCATATTTTGTGGTCTTAATGAGTTTTATTCATTTCTTGTGTGCTTAATGACATGCTTAGTGTAGGATCCCATTAAGTGATGTTCTTAATCCATGGTTGAGGCACCGAAAGGAGAAGGCCTTGTGATAGATAATCAAGAAATTGGATTTAATTAACTTAGATCTAGAAATAGACTAAGGATTAGGAGGATTCACAGATTCATTAAAGAACCTAATGGGTCTTAATTAACTCTAACTCCACGAAAGTAAGATTAGATTGATTAAGGCACTCTTTGTCTCACTCAAAAGGGTATTCAAAGGATTTAAGAATTAATCTCCTTAAAACCCGTAAGTTCCATAAGATTGGATAACCAATTTAAAATCCCAAAATAGCTTGAATATGAACTCCCAAACTCCGGAATCGCCTTTTTATCATTGTTAATTTCTAATTGAATTTAATTACTTGCCAATTTAAATCTTGCCATATTTGAATTTGCTTATTTTAATTTGATACAAATTTAGTTTAATCATTACATTGTTGAATAGACTATTAATCTCACACACATAAAATTCACACTCCAATACCCATCAATTTATTGCTTTAATTTCAAAAATAGTTCAATTTAGTCAACTTTTTATATCAAAAATTCAATCATTAACACAACTCCTCGTGGGAATGATATCTTTTCTATATTACTTGTACGACCCGTGCACTTGCGGTTGGGCCACATCAAGTTTTTGGTGCCGTTGCCGGGGAGTTGTTTGTTTAGGATTGAATTCTTGATTATTTTAGTTGTTTATAGATTTATCTTTGTTATCTTTTCATTTTGTGTTTGTTCTTTTTCAGGTACTCTTAATCTTTTATGAGAAGAGCTAGAAGCACAAGTGACACATCCTTATTATTTGATCCTGAAATTGAGAAATTTATAAAGCCAACAAGAAAGAAACTAGAAAAAGGAAAGAAGCTTTGAGAGAAACTGAAATTGAAGCAGACATGGCTGATGAAAGAATTAGAATTGGTGGTGGTAATGCTAGAAATAATCGAAACAATGAAAATGCAGCCCAAGGTGAAGAAGTTGTTAATGCTAATGTGCCTAGGGGAAGTATGATGGATCATGCTTTTCCTTATTTTGATGACTTGAGAGAAAATATAGCAAGACCAAGAATTGATGCAAATAGTTACAAGATGGATTTTGGGGTTCTTCAAATGATACAAAATTCTCAATTTGGGGGACATCCTTCTGAAAATCCACACACACATCTAAAGAAGTTTACTATGATTTGTGATATGCAAAAATAACCTGGAGTATCTGATGATGCAGCAAGATTGAAGCTATTCCCATTCTCTTTGAAAGATAGAGCATCGGATTGGCTTGACTCTTTACCTCACAACTCCATTACAAATTGGGAGCAACTCACTGATGCATTTCTTGCACAATATTTTCCACCTGGAAAAACTCAAGAATTAAGGAATCAAATGACAGCTTTTAGACCAAGAGAAGATGAAACTCTTTATGAGTCATGGATGAGATGGAAGGAATTAGAGAGACAATACCCACATCATGCCATTCCAAAATGGATGACAAACCAGAATTTTTACACCAATGTAACTCCTGCAATTAGAGGGATTATTGATGCTCAAACAGGAGGAGAATTTATTATGAAGTATGAAGATGAAGCTTATGAGCTATTGGAGAAA
Source organism: Hevea brasiliensis (assembly GCF_030052815.1). Classification (NCBI taxonomy): domain Eukaryota; kingdom Viridiplantae; phylum Streptophyta; class Magnoliopsida; order Malpighiales; family Euphorbiaceae; genus Hevea; species Hevea brasiliensis. Next base: position 5,071,003 of record NC_079497.1, on the reverse strand, counting down.
ATTGCAAAGAATACTCATCTTTGGAGTACTCCAAGAGGACCAGCTCCAACTCAAAAGAGGCAAGCTACTGGAATGTATGACCTTGATCCATTTAACATGATTAATGCAAAGTTTGATGCACTTACAAATGTTTTGGCTAAGAAGATGGAAGATTTAAGTATGTTGGTTAGTTCATCATCATCATCTGGAAGTTCACAACAAGTTGCTTATGCAGAAGGAGCTACCAGCTATGGAGTAGACTATAAAGAGCAAGCTGCATATGTTGGTAATTATGGAAACAAACAAATGGGAAATCCTTACTCTCAAACTTATAATCCAACTTGGAGGAATCATCCCAACTTTTCATGGGTAAATCAGCAAAGTCAAGTCCCAAATCAGAATCTTCAGCCACAACAGCAACAAGGAATTCCATATCAGCAAAATAGGCAACCATTGCCTAATTTTCAGCAGAGAAATATGAATCCTCCACCAAAACAGCAAGAACAAAGTTTCACCACAGAAGTTTTGTTACAACAGATTCTTGCTAACCAAACTAAGCATGATGAAGAGATGAGAGAGATGAAAGCAAGGCTGGAACAAATGCAAACACACAATAGGATGCTGGAAAATCAAATTGCACAACAAGCATGCTCATCAAGTACCAAATCTATGGGGAAACTTCCTAGTCAAACAGAAAATCCAAGGAAGCAATGTCATGCCATCACACTGAGGAGTGGTAAAATAGTGCATACTGAGAAGAGTGAAAAAGTCGAGAAGAGAGAAAATGAGAAAGATGTTGAGCGAAATGAAAAACAAAAGAGTGAAAAAGGGAGTGCAAGAAAAGGTAAAGAGGAGGTTGGAGAGAAAGAAGGGAAATATAAACCTCCAGAGCCTTACAAGCTACAGCTTCCTTTTCCACAGAGATTTCAAAAAGCCAAGCTTGATAAGTAATTGTAAAGTTCTTAGAGGTTTTGAATAAGCTATATTTAAATGTGCTTTTTATTGATGCTCTTTCCCAAATGCCTTCTTATGCTAAGTTTCTAAAAGAAATTCTCTCAAATAAGAGGAGACTTGAAGATTATGAGACTGTAGCCTTAACTGAGGAATGCAGTGCTATCCTCCAAAGGAAACTTCCTCCAAAGCTCAAGGATCCAGGGAGTTTTTCAATTCCATGCCACATTGGGGAATCATGTTCTGTAAAAGCTTTATGTGATTTAGGGGCTAGTGTAAGCCTTATGCCCCTCTCCATCTATAAGAAGCTTAACTTGGGAGATCTTAAGCCAACCCACATTTCTCTTTAGTTGGTAGACAGATCAATTAAGTATCCAGAAGGAATCTTGGAAAATATACCACTGAAGGTTGGAAAATTTTACATCCCAGTTGACTTTGTCATTTTGGACATGGAAGAGGATTCTCATATGCCAATCATTTTGGGGAGGCCTTTCCTGGCTATAGCTGGTGCTTTGATTGACGTGAAAGGTGAAAAGCTTACTCTTAGAGTCGGAGAGGATCAGTTAGTCTTCAATATTGGCAATGATAAGAAGAAGCAACATAAAGATGTAGACTCTTGTTTGAGAATTGATATAGTTGATGAGTTAGTAAAAGAGCACTTTAGAAAGAGCTATCTGAAGGCTTCTCTTGAAAGTTGTCTTATCCATGAAGGGAGTATCAATTATGAAAATCCAAAAGAGGCTGCATTTGTACAACATTTGAATAGTAATCCACCTTGTCCTATGGCACCAATCTTTGAAGTTGAGCAAGTGGAGAAAAGTGAAGTAAAGCAACCATCTCTCAAAGAAAAAGATGCACCAAAGGTTGTCAAGAAAGAAATGGTCGGATTTTTAGACAAAGCAACAAGGATCTTCTCATATGATGGAAAGAAAATGAAGTATAGATTCATTGAAGCACCTATTGGAAACAGAGGCAATAAATTCCAATTTCAGCCACCATGAAATATGAAAAGAGTCCAGCTAAGGACTATAAATTAGCGCTCTTGGGAGGCGCCCCAAGTTCTTTTATTTTGTTTTTGTTGATTTACTTTTATTTGCATTACTTATGTTTTTATCTTAAATCTCCCCAAATTCAATTTTTGACATTGTTGAATCTTGTCCTTTGTAGATGTATTTCAATGGATGAAGGTTATTGCACTGCTGGAGAGCAACTCTTAATCTGATATTTTACCCATTAACTCTCCCAAGATTGTTTTATTTTCACTGCATAAGCTGTGCAGGTTTGCTTCTTGGTTTATGCAGAAAAATGAAAATTTCAGCAAAGAAGGGTTTGCAGCACATGGCATTTGTTACTTTGTTGAGGTTGGGTGTGTAACTTTTGTACATCATGTGTTTATCATATTAATATGATGGTAAGTGGGTCATTTTTGTAGTTTTGAGCTTATTTGGGTTGTGTGATTCAATGTGAACATGCTGCATTTTCTTGGCATAACTTGGGGAGTCCATTCTCATTTGTGGATAAATGTAACTTTATGCAGATTTTTATTGAGTTTTTAATGTGCTAAATGCTTATTTGCAGAATTTGAGTTGATATGGCATAATTCACAAATGCCTCTTATGCAAAACTCACTTCTACAAGCTTGTATGATGCAATTGTGATGGATTTTGTATATATTGATGTGTTTTTGGTGATAATTTCTCATGATTTATGCTTCATAGAATTACATTTCTTCATTCTAGTGTATTTTTTCAAACTTACAATTCATTTTCAATTGTAATCTCAATCTTGTTGAATTGTGCATAAGTAACTGCATAGCTTATGCAGCTTGTAGATCACAAATTTTGCCATTTTCTCATCTTGCTAAAACCTGCATAAGCCATTGCATAACTTATGCAATCCTGCATAACCACAATTCTTGTCATCTTTTATCTCTGTTGCAAACTGCATAAGGATGTGCATAGCTTATGCAATT